>NC_067405.1:138550555-138855747 GCF_009764475.1 Pristis pectinata | reverse complement strand
GATTTTGTCGCTGGTTCCTTTAGAGAGACTAGAGTCATAATCTCAGGGTAAGGGATCAGTCATTTTTAACTGATGTCCAGTGGAATCCATATGGAAGGTCATGGGAATCTAATTTGTCATAGCTGATTGGAAAGTATCTCTTCAAACTGATGTTACTGTGAATAGTTTTCCAAGTCATTCACATATGGTTTAGATAATCTGATTGTTAATGAACACATACCTCATCATTCTACCCTGTTCTGATTTAATGAATTGATGACTGAAGCAGATTGAAAGAAATAAAATGCAAAAGGCTTCTGGAAAATAGACTGAACTTGTACTCCGGTGTGACAATACATTTCATGAGGTCGAAATGGTTGTATAAAGGGAATGGCAGCAGATGGCTGAAGGAATTGAGTATTTTTCTGCAGGGGAGATGCTCACTCCAGGTTCACAGGTCTCCTCTCCACCCAGAGCAGCTTTTCAATGACCATGGCTCCCTGTGAACATTGGGCTTTTCCACTGTCGTCAGCTCCTAGTGATAATTTACCAATTGGTTTTTCCTGTACCAGTTCTTATCCATTAGAGAACTTCTGGCAGCAAAACTATTTGCATATGGATGGGAGGGTTGTATAACTTAGTTACTGCCTCCAGAACAAATTTTGGGGTATAAGAGCAGTATCAGTGTCTTGGACACCAAGGAATCGATTAGAATTAGCAGAAACCATGAGTTTCCATCTTTCAGTTCAATGTAGGGTTATAAAAAAGTGACCAAACAATTTTTTAAAGGGAATCTTGTTTAATTCTGCCCTGCTTGTGGAGAGAAATCACCACTTCATCTTTTTTAGAATATTGCCTCTGCAGTGTCCATTCTATCTTATACAATTTTTTTTGAAGGATTTAATGCATTAAAAATCACTTGTTTGAGTTGGAAGTGCATTTATTATGTTGAAAATACTTGGCAAGGATGCATGTTAGAAAAACATACTTTTGAAAAGGGAAATCAGAGGCTCCCCTTGAGGGCTAATTTTTCCCAAGGCACCAAGTGAAAGTCAGATGTAATGATTGATAGTGTTTGTGAAAACAGCTTCTAACTTTCATCAGTCAGAATTCTCCGTGACCTTACCGTTTAAACAAGACTGAATCTCATTCTCTCTTTGGCTCTATCCATCAATCAAAATGTTTCTAACACTATTTCAAACATTTTAATGGAAAATTACATAAACTTTTCAGATGGAAATTTATGGGTGATTTTTTTTTTTGCTCAGGTGAACACCCATGAGCTGGTATTGCAAACTTAACATTCTGGATACTCTAAACCAGAACAAAGTTTTAAAAAGCTCAGTACTTTGAGTTGAGATGGAGTGGGAAAGGTAGAATTTGGCAAATATCAGAGTTACCCATTTAATTGGGTTTACTAAGTGTAAATATATGTAAGCTTTAACATTCATTCTAAAAGCCTGCTTAAGCTGCCACACAGAAAAATGAGACGGCACCTACTCTAAGGAATGGTTACATGAGGGGGACCCTTTCCCCATTGCAATCCACAGGACGGTTGGTGTTCATATAGTCATGGTATGGTTTCCTAATGAGTCTCCAGGACAGCAGGGATTAGAGTTGATTTGCTGCACTGGAATTCTGATCTCTACTTTAGATATTAAAGCAATTTTGTCAACTGCAAAGGTTGTACAAGTCCTTGCCTTGAATTTTTAGCAGTAATATAGGTGCAGCAGGGACTCTTCATACCTTCCAACATTTGATTTCTGGGCCCTGGAATCTGCTGGTCCTTAAATTATCACTATCATTATCAAGTCAGAGACCAAGACCATATGTAAGTTTTCCAGGCCTCTATTTAAATACTTGATCTCCTGAGGCATACCTATCAAATTTTGTATACTAGAGCTACTCCTGCAACAGGAAAATGTGCATTCTGTGGTGGGGCGTGCAAGTTGGGGGAAGAGAGAAGAGTCTTAGTGAACAGTTGTTACGTGTACAAGTTTACATTGGCTATATTGGGTAGTAAACCACCGGAGATCCGTAGGGAACCAGTGGTGGGTTGGTGGAGAGCGTCATCACTTTGCTTTCCCTCTTTGGTCAACTACCCTTCAGTACAAGCATGGAATTTCATGAGTTACTGTTTCCAAATGCAGGTTTGAACGTAAACAGGTTGACTTGCTCTTAAACTACTTTGATCTGAGAGATGCTGCAACTCAAGGCTTTTAAAAAAATGTGCTATACTTCAGTTGGGATTTTGATTACACAGCAAACTGAACCATAAATGGAAATGTGCACTGAAAGAATCTTCTACTGGAGAGAGTTCACAATATATCTCTAGTCAGTGTCATTGAGTTTATTCTTGCCTGAAGCAGGCTTCCTTGTTCAGATTCCCATGAATTCTTGTTTGTGGCTGGAGAAGCAGCTTGAGTCCATGTAAATACTATAAATATTAAACAAGCAGTCCTCAGTATTTTTAAATCTGGTTGTGTGCTTTGATTTTTGAGTGTGTGCACTGAGGAGTGGGATGGATTAAAAAGTCTGGCAAATATGCCATTTTCTCATCAACATCCCATTCTTCATGGTTAAGTATCTAAGCTGTACTAGTGTTGGTAGAGATATTTGACTAGATTGGGTTAGTAAGCTGTGATGAACTAAATTGACATATTGAATAGAAGAGAAATAATGCAGGAAAATCTCAGCAGGTCAGGCCGCATCAGTGGAAAGAGAAACAGTGAAGGGTCTTTTGATCTGAAACATTCTGTTTCTCTTTCCATAGGTGCTGCCTGACCTGTTGAGTTTTTTCAGTATTTTCTATTTTTTATTCCAGTATATTGTAGTTGCCTTTTTGGTATTGGAGATTTTCTTTAAAACAAAAGCATTTTACTTGGATGTATCTTGACTTTGACATGTGAATTTAAACTTCTGACATTTTTGTCATTCTCTGAAAATAACTTGCCTTGGTGCACGTAGATTTAAACAAAAAAAAACACTTGCACCTGGGCTGCCTTTGGACAAAAGATAAGCAAAGATCAATCCATAGCCCTGATGGTATTTATTTTATATTGTAACTCCAGGTATCTCTCTTCAAAGATAAAGATCATGATACTCCTGCACATAAGAGTTCATTAGAAGTCTTCTAGTTTCTTGCTAGGCTGTGCTGAACAGCTATACACAAATGTGAAACTTTAGGCCAAAATACAATGCCATGTTCCCATAAATGTTTTCTCTGCTGTAAAATCTGCAACATTTTCAAATATGTAATTTGAGGGCAAGGTCAATGAGGCCTGCACCATGCTCATGATGGCCTGAGCATCAATATCAGGCATTTCCTCCCTTCCCCACCCGCCCATGCAGCCACATAATATTTTTGGATATTTCTTTTGATAGAAGAGAATCTGTGGTCCTATTTCTTAAAATGGGCATTTTTTTAAAAAAAACTCTCATTTTTATCAGGTCGAATCCCACAAAGCAGCAGCTTTGAGGCTTATGATGTAGTGGGGCTATTATCTCCTTACAACTTTCAATTAGAATGGTTGCAACATGGAAGGAGGCCACTTGCATTTGTATCAACTCACTGTAAGAGCAATCCAGTTAGTCCCATTCTTAACTTGTCTCCCAAAAGCTGTGCAAATTCTTTCAGAAATGCATCCAGCTCCCTACTGAATTATACAGTTGAACTTGCCCCCCACTACTACTGTCAGTCCATCCCTTACTCTAACTACTCAGTTTAAAAACTTGTCACCTTTGGTCCTTTTGCCAATCACCTTCATTCTGTGTCTCCTGCTACTTGAGTGACCCTTTCACCAGTGGTATTAGTTTCTCTACATCTATTGTCTATAACCTTGATTTTTAAATACTTCCATTCTGTGATTTCTATTCCACCATGAACAAACCCAGCTATTCCATCAATCCATGTAACTAAAGTCCTTCATTCCAAAAATCATTCCGGTAAATTTCTTTAGCGCCCTTCCATAGCTGCCACATTTTTCCTCGTGTGGCACCCAGATCTGCTTGTAAACCAGCATTCTTTTTGTAACGTGTGCATTACCACCTACAAAATGCACCTCACTTGCTCACTTGGACTACTCTGGCTCCTGCCAAAGCTGTACCAACGAGGAGGACAAGGGCAACAGGTGCATGGACACACCACTGCCTGTAGGTTCTCAAAGTCTCTCACCATTCTGATTTGGAAGTGCTAGTGGTTCATCGCTATTTCTAAATTCCAGAACTACTTATACGGCAGTCCTCTGGGAACGTCTACTGCAGTGGTTCCAAAAGGTGTCTCACTGGCACCACCACCTTAAGGATGGACAATAAATGCTGGCCTTGCCAACGACACCCACATCCTGAAAAAGTCAGATGAACCTGACTATTGGTGAAGAACCCTTTCCAGAGGAGTGGGTGCCTATCCAAACCAGGAATATAAATAGCTGTTTTGGTGAAGTGGGAGAATCAAACATTGTCAAATAGTCAGAGTAATACAGCATGGAAATGGGCCCTTCAGCCCAACTTGTCCATGCCAACCAAGATACCCATCTAAACTAATCCCAACTGCCCACATTTGACCTATTTCCCTCTAAACCTTTCTTATCCATGTACCTGTCCATGTGTCTTTTAAATATCATTACTGCACCTGCTTCAACCACTTCCTCTGGTAGCTCCTGTGTGTGGAAAAAGTTACCCCTTGGGTTCCTATTAAATCTTTCCCCTCTCACCTTAAACCTTTGCCCTCGTTCTTGATTTCCCAACCCTGGGGAAAAGACTGCATTCACGCTATCTATGTCCCTCAAATTGCACTGTTCAGATTGGGTTAAACCAGTTGAAGAACCAATCTGGTATATCAGTAATGAGTCGCATCTTTAAATATGAGGAAACAAAGCAGGCCAGATAGCATCTGGAAGCAATTTCAAGCAAGATGGAGCCAAGAATTTATTGATCTGTTTAAGGATCCTAGCTTAAACATGGGCCTGGTTGGCTGGTTGATTGCCTGTTTCTCTCTCCACAGATCCTAGCTGACCTGAATATTTCCAGCAGTTGTGGTTCTTGTTTCGACAGTTTTGAAACATTTTGGGTGGGGGAGAGTGGGGAGAATGTATTGTTTCTATTTTTGATCTACTTGTTATTGAATTGAGCAATGACTTAAGTAAGGGCTGAAAATTAGTGTTATTTGATTGGGAAATAACAAAGGAAATCTGCTGGAAGTCTTTTAAAGGTGTGAGTTTTTCCTGCAGTGTGATGTCTTGTCAGAAAAATTAGTCCTAAAAATTTTACACTCTTATGCTGTTCTTTAAAACATCGGAATGTTTAAAAAAAAAACTGTTGTGATCTAAAGAGCACTGGTTGTGGAAGAGATGTCTCCATTGATTCAGGTGAGTAGGTGGACTCCTTTTATTTTGTTTACAGACTAGTTTTGCTTCCCACAGATGTTTTGTTACATTCTTTTAAGGAGCACAATGTTCTATTTTGGCTTGTCAGATAAACACTAATCAATCCTTGATATTTAGGCTTCTATCTAATCCAGATCACTTAATGTTTACTGACTGGCAGGAGACAAATAGTTCCTTGTTCAACTCTGGATGTTTTCCTTAAGTACCTGCATGCTGCTGCCTTATGAGGGACATGGTATAGACAAGAAATGAATGGAAGCCAACAGTACTGGAGCAGTGGCTGTAAGGCCTGAATTAACTAATGGCCTGCTGGGAGCACAGATCTGGAACAGTTCACTTTACAAGGATATGTACCATAAGGAACTGAAGATTAAAAGTCTATCAAGACTTGAGAACCATCAATTTGCATCAACTGCCTCAAGTTAAAACATAGCCTGGAAGTGGATAGGAAAGTGTTGTGGGCCAAACGCAGGCGAATGGGACTAGCTTAGATGGGAATCTTGTTCGGCATGGACTAATTGTGCCAAAGGGCCTGTTTCTGTGCTCTCTAACTCTAAATGACGAAATATGAAGCAAAGTGATAGGGGATTCATTTGTGAGGGGAACAGGCAGGTTTTTCTGTGGCCAAAAACAAGATTCCAGAATGTTCCACTGCCAGAGTCAGAGGTCTCAGATTGGGTACAGAACATTCTGAAGGGGGAGGATCAGAAGCAGCAGTACAGTGCAAGTCAAAGACACACAAATTACTACAAATTACAAAAAAGTGCAAAAGAGGAATAATGCCAGAAGTTAGAGAAGGGGACTTGAGGTATTTGGATCATTGGAATCACTTCTGAAGCAGGTGGGACCTGTACACACAGAATAGGTTACATCTAAACAGGAAGGGGACCAATCCTTGCAGTGAGATTTGCTCCCATTACTCCGGAGGGTTTAAACTAATTTGGCAGGGGTGCAAGGAGTTGGGGGAGCAACTTGGTAGCAGTGTGGCTGATAGGGAGATTGACCCAGATGTAGAGGATAAATTGCACAAGTCCAGTACACAGAGGCAGGTTAGGACATGGGGAGTAAGCCTCAACTGCATTTACTTTAATGACACAAGCTTCACAGTAAGTTGCTGCACTTAAAACATGGATTAGCATGTGGAATTACAATATTACTGCAGTCACGGAAACATGACTGAGTAAAGAGCAGGACTGGCAGTTTAATGTTCCAGGGTATAGAAGCTTCAGGCTTGACAGAGGAGAATGCAAAAGAGGGGGAGTCGCACTGCTGATTAGGGAGAGGATCACGGTGGTTATCCTGGAGGGATTATCCCACACCACAATATGGGTAGAATTTAGGAGTAAGAGTTCATTCACTTTGCAGCTGTACTATAGACCTCTTGATAGAGAGTGGGAATTAGAGGAACAGGTATGTAAACAAATTGCATGAAGGTGTAAAAACAATAGGGTTATAATAGTGGAGAATTTTTTAAATTTCCTGATATTGAATTTTTTTTGAGACAATATATAGATAGTTCTACCAGAGAAGGGGCTGTACTTGACCTCGTCTTAGGAAATGAAACTGGGAAGGTGATGAAAATATTGGTTGGGGAACACTTTGGAAACGGTGACCACAATTCTGTAAGATTCAAAGTAGTTATGGGAAGGGATAAGGTTGGTCCTCAAGTTAAGGTCCTAAATTGAAGGAAGTCTGATTTTTGAGAGCACAAGAGGGGACCTGGCAAAAGTAGAATGGGAGCAGGTGTTTGTAAGTAAAACAACATCTGACAAGTGAGAGTCTCTTAAGTGTCGGCAAGTGTTCAGGGCCAGCTTGTCCTGGTAAAGGTGAAAGGAAAAAAGATGGCAAAATTGGTAATCTAAGATGACAAAGGTTATTCAAGGTTTGATTGGCAGGGAGGGAAGAAGCATGTGACAGGTATTAGCAACTGCAAACAAAGTGAATCCCTTGAGTAATAGAGGGTATAGCAGATTACATAAAGAAAATTAGGAGGGCAAAAAAGTAGTAATATTCCTGATAATAGGCAAGATTAAGGAGATTCCTAGGTCATTCTTTGTATATTAGGAGCAAGAGGGTAGCTAGGGAAAGAGTGCATCCTCTTGATGACCAAAGGAGTAACCTGTGTGCAAAGCCAGGAGATGTGGTCGAGGTCCTAAATGAATACTTTTCATCTGTGTTCATACAGGAGGAGGACAGAGTTTAGGGAGGGATACATTGTTCTCCCTAGAACATCGGAGGCTGAGGGGAGACCTGATAGAGGTTTATAAAATTGAGAGGCATAGATAAGGTATATGGTCAGAATCTTTTCCTCAGGATAGAAATGTCAAATACCAGAGGACATGCTTTTAAGGTTAGAGGGGGGAAGGTTTAAAGGTGATGTGAGGGGCAAGTTTTTTTTACTCAGTGGTAGGTACCTGGAATGGGTTACCAGGGGTAGTATTCAGGTCAGGTAGTAGCAGGCAGTTTGGTGGAATTTAGGAGGTTTTTAGATACACACATGAATATGAAAGGAATGGAGGGATATGGATGATACACAGGAGGAGGAAATTTAGTATAAATTACTATAAATTGACATCAAGACCAGCGCAACATTGTGGGCCAAATGGCCTGTCCAGTGCCGTACTGTTCTATCTCTAGTAAATTGGTGGTGGTGTGGATTGTGAGAGAGGTTGTCTGGAGCTACAGCAGGATAGAGCAACACACAAATGCTGGAGGAACTCAGCAGGTCAGGCAGCATCTATGGAGGGAAAAGAACAATTGAGGTTTTGGGCCAAGACCTTTCATCAGGACTGGAACTTTTGAGCAGAGTATTGGCAGATGGAATTTAATCCCAACAAGTGTGAGGAGATGCATTTTGGGAAGTCAAATAGTGTAGACTATTTGAATGGAGAGGCTGAGGGGGGGAAATATCAGTATTTTAATTTAAACTAGAAAAATGTTCAAAGTTAACTTTTTGAAGTATCTTAATCTCAAACATAATTTGAATTTTCATTAGTGACATGGCCAGGAGCATGACTTAGTCAACACTTGTGGTTGAATAGTGGCTCCACCATGGGATGGACTTGCACAGTACTTTGCCAATGAGGATCAGAATAACTTAAAAAAAAAATTAGCTGCGGCATGTCTGAATAAGGTAAGTGCGGGTTAATAAATTGCTCATGGGTGAGCACAGATAGCTTGTTGCCAGCAGATTCTGGGCCATTGACAGTGATAAGAAGAATCTGTAGAGTAACTTGAAACCGTTTAATGACTTATTTTGTCGAAGAACCCACGGAGGAAAACGTTTTTGGTTTGCGCTAGGAACAGTAGTTTCCAACACAAAGGTGGAAAAGGCTTTAAGAGCCATCGATATGATGATAAAAGAATTGAAGAGCTGCTGATGGACCAAAATGGTCACATTTTAAGAGAACTGACTTTATGCTAAGATTGAGTCTAGCAGATTTGACTGACCAGGAGTGTGGAAGATCTGTAGAGTTTACTCAGAGTAATTGCGGAAACAGTGGGTCATTTTGTACTCCTGCAAGCAAATGTGACAACATGCACACTCCTTCCACATAACATCAAGTAAGTTGCATATGGCTTCCAAAATAATTTGTATAATTAGGGTACTTAAGCCCACAAAAGAAAGTGGCACATGAATTAAAACTGCTTAATGCCAGAAGGCTTGTTGAGTTTTTTGAATTAAAGGTGATGAGTGAAGATTTTATTTTGTTGTATTGAGAAATACGAGGGATGGAGCAGGAATGAGCCATTTAGAGTAGGAGCCCCCAAGGGAAAGCTAAGCACAAAATAAATTGTTAACCTCACTTTTTACTAAGCCTGAAATTGGTAACTTATTTTTCTGGGAAAGAAATGAGGGTGTTGCAGAGAAGTTGTAACAAAATTCATGTTACTGTCAGCATGGATGCCAAATAGCTGTACACACTTAAGATGCATGGATGAGGTGTATCAAAAGATGGAACCAATGGATGAGATTGTTGCAAAAATCTCCCAGAAAAAATTGAAATCTCAAAGGGTATCAAGAAATGGGAAAGAGGGTTATATTTTTTCTAAATTACCAAAGAAACTGCAGACAAGTGAACTTGACATTTGTACTTAAGGTTGTGACTACCCTCATTAAAGACAATCATGAAAAGAAAAAAAATTTGGATTCATACAGTTCCTATACTGATTTACCATTCCAATGCATGTAGCAACCAATTAAGTACTCTTGACATATAGCCAATGTTGTAATGCAAATGTGGCAGCCAGTTTGTACACAGCAGAGTCTTTCAAACAGCAGTGTGATTATGACCTTGCAATTTGGTAAAGTGCTGTTGATTGCAGGATAAGTATTGGTTAAGGCAATTGGGAGAACTCCACTGCTTTTAAGTTTAGAAACTAAAGCATATAGTTCTGATGGAAAAGTCTTGCCAATCAAACATTAAGGATCTGACAAAGGTTTATAAGTGAATGGTCAGTGATGCTTTGCTTTCAGTGAGACCTTTGCAGTTTGCCTAAAAAGGCTGGTCCTGAAGGACTTGGTGGAAATATTCTACAATGGAAACACAATTGTCCAATTAAAAGCCAGTGAGTGGAGCAGGGTGTTTCTTAGCTTGGGAGAATATAATATAGTAGGATCCCATGCAGGTGCCTTAGATCATTGTTCAATATTTTAATTGAACTGTAGCTAGCAGTTCACGTGCACAGAGACATGAAGCACCCAGATGATACAGGTAATGAATGTGGAAGGCAGCAAAGCTGAATTGAATGAGATGAAGGTTTAATCACGCTTAGATATTCGGGTGGGAGATGAAACGCAACATGAAGTGCAAAGTGATTCATGCATGTAAATCAAAACTGGATGATGCAACTTGATTGTGTTTTCAACGATAATTATTATACTTTGAAGGGCTGTAATCACCCAAACTGTTTTAATCACTGCAAAATATTATGCAAAAGAATTTATTTTAAATTCCTTTGAGCATGAATGGAAGCAAATATTCACTGGCCCATCTTGCTTTATGTTCAAGGTGAACTGTGTTTAACTTGTAGCAGATGATTTTCCATTTGACTAAGTAGTCATTACCATGTTTTGTGTAGGCAGTCTTCTGCACTCAAGTTCTGTATTTGCAGATTGTGGAATGTTGCATATGGTATTGTATGTTCGCTAAAATGCGTAACAGTTCTTGAGGAATTGAATTTAAAGGAAGGCTCCAGAATTTGCTGGTATTTGGTCTGCTGGAGTTGAGATTTGAAATTGTGAATAATTTGATCATTCCTGAATATGTAATGAAAGTTCATAAAATAAGCTCCACATTTGTCAAATTTTGCTAATCCAGTACCTTTACTAATATATTTGCAGTTGGATGAAGCAAATATTTTACCTGTTCATCCTCAAGGGTGAATTTTTTTTAAAAGATAAGCTGAACTGAAACATTCAAAGATGCACTCATTACACAGATCTATGACTTTGGGTGGGATGGGGCATTTGGAGGGAGGTGTGGTGCAATTGAAGTAAATCACTCTGACATTGTTTTACTGCTGGTCTTACAACATGCATTCTTTCACCCAGAACACTTGCATGTTTGCCTTAAGCAACTCCAGATACGTTCCAAGAAATTCAAAGGTGGGGGGGGGGGGGGAGAGGTTTTGAAAAAAAGCTTCCAGATGTAGAGGCCGAATCCTTTTGAAACAGTTCTCTCGGCTTCCTTTTCATCTGCTGGCAGATAATTACAACGGTCGCCTTCCATTTTCAAGCTTCTAAGGGGCAGGAACGCCTACGCAGAGTATCAGTCAATCTGTAAAAGGTCTTATAGTCTCAACAGGAAATAGAGCCGCACTCAAACCGCAGAGATTAATTGGGTAACTGTTCTTAGCTGGTTGATGAAAATTACTGCGGGTTATTCGCCCAGGTTTAGGAATCGCTCATTTTTAAATAGGAATTTGCAGTTTTAAGATAGATGTCCAGGAAATTAAGAAGCTGTTCTGTTAGATTTCATCCAACTTTTTTAAAGAAAAACATCTGGGACTGTTAATCGGTTTGATGTCTTGTGTTCCACAACCATTAGTGTTGAGATTGACCTGTCGAACTGTGACTACCATTATGGGAAGTAATACAAGAAGCAGCGACAGCAGTTGAAACTTTCAAAGTAAAACCATAATGCAATAGGGTGTGTTATCACCAACATTTATCTTATATGGGCAAGTGACATAACTATTCTGCAGATACCTGATCTGAAACTGCTAGCCATACAATGTATATATTTTAGGTTGCCTTTTCAAGAGCTTTGTAATGGATAAAGTACTGTTGAATAGCCCTGTACACTTGCAGTCTGCTCTGAATCTCTTCAACATAAGCAGCTGTACTATTATATTTAAGCCTATGGTGATTCTCTCCAAAAAAAAATCTAGTCCCACTTTTCCCCATACCCATAGAAATTGTTTCTCCACTTATTTAATTCCCTATTGAGGAATCCTATTGAGTCAGCATCCTTTACCCACTCAGCATGCTTCAAATTCTATCCATTTAGATTTGTTGCATTAAAAAAATGTTCTCTGGTTCTTTCAGTCATCACCTTTTAGAATTGGATTGCCTGATTATTGATGCATTAGTCATTGGAATCGCCCTTTGCAATCCCATAGTTATGTAACTGGCCTTTAGTTGCCCTGTCAGGGTGCTGCAAAAGTTTTCTCGTTAACTGTCATGACAGTAAGATGGTTCTGCTCAGAAACCTTGTGTAACTGGCCTACCCATTAGTGCATTGCTTCATTTCCCAAATTATATTAAATCAATGAAAATTGGATTGACAGGTGTTGATAAAAGCCTGCTGTTCTGATTGTCAAGGAACTGCTGTCAAAGAAGCCCTCATTAATGGGTGAGGCCGTTGGTGGGGGGTTGGGTTAGGTTCTCAAACCTGTTTGAAATGCTGCTTCCAAAATGCAACAATTCTTAGTCCAGCTTGCATCATAGATGAGTTTTCCTGAAATATTCTCAATAGTAATTTTCTCCTATAAAGATGCATGTTATTGTAACTTGATGAAGATGGTGTCCTAAAAGTTCCAGAGAATACTTAATTTCCCTGTCTAGAGTACAACCTGTGGGTACATAACGAAACCAATTTTAAAACACTCTTGTAGATTTCCCTCTTTGGATGGAAGAATTTAAATTTTTTCTTGTACAGGATATTCACTAATTCCGTGTTCTTGAGCTATTATGTGAAACAATTGGATACTCTGAGTGTAAGTGAAAAGATTTATGACTGAGAATTGAATTGTAACACTGGTCTTAATGCCATTCCTTTGTTTAACCTCCTTGCCTTTTCAAAAGAAAACATGGGTATATCAGTTGTTACCCAAATAACTACTCTGAAGAACCCTAGTCATTTGAACTAGAGAGTTCTGGTTGTGAGCATATCTCGCATTAAGATAGATTTGATCACTCTTATGTTTGACATTGTGCCACCTAATGAGTTGCTTTGACAGGATCTAAATGATGCAGTGGACCGAAAACAGCGAAGGGCTTCATTTAGAGCTTATTTCTTTGGGTGAGATTTCAGGGTCAGTAGGCTTTAACAACTATTAATGGGACACGAAAAAGAACTAAATGGTTCAAATGTAGCACATTGAACTTGACAAGCAAGCAGTGTCATTAGTATTTATTGGCATCCATTAGAATTGAGCCTTTAAATAAAAAATTTGTCACAGATGCAAATACTTCTCTTACAGAAAGTTGAGACTTGCAAGATGGATCAGTACACAATTAATATTGCTCTTATCTCTGGCATTTAGGTAGTGGTATTTTCATTCACTAACCACCAGATATGAAGAAACTAACTAAATTCTTGGTTGTCCTTTTTGAGTTTTTTATTCAGTGAAGGGGATGTGGGCTTCACAGGCTGAGCCAGTATTTAATTGCCCTTGAGAAGGTGGTGGTGAGCTGCCAGCTTGAACCACTGCAGTCCTTGCACTATGGGTATAACAGCAATGATAGTACCAGGGTTTCGACCCAGTGATGGTGGAGGAACAGCAATATATTTCCAAGTTGGGAAGGTGTGCAGCTTGGAGGGAAACTTCCAGGTGGTGGTGTTTCCATCCTTTTGCTGCCCTTGTTTTTCTAGCTGGTAGTCATGGGTTTAGAAGATGCTGTCTAAGCGGTCTTGGTGGGCTGCTGCAAAGAATCCTTAGATGGTACAAACTGCTGCTACTGTATGTTGGTAGTGGAGTGAGTGAATGATTGTGGATAGGGTACCTATCAAGTGGGCTGCTATGTCTTTTATAGTGTTGAAGCTGCACTCATCCAGACAGGTGGAGGGTATTCCATCACACTCCTGACATGAGCCTTTTGGATATTGGACAGGCTTTGGGGAGTTAAACGAGTTACTCGCTTCGGGGTTCCTAACCTGTGACTTATTCTTGTAGCCACGCTGTGTATGTGGCTACTCCTGCTCAGTTTCTGGTCAGTGGTAACCCCCAGGGTATTGATAGTGGGGGATTCAGTGATGATGAATGTAAGGGGGTGATAGCTGGATTTTCTCTTGTTGAATGTCGTCATTGCCTGGCACTTGTGTGGCATTAATGTTACTTGCCACTTATTAAGCCCAGGCCTTGCTGCATGTGGATGTGGATTACTTCACTATCTGAGGAGTTGTGAATGGTGCTGAACGTTGTGCAAACATCCCCACGTCCAATCTTGCTACTGAAGGAAGGTCATTGAAGCAACTGAAGATGGTTGGGCCTATGACTGAAGAATTCCTGCAGAGATGTCCTGTGGCTGAGATGATTGACTTGCAACCACCACATCTATCTTCCTTTGTGCTAGGTGTGATTTCAACCAGAGGTTTTACCCCTGATTCCCATTGATAGTTGCCACTTAACCTACCACCCACATATTTGAGATATATGGGGGGGGAGGGGAGGAGAGGGGGGCAGAAAAGAGGAGAAACTAGAGTACCTATAGGAAACTCACAGTCACAGGGAGAATGTGCAAACTCTATATAGACAGTAACCCAAGGTCAGGATTGAACCTGGGTCTCTGATGCTGAGGCAGCAGCTCCACCACTATGCTCACAGTTTCTAGTTTGTCCACTCATTTCAGAGGTACACTGCATTAACAGCATTAGATTTTTTAGGCACAGGTCCTTCCCAGGTTAGGTTTTACCCCTGATTCCCATTGATTCCAGTTTAGCTAGGACTGCTTGATGCCATACTCAATCATATGATTATGATGTATTGAAGAACTGTTGGTTACAGATCTATCACCCAAGAATAAATTGGGGCGATTTAAGTACAGTGAACAAGAGCACATTACTCATTGAATACTTTTGCTGTTGTGTTGGTACAGGTCCTCCCCAGGTTACAAATACCTGACATATGTACAGCCCATACGTATGAATGAGGGTTTGGGGCACTGCCAGGATGGATTTGCTGGCTGCTGTGGAGCTGCAGGCAATTTATGCATTGTGGGAACTCAGTTGGCAGCAATGTCCTTGCATCTTGCAGAGAAATCTGGTTGAGTAAAACCAGGGCATTTAACTGCACTTTGCCATTGGCCATATTTCAGACTTGAGAGGTTCTGAACAATTCTCAAGCATGGAACCCCCTCATAACCTGGGAAGGACATGTGCCTAAAAAATCTAATGCTGTCAATGCAGTGTACCTCTGAAATGAGTGGACAAGCTAGAAACTGTGAGCGTAGTGGTGGAGCTGCTGCCTCAGCGCCAGAGACCCAGGTTCATTCCTGACCTTGGGTTACTGTCTGTATAGAGTTTGCACATTCTCCCTGTGACTGTGTGTGTTTCCTATAGGTGCTCTAGTTTCTCCTCTTTTCCACCCCCCTGCCCCCCCCATATATCCCAAAGATGTGGGTGGTAGGTTAAGTGGCAACTAAATTGACCCTAGTGCATAGTGTTTGGGGGGGGGGGGGGGGGGGTGATGGAAAGAGTTGGTGGGGAGAATAAAAAATGGGGATTAATGTAGGAGTAGTTGCTGTAGGTTACAACAGGACATTGATAGAATGCAAAGCTGGGCTGAGAAGTGGCAGATGGAGTTCAATCCAGAGAAGTGTGAGGTAGTACACTTTGGAAGGACAAACTCCAAGGCGGAGTACAAGGTAAATGGCAGGATTCTGGGCAGTGTAGAGGAGCAGAGGGATCTGGGGGTTCATATCCACAGATCACTGAAAGTTGCCTCGCAGGTGGATAGGGTAGTTAAGAAAGCTTATGGGATGTTAGCTTTCATAAGTCAGGGGATCACGTTTAAGAGCCACGAAGTGATGATGCAGCTTTACAAAACTCTGGTTAGGCCACACTTAGAGTACTGTGTCCAGTTCTGGTCGCCTCATTATAGGAAGGATGTGGAGGCATTGGAGAGGGTGCAGAGGAGATTTACCAGGATGCTGCCTGGTTCAGAGAGTATGGATTATGAGGAGAGACTAGAGGAGCCTAGGGCTGTTCTCAATGGAGGAGGAGGAGGAGGATGAGGGGAGACATGATAGAGGTATACAAGATATTAAGAGGAATAGAGTGGACTGCCAACGCCTCTTTCCCAGGGCACCAATGCTCAAAACAAGAGGACATGGCTTTAAGGTATTGGGTGGGTAGTTCAAGGGTGAGTCAGAGGGAGGTTTTTCACCCAGAGAGTGGTTGGTGCATGGAATGCGCTGCCTGGGGTGGTGGTGGAGGCTGATACATGGGACAAGTTCAAGAGATTGTTAGATAAGCATATGGAGGAATTGAAGTTAGAGGGATATGTGGGAGGAAGGGGTTAGATAGTCTCAGGTGTGGTTTAAAGGGCGGCACAACATGGTGGGCCAAAGGGCCTGTATTGTTCTATGGTTAAAATGTTGGCACAACATCGTGGGCCAAAGGGACTGTGCTGTAATGTTCAATGTTCTAGTATAAATAAGCAGTTAATGGTCAGCATAGGCCCAGTGGCTAAAGGGCCTGTTCTGTACTGTATCCTTCTATGATTCTAACTCTTTTAAAAAAAAAACTAGTCATTTCATATGCTTCTGTGAAGTAACCCAAGCTTGGAGAGCAAAATAAGATTCGGTAGGAGGGGTATTGCATTTTTAATCAATAAATACTCAATTCCATGTCAATGTTTTAATGGTAGAATTATAATGGTTATTATTGGAGATCCTGAGTGATTTTAAACCAGTGGTATAGCTTTTATTATCACATCACTTCTAAGTGAAATAAAGTAATAAGTAGCTGACGTAAGGTACCTTTTGTTCCTACTTTATTGTTTAAGAATTGGGTCAAAAGGAGCTAATGTCGTCCTTGGGTTACTTTGATCGTACTGGCACATAGTTCTGTGTTGTAGATTATTTGACTGAACAAGAGCCTTTAGTGATCAATTTTGAGAACACTTTTGCCATGGTGACATCGTTAGGATGGAGATGAATGATGACTAGGCCCAATCATAATTAATTACTTGTATGCGGGTTTATTATTGCACGAGGGAATTTAAAGCTAAAACTTGCAAACCAGTGAAGTACAAAGTCTGGATGAATTAGCTTTATCTTGAACTAATCTGGATGATAAAAAATGCTCCAATGCTGTAAATTTGAAATGTTTAGCTCCCAGTACTTCTGTAAAATATCGATCTTTAAGAAAGAAGCGCAATCCTGTTAAATCTATTTCTTGTTTACTGTTGCAATTTAATCATATTGAGTGTGCTAATTTCCAAAGGAAATATACAAGAAGACTGGTGTATCAGATGTTTTTTTTGTGATTTGGATTGCATTGAAGAAAGATTTACTGACCATCTTCCGGTTACTCAGTGCATTAATATAGAACATAAAGTTGTAGTCTTAGATCTGGTTACATAGACCAGGCTACCTGAGTGTTGTAGGTTTATGCTGTAAGGCATTAGTGAAACTACAGTTTGTGGAACAGCAGGACTTCTGTGGCCAGTTATCTGCTAGTCCACAAGCTGTATTCAGTTTGTTTGTCACATAGGCTTTGAATTTGCAACTTGCTAATCAATTGCCATGACTAGTAAATGATTTCTTATAAATTCTGAATATAGGTGAGTGATTTGGATAGCTGTGAAATGCATAAGAATCTTATTGAAAATTCTTAAGAAATTTGTACACCATGTTATATAATCATAAATGCAAAAGGGAAAATAATTCTGATTCTAGATTCCATTGAGCATGGGGAGGCCATTTGGCCCATTATATCCATGCTGGCCTTGAAACTAATTAACCTAATCCCACTTCCAAACTCTCAGTAGTCTCAGTAACCTTGGTAGTCACAGCACTTCAGATGTTCACTATAGTACTACTGCAATATGATGAGGATTTCTGCCTTTGCCAACTTTTTATGACCGTTATTCCAGACCCCAGCTGTTAATTTATGTACCAGGGATGTACTGTTCCATCTGGTTCACAGTATAGATCTCATACAATGTATAGATTGGTTGAGTCTCCCCTCGGTCTCCCTTGCTCTAGAAATCTGTCCCAAACTATTGTACCTCAACAATGTGTTTCCCCTCAAGCTGCAGTAAAACTGGACCAGCATATTTCTGGAATATCAGATGTTGTTTTATTAATGCGCCAACACTCTAAGTCACTACTTTTAGATGTTAAACAGAATAAATTTTCCAGTGAACCTAGTAAGTTTAAAGGGAGCATGGGGAACAGAACCAGCTAAGTTTCAAGGGAGCATGGGAACCAGGGGAGTGGTGAAACAGACCCCAGCGAGTGGAAGGGGAGAGTGGGAGCCAGGCTACCAGCTAGTGAACAGTGAGTGCAGGTGGCAAGCAAAGTGCTGCAAATATTACTAGATGAGCTGATGCCGAAACATCGGGATTCCCAAATGGTTGGATAGCAGATTATCTGAGTTTTACTGTATTTTGTTTACGCTGGCTTTGTGATAGGTAAATGCAGCATTCATTTTGTGCACAAATGCCCCAAAACCCTGATGGTGAGCTAGGAAGGTATCTGGGCTCTGCTATTCAAATAATGCCAAGAGGCAACATTTTGGGACTGGCTGGGTAAATTCAGTTTTTTCTGGCTTGCATTTTCCTGCGTCTTTATTATTGCATTAAAACCCTGCAACTTAGCCCTTCTGGCAATGCAGCAGTTCCTCTCTCCATGAGGAACTTGGACGAAAGCTGCATGTTGTGGGTACCAAGGCTCATGTTGGTAGCTGCTAAGCAATTGATGCAGGATTTGTGAAGTTTGTTATAACCTAGTAATTAAAATGTTGGAATTTTTAACACTGATTCCTGCTGCTGCTCGGTCACTCTACTCCATAGTTGGTTAATCCAGCAGTAAATTTATTCCCTTTTTGTTTTTGTGCAGCCCTGATTCTCCCCATATTTTGGTTTTTGAAGGTTTCGCAGAAGTTCTGGAATTGCATTTTTCTAAGTGTAACAAGTTTGTGGGAAGAACCAAAAATCCTTGACAGTTTCTGACCTTCTTTACAATGCAGTACAGGAGCATAATCAAGCCCATTATGTCCTGCATTTAAAACTCCTTGATGGCATTCATTTTATTGCTTTATTGTTCTGCTCTCCCATCTGGCTTGCCCTTGTCCTTTGCAATGTTTCCATGGAAGTGAAGTGGAGAATCACAGTAATCTAATGCCCCCTTATTGAACACCTTGACAATTTGGGTGAACCAGTGGAACACCTAAACTGTCAAGCTGCAAGAGCGCTATTAAATCACTTTTCGACAGATGTCAACAAGTGTATTGCAATGATCTTTCCAGATGCGAATTGGTCCATCTGAGGTCATATAGTACCGACAACTGTGCACTGACCATGTTTGGGCTATTGGCGCACAATTCTGCACCTGATATTGCCTGACCAACCAACTATATACACTGCCTAAATATGTTCCAATGCTTTTTGATTGCAGTTATCTGTTGGAGTGATTACCACAGAATTAAATTACAATTTTTAATGACCTTTATTCCTGAATATTTCAACCCATATGTACAAAATATCCAGAGTATTCATTGTTTTTACTGGAGTGCACGGAATATTCTGAGGAATGAAGCCAGAGTTTATACTTGCCTGCCAATAAAAATGATGAATTTTTTTCTGGAATTTTATAGAAGTGTGATGTGGGAATGTGGGCAGATGTATGGTCACCCTCTGCTAACAGTGTCCTTGTCTTCTAAGATAAATGCACCATTGAATGGTGGTGTTTAATGTGAATTGAACTTGATTGGGGCTTTGTTATCTTTAAACTGCCTATAAAGACAGATAAGAGCATATTACTGAGTTTCAAACCCTACCTATCACAGCACTTTCATCCTGGTGTTAAATTATTTTGGATTAAATTTTTAACATTATATTTTATCTGTTTTCTAAGTGGAGGAGGAGTTGAAATAACATGCAAGGCAATAATTTTGTGACAGATTAATTTAATGCCACTTCATAAATGCTAATGAAAGATGGCAAGATGGAGAAATATTCCAGAACCACAAGCTGTAAAATAATACAGCAATAGCCATAATTTCCTCAAGGGGTTTAACAGAATTGACTTCAGCTTGGAAAGATGCAACAGCCATTACATTATCTTAGATAAGGGGAGAGAGAAACCAGATAACTGCAATCCTATCATTTTATGTTCGATCCTGTAGAAATTATTATCAAGGCAAAATGACTAAGCATTCAGTCACAATGAGGTGATTGAAGAGTTAGGCATGAATTTATGAAGGATAGGTCCAGACTGTGTAGCCTTGGGTGGAGTTTTGAGAGCATTACCACCTTGGTGCCCAGGGGGGGGTTGTCATTGAGGGAGTCTGAATGGACTTGCAGAAAAAAAAATTAAGATAATTATCAAAAATAAGGGCATGTGGAATTGTATATAGTACTGGTTGGGAAGTGGAAGATGGTATAGAATAAAGTTTTGTCCATTTGGTTAATATGTGAAATGACATTGCTAGAAATCACTCTGCTTTTCAGCTTGTAAATTGAATAGAGGGAAATTGCTTGCAACTGTCACTGATAGCTTGGAGTCCATGGGAGGTGGAAATTTATGAAGGAGCAAAGGAGAAAAGTTAAATGACAGATGGGATTTCATTGTGGGCAGGTGCACAGATATGCACTTGGATCTGAGAGCTAAATTAGTGTTTTCATGGTGAGTGATTCCAAGCTGCAGAGGTGCAAAGAGATTTAGCTGCCAGTATACAAACATTTCTAAAACATAATAACCACATACCAAAGGGAATAAAAGTTGTTTAAAGAACATTTTGGGGGATGGGGGGGGTGGGGTGGGGGAGGTTAGAATGCAAAAGTTTGGGTTGACCATCCATCACATTGTGTGACACTGCAAACATGCTAAATGAGAAACTCCGATACCCAGTTTTGAGCTGCCAGATCTATTCTGTGAGGCATTGTCAAAAGCAGCGGCAATGCAGAAGACCACAATCTGTGACCTCGTGGCCCAGCAAATCTACCACTCTACCATTACAATCAAGCTAGGAGAGCAACTCTAGTTCAGTGAGGAATGCAGAAGAGCGTGCTAGGAGCAGTACCACCCAAGAGTAAACAGAATGCCAACCAGCTGAAGCTACACCATGTGTATGCAGTAGATGGACCTAAGCAATTCTACAACCAATGGATCAGATCGAAGTTGCTGCAATTTTGCCACATCTGGTAGTGAATAGTTAAACCACTAATGGGAGGAGAACGTCCCCATCCTCTGACAGCTGAGCCCAGTGTATGAGTGCTGAAGGTAAGGCTAAAGCATTTGTAAACATGTTCACCAGAAGTGCCAAGTGGATGATGCATCCATTTCTAACATTGCAGAAGCCAGTCTTTAGACAACTGGATTCACTCTGTGAATTGAGAAATGGCTGAGAGTGCCAGATAGGGTGAAGGCTTTTGGTCCAGAGTATCGTGGCTCTGCTACTGATGACCTTGGCTTAAGAACTAGCTATGCACTAGAACTTGGCCATTTCCAGTACAATTATAACATTGGCATCTGCGGTGAATGTGGAAAATTGCCCAGGTATGTTCTGTTTATAAAAAGCAAGACAATGAAGTCTTGCTAATTGCCAATCCATCTCTTTACTGCCCAATCAGCAGCAAAGTAATGGATAGTATCGTTAACGTTGTTTCAGGCACCAAACTGTGAGCAATTCCGAATTTGCCAAAATATTTGCAATATAAAGAATTAAATTATTTATTCATGAGGCTTTCATAGATGCCTTGTATTCCCTTGAGTTTAAGTGTTATGGGTGCCCTATTCAAGGTGGTTGAAAAGGGTGCATATGGAGAAACACAGATTCGTAATAAAATAAGGGCTAAGCCATGAGGTGAGGAAGCACTTTCCCCACACAGGATAATAAAATCTGGAACTTGTCCCAAAAAGCTGTAGATGCTAGGTCAGCTGAACTTCTCAGGTTTGGGACTCTAGATTTTTGTTAGATTATGGAATTTGGGAAATATGGAATAAAACAAAATGGGTGGATGGAATTCCTGAGTGCTGTAATGATATTGGAATAAGTTTGAAATGCAGTGCGAACTGTAGCAATTTATATAGACAGTCAGTGCCCAGAGATTGTACTAGGAAAAAGTTAATCTGCATAAAACAGAAATGTTTAATCTTCTAATCTCAATATTACTGTTTTGAGAATCTGATGTAACTCCTAAAATGAGTTTAGGGCAGAAATAACTGTAGTTAAGTAATGCTGCCTTGTAACCTTAGGATGGCAAAGATTTTCAGAACCAATTGATGTTTTTGAAGTACAGCATTTTCATGTATGTATTTGCTGTAGTAAATTGGTGCACAACAAGGTTTCACAGAAAGCAAGTAGTTAAGTTCCTAGATTTCTGAGATTATTAGCCATGAGAGTTCCCTGTCATTTGGTGTAACAGGATTTTGGGTGTCTGAGTAGGCAAAAGCATTGTATAAAATCTCAACCCACTGAACCTCTTACCATAGGGCATTGTATCAGTGCTGTGCTGCAATTTGAGCCTTGAACAGACACTCCCAGATTCCCAGAGAAATGGGTGTTTATGGAGAAACTATTTCATCCAGTGAGGGATTCCAAAACACCACCTGATTTGGGTGAGAATGCTTTCAACTGAGCCAAACTGATATGAGTAGTACTGGTATTTCTGTAATGTTTAAAATGTCTTCAGTTTGTTCAATCATTTAACTTAGTGGGTTGAATTTGCTTGCTTTCCCATTTGTTTCTTCAAATATAGAAGTAACTTTATCCTGATGTGACTAGCATCAGTCGAGGTGGCACAGATCCTAAAACTTGAGGTTAAATTTAAAATACCAACCTTTAACTCTGGCAACAGGAAAAAAAATCATCTCCTTAAATGTTTATGGATTACTTCAAGGTTGACTACCTCCCTTAATTTCATGAATGTTGATGTGTTTTTGCAGGTGAGGTTCCCCTGTCTTGTTGCTTGTAACACAACCTAGACTGTTATTTTTATGCACTGTCTTATTTATTGATGTCTTTCAGTGGCATGTAGCAGAACACTATGGTTAGGGAGCATGTGCTCATGTCTAGGGAGGAAAAATAAACAAGAACTGACCTCTCAAAACCTGTCAACTGCTCTCAAGAGCTGTAACTTTACCTGCAAACAGTGCGTGAGAAGTTGAAAATGATACTACCCTATACAAGCTCTGGCGCCAGAATCATAAGGGTGTAAGATCTTGAGCAATACAATTGCATAGTAACATAAAAGATATCAAATCACTTGGCTGAAACTCTGAATTACAAACATGATTAATAGTCCCAGCCTTTAAATTGCTTCAACTTGTATGCCCTTGTGTTTAACAAAGACCTCTTTACTGTATATGCATTCATGTTCTCTCAATGGTTTTATATCAACCAGAAGTTTTTGGCAAGGAATTGAGTACTTTTCCCCTCTCGTTTTCCCCTTGCCATCAACCCATCCACACACCCCCACCCCAAAAGATTAGTGTTAAGAAAATTGACTGTTTTAAAAGTCAACTTGAATTGTTAAAGTCGCTTTTCGAAAATGTTGACACTTCATAACTATGTCAAGAGTTCAAATCAGGCCAAGGAAATGCACTATTCATTTTAAAAATTATTCCAGCAAATTAAGATTCTGTAAAATAGTGTCCATAAAATAAAGCTCTGTATAAAGCTAGAATCAACAGTCTTTCTCCCATACTTTTTAATAAAGTATCTGTTGTGCATCCTTGAACATTCTGGAATGCATTCTTCCTCTATTTCCCTCCCTTCCCCCACCAAACTCCCAAAAATATGGTGCTCATACTAACAGCTGGTTGCCCACAAAGGGATTATTTCCTGGAGGAGTAGACCAGGTCTTAACACATCTGCACACTCTGGACAAAGAAACTTGGTGCAGCAACCAAGTGCAACTCCACAGTATAGAGCCAATTATTCTACAACTTTGGAAAGAATTATGTAACAAAAGGAACATAATTTATAGTTATGTCGTCGTCCCAAATGTTTTCTTTTGTATACAAGTGATTTGCTGGTTTTTTTGGGTGCAGTTCATGCTATGTAGTATGATTGTAACAAACAATTTGTCATGAATGTTTTGCGAACATGGAAACAAGCAACTGGTTTGTATAGCACTGAGAGGTGACTATCTAATTAACTTTGTGTGAAGGCAAAGAAACCAATTGGAGAGCAAGCAGGGGCTCCACCCAATGCTTTATACTGAGTACTACCCACCTTGCAAGGAGATAAAAAAATAGAATTTTGTCTATCTTTGTTCCAGGCTTTCGCCAATACTTTTGGATTTAAGACCAACTTCACAAAGAAACTTGTGAACTGACTCTGAAACTAAACAGTTAAGATATGAGGCGTTGCTTTTGGGCTGTTTGATTTCATCACGTGCTTTTCATTTCAGAATAGTCAAAAGGGGTGGTAGCAAGATAATCAAAGGTTTTTGCCTGTCACTCCAAGAGTAGGCTTTGGAGCTGCAGTTTATTTTTGTATCCTGTGTAAAGCAGTAATCAACTTTTGAGCCTAAAAGGGATGTGTTTCATTTACTTTTCAAGTAAAAGTCTATTAGTGACAGAAACTGTATCTTAACAGTATTGTATTAGTTCATTCCTCCTTGTCATCAGGTTGGTAACTGGAGGGGCTGAATTCAGCCAAGTCCCTCTGATGTTTGTTTGCAGTCTAGCATTGCTGTTTGTTTCATTCTTAATTGAACCTGTTATGTGCTGTTATAGCAACACCCAAAAGGTATTGATGTTCACTTGACTGCTTTCTGAAGTCTACATAGCAAGAGAACTGTTGTCATATTGATCAAGTTACATACAGCCATGAGGATTTCCATTTAAATTCAAGGTTCAATATTTTCTGATTTTAAAAAGTTGCATTCTACTATAGGGGAGGGGATTACTGACAAGAATACACCTGAGCTATGGCCATACAACAAGCATAAGAGAAATGAGTAAAGACCACAAATGTAATTGGGAAATCAAGTAACTTGTTGATTTTTCTTATTTTCCCCCTTCACTTTCCCTTGTTCAACCTCCCCTTTGGCATAACCTGATTTGTGTAACTTCACCATTTTTAAACATCTTTTAAAAATTGTTTATCTCCTTTCATCTCAAATCAAAATACAGTGGGAATGTGAAATGAAAATAAAGCTGGAAGTACTTGGTTCAAGCTGCACATGTAGAGAAATGGTGCTAACATCACAAGTCAAGCCCCCTCAATGCTCTGTTTGCCCTTGATTGCTCACCAATGAAAAATGCAATATCTAATGTGCATGAGTTTATCAAATTTGTTTCTTAAATCAAAATTACCAGTTGTGCATTTGTAATCTTTGAAAGGTTATTCCATATGGGCATTTCAAACTAAATGCACAGTCACTTCAAACACTTTGCAGGATCTTCACTGAAACATTAACTCCGGTGTTTCTTTCCACAGATTCTGTCTGCTGAGTGCTTCCAGCATTTTCCATTTTTATTTCAGATTTCTGGTATCTGCAGATTTGATTGCCAAACATTCTAAAACCTGGAATTCACATCAATAGCTTTTATCCAGCTTTCAAGTGCATTGGGTTCAATTGAGGCAAGCCTTTCTCTTCAGGTTACATTCAATTTGCTTAAAGTGCTGGTGACATTGAGGCTGTGGAAGCTTTTAACTGGATTTAATCAGCATTCCAAACTGCTGGACAGAATGCAATGATGTCCTCTTCATTGCAAAAAGCTTAAAATCATAGAAATAACAGCAATGCAAATTTATGCATCACTCTAATCCAGCTGGCAGAACTATTCTCTTTCCAATGTACGGTTGGAACATCAACTAAACTTGGTGTGGCTTATGTGCTAGATGCTACACTTTGATCACTGGTGCCATAATTGTAAACTGCATAGATATGTGCATCAAACCAATGCAAAAAGTTTTAATTTGCATGTACATCGAGCAGCTGAGTCTAATCTATCTTGGGAATCTGGTTTAAGGACGACCTACCAGTAAGGCAGTACTGGTGAAGAGTCTCAAAACCTCAAACAGACAAAACTACAAGCAAAGAATATGTCTAGAATATGCTGGAGATACTCAGTAAGCCAGGCAACATCTGTGGAGGGAAAACTTGGTGTTTTTGGGTTAAAGATCTTTCAATGGAATAGTTAAAAGATGGACAAGCTTTAAGATGCAGAGGACTGTGTAGAAGAGAGAACAGAAGAATGTTAGTGATAGAAGGGCAAGTAAGGTAACATAAGGGGTTCATGGTGCAAGGTAGTAAACTTGGAAGTGTAAATCTGCCATTATTAGAGCAATAACTGATGCTTTTAGTGAGGAGGTAAAGTGCTGTTTCTTGAGCATACATTGAACTGGAATAGTGAAGGAGGCTGAGGATAGAGGCGAGAGTGACAGTGAAATGGAGAATTAAAATGACGAGCTGCTGGAGGTTCTAGTCACGCTTGTGGACTGAATAGAAATCCCTTGCAAATATAGAGGCGACTATGTCATGAGTAGCGAATGCAGTATACGGAATTGGAAACAGTATAATACTGAAATATGTGGAGATTGTGCTGGGGGGGTGGGGGGCGGGGTGACAGTGATTGTGAAAAGTGAGGTGGGTAATGCACAGGAAGGTGCCAGTACTGATGGAGGTGGAAATGTGTCCTGGAGGAAATGGTCCCTTAGAATGCTCTAAATGGAGGAGATAGCAAGATGTGTATGGTAAGGGTGCAAGTAGGACTTGCCTAGTGTTCAAGGTAACATTGGCAGGTCTGTAAAGGTGCAAATTTGGGTTTTCTGCCCAAGCTCCAGTCTACTTACTGACTGAAAATAATAAATCTTTATAATTAAACGTTCCAGCCTGTACTTCCACCCATCCACGAGACCAGATGTTGAACCACACTTTTCTGAATGTTTTGAAGTTCGTACTTTAATCAGAGCCTGGGTTTGCCTGTGGTGAACTTGAAGTGGGATATTTCTATCACGCTCTTCAGGCCCAATTTCCTTCTCATGCCACAACTTTAATGTGGCTGAAACTTTTCATCTTTAGCACAAGCTACTAATATGGCTGGGCAGAGGAGTTTGCTTTGATACCGTTGGGCCGCCAATTTACATTGCATTGTAATTATACTCGTGTAGACTAGTCAAGCTGCTAAAAGTCTTGATCAAGTTTAATGTTCAGAGCTGTTTCCTTTAATCTGTATTCTCTCATCACCAGGAGTTTTTTTTTTGTGTGGGTGATGTCAAATCCCAGTGATGTGATTACTGGGCTGAAGATGTTTAGATTTTAGCTATTTGTAAATCAACAAATTTAATAGAACAGGTTAGCTTAAGCTTGAATTACTCCACAGTTCATGTCTGTGTGTAGCTTTTATCATGACTAATAGTTTTCTCTGGCATTTAATGGCTGACTTGTTTGCAATCTTCATTCACACAGTGGATGTCTCAGCCTTCAAATAAGTTTTGCCAGTGATGTGAAGCTCTGTTTTTTCACATGTCACATGAAAGTCAAAAGACCTGTAGATGCTGGAATTCTGAAATGGTCTTCAATCTGAAATGTTAGATCTTTACCCACAGATGCTGGCTTACCTATTGTGTTTCCAACACATTCTGTTTCTATTTACATTTCTCTCAAATGTTTGTAAGAATAAATTTAAAACAAAAACACATTGGACCAAAGGGCCTGTATCCATGCTGTATTGCTCTATTAAACTTTCAGTGGGATCTTTGGTTTCCCCTCCACAGGGATTCTAAAGACCCACATTTATGACATTTCAAAGCCCTTTACAGCCAATGAGGTACTTTTGAGGTGTAGTTGCAGTTGTAACACAGGAAACACAGCAATTCAACTCTCCACAGCAACAGTGATAACCAGACATTCTTTGTTGCTAATCTGTAAATGTTGACAAGGGCACAAGGGTAAATCCCTAATGGCCTTTGAAATAATATCTTGAGATCTTTCTCTCCACCTGCAGTATATCATCTCATCCCAATCCCACCAGCAGTTCAGCACTAACTGAATACAGCATTGTGACCTAGAATTTGCTCCATGGTGTGTAGTTTGAAAAACACTTCTGTCTATCTGGAAGTGCATCAGTGAGTGTAAAGTATTGAGAAATATATGATTAAAATGCAGTGAATATACTGACTGGGAAGGGTAGCTCAAACCTAATTTTTTTTTCCATTTATTCCAAGTAGTAACTCAAAATTTTGTATAAATGCAACTTGCTGGAAATGTCATAGTTGCCAGCTTTTTGTTGACCACAATGTAGAATGTTAAATACAAAATTATTTTTAAATTGAATAATAAGACATGGATATGACTTGAAATATTGCAGACAGGAGAGTGCAGATACTGGAATCTGGAGCAAAAAACTGCTGGAGGAACTCAGCAGGTCGAGCAGCATCTGTGTGCGGGGGAATGGGGGGGGGTGGAATTGTCAATGTTTTGGGTCGAGACCCTCTTATCAGGACTGAGTGGAGGGGTGGATGGCCAGTATAAAGAGGAGAGGAGGAGGGATCCACTGGTGATGTGGCCTGGGGGTGGGGGGTTGTGAGGGATGATGGGCAGGAGGAGATGGGAGGGTAGAAGTGGAGCTGAGACACAAAAGCAGGTGGGTGATAGGTGGAAGCAAGACATGAAACAAAAGGGGCTGATAGAGCTGGCTGGAGAGGTGAAAGTCGAGTTAGAGGCTGGATGGGGATGAATGGGACACACAGGTTACTCGTGCTGGAATCTGATAAGGAAGAAATGTGATATTGGGAACCATTTAAGGGAGAGATGAAGGGAAGATGGAACCAGGTGGGGGACAGGATCCGGTGGGTGAAGTGTGTGGTGGAAGGTGAATGGAACCAGGGGGTGAAAATGGATAATGGGGGTCTGGAGAAGAGGGACTGGGAAAGGAAACAAAAATTAGGAGGACCAGAGGTGGATCAGAAAGGGAGAGAGGGGGGAACACAGTAAACTGAAATTAGAAAATTCAGTGTTCATACCATTGGGCTGTAGTCTGCCCAGGCAGAATCTTGAAGTGGTGTTCTCTTGTGGATACCTGTTCCCTTGTCTAAAGTACAGGCTACCACCCTTCCCTTCCCCCACCAACCCAAACCTGGTTCTGTCTGCCCCTATTTTATTTTTTTTACCTTGTCTGCTTCCCCCATCACTCACCTGTCTCTATTTCCCAACTCTACCCCTCCGCCACCTGGCTCATTGTACCCATCATCCTTCACCCTTCCACAGTGCACCTTTCACCTGGTCCCTGTCTTGCCCACCCCTCGCCTTTTTATACTAACTATGCTCCTCCCCCATTCTCAGTCCTAATGCAGGCTCTTGACCCGAAATATTGATTCCTTTCCCCCAGAGATGCTGCTCAATCCACTGAGTTCCTCCAGTGGTTTATTTTTTTTGCTTGGTATATTGTATGTCTCATTGAAATGTTAAGTATACCATAGCAGGATTAGTGGGTGACAAATATGGTCTCACCTGACAGAACTGCATTCACTTTTGTCCTGAATCTGAAAATAGACATTTATGGCATCACAACTGCAAAGGCAATCATCATTACATGGGTGATATTTTGAGGATTTGTGAAGGGTGCAGAGGAGGGTTGCATGATTAATACCCAGTTTAAAGCATCTTAGTCATCAAGATAAGCTCAGAGCTGAAACTCTACATTTCAAAAGCGTAGGCTTGGGTGATTGAAGTTTATAAGATGAAGGGAATAGATTGTTTAGACAATTTGTCTCAACTTCAGTTGGATCAGAGGTCACAATCTCCATTCATGCAAGGCCAGAACTAGCAAGAGGCTGCACACAGTTTGTGCTTGGGTCTAAGTTCACTTTGTTTAAAAGATGTCGCTACCATATAATCTCATTAGGTTTCAAGTGGTCTCCAGGATGAGTTTTGATCACCCACAGGAGTCAGAGGAATTTTCCAGGTTTTTTTTTACCATTTGTTTTTTGAATCTACATTTTTGTATCTCCTAAAGGATTACTGATCTTTCAGGTGGGTAGAAAGTTTGGTGTGCAAAGCATTTTAGTTTCATGGCCAGGCTGGATGAGCTAGTGGATAAGTTCTGATCTAATATTTCCATATGTATTTGGCTGGGATTCAAAGGAATTTTTTAAAAATGTTAAGTTTTCAAAATAAAGTTAGGAAAGGTATGCTATTAGAAGATTAAGAACTTTGTTTAATAATCAGTCATTCTGATTCAAGATGCATTTATTCTTTCAAGAATAAAATTCCTTCTTATTTGGTATAAGAATAGAGCAGAACCATTTTCCAATTTTTATCATAATGCTGCAACTTTCTACTGGAGTCTAACTTATCTACAGGACTAATGGGAAAATGTTCAACCTACATCACCTCCACTCCAAAATCGATGTCATCTCAACTTCAATAGATGAGCTGCCACAGGCAGATGATGCTTACATTTGGACCTATTAAGAGCCCTCCAATTTGTTCACTGAAATACATGAATGGATAGGTCTTGGTCACATCTGCTACACAAAGGTCCTCCACTAACCCACCACTCTTATACACCACTATCTTCCAACGAAGGATAATGGCAATTCCCCAGGTGTGGACCACTTTCTATATCTTTGGAACTAACTCTCAGGGAGCAGAGATGTCATTCACCATTGTACAACTAAGTTCACAATAATGTTTGCCATTGCCTTAAGTGGGTCAGCACAGCCTTTGGTCAACTGAGGAAAAGGGCATTTAGAAATCTAGACCTTAAACTTGCCACAGAATTCATGGTCTACCAGGCATTTATAATCCCTGTCCTCCTCTGCACTTCTGAGATTTGGGTTACCTGCAGCAGACACTTCAAGGCACTCAAGAAATTCTACTGTTGCTGCAAAATCCTCAAAGGATAAAAGGAAGCCAACATCGCCATTCTCTCCCAGACCAACATCCCCAGCATCAAGGCCCTAATTACCCTCAGTTAGCAGCAGCATGGGGCGAACCACATGGATAACATGCTCAACTACTAAAAGGAACACTATTCTGAGCTCCCTCATGAAAAGGTTACCAGGTTGCAAGACACAATTCAAGGACTCAAACCCCCTTTAGAGGAGGGAGGAGGCAATCTCCTTACCAAATGCTGGGAGTCCATAAGTCTGACTGCTCAAAGTGGAGGAATAGTATCTGGGACAACACTGTGGACCTGAGACCAAACATCAGGAGCACATGAAAACTGGAGTAGGTGTAGGCCACTAGGCTCCTCAAGCACAGCCCCACATTCAGTACAATTATGGCTGATTTATGCTGGCCTCAACTCCTCTGCCAGTTCTCCATCGTCCTCAATCTTTCAAGTATTTATCTGCTCCGTTAAATATATCTAATAATATGGCCTCCACCACCCTTCTGGAGGGTGGTGGGGGAAGAGAATTCCAGAGGTCCGCCACCCTCTGAGAAGAACTTTCAATGCACCTCTGCTTTAAGTGACCAGCCCCATAGTTTGCAGCTATGTCCCATTGTCACTCTCCCACTACTGAAGACAAGTGCAAAATGGCAAAAGGAACTCACCATTTCACAAATGACCCACCAGCTGATCCTGTCGTATATTGCCCGTCCCACCCATGGTGGAATCCAAGAGTCCCGTACTGGAGACACAAGAGACTGCAGATGGCAGAATCTGGAGCCATAAACAATCTGCTGGAGGAACTCAGTGGGTTGAGCAGCATTGGTGGGGAGAAAAGAATTGTCAGTGTTTCAGGTCGAAACCCTGTATTAGATCCCATATTGGCCTGAGTCACCTCAGAATCAGAATGGAAGCAAGTCATCATTGGTCCTTCAAAGAAAAATGGGTTTTATTTACTACTGTGTATCCATATAATTACTATGGATTGAATCTTGTGTTTGGGAGAATATGGTTGGCTCAGTGTTTAGAGTTGACTCCCTATTCCTGTTTTACGGATGAGTAATATCCTGTAGTAGACTGACTTGTGGCATTCAATCTTGTGTGAAGAGTTGATTTGTGGAATGTGTGAATCACCTGCTGCGGGTCATGGAAAATTCTAGATCCTAATTAAAGAGCTTCATCCACTTAAAAGCTGAATTTTTTTTGTGCATATACAGCAAAAAGTGAAGGAGCCAGGTGGTCTTCAACATGAGTTGTAATTTGTTCATTTAAAGCTGTGTCATTTGGTGCTCACCAGTCATCACTTGTGCCTTCACTTGGCCAGACCTTGTCCAAGATTAAACTGGTGAATATTGATGGGCTGTTTTATCATGAAGTGCATCCCAGCTGTAACTGTTGAGTGTTTCAGTTTGTCACTGAGGTCAGTAACTCCAACTAATACTAAGTCAAGGATATGAGTTGAAATACAACAGGGTCTCATTGAGGTATAAAATACACCACAGCTAGGTGGTTGATTACAAATCAGCATGTCACAACTGTTTTATTTAACAATGGCAACATTTTAAGGGATAATGTTCATACTTTGAATTGATGCACTTTGCACAAGTTGGGTTTTGTGAAAAATCAAAGTGCAGTGACAAATTTTAATGGTCTGTTTATAAACTAATACCTACCTGAACCTTAAATAATATCAATATATTCACTTTCATTGCACTGTACAAGATTTTTCCACAGTGCTAGTCGCACCAAGTAAAGAAGATCTTCTATCTTTCCTTATCGTTGCATTAATTCTATGCTTCATTTATCAATCAATGTGATTGTAGATTATATTTCCTGCTTCGGTTCAATTGTTTGATTACATTAATTCCTAATATTTTATTGCAACTTTCTAAAACCAGCTCCTTGTCTTTGCTTTCTGCACTCTAGCAGTCAGTGTTAACTGATTACCCACAGGATTGAGCAAGTGAATTTTTATAAGTAGCTTGAAGTCAAGCATATGAATACAATATGAATGTGTGCAAGCGATAATTGTGAATAGCTTAAGCCCAGAAATATCAAATAAAAATTTCTTATTTCCTAATGGAGCCAATTTTTTTTGGCAAGCATTGAAGGTAAAGTAAGCCAGGGATGTTCATTGGGACGATTCTCAATTACGTGTTGATTTTCCTGTGGTTGGATGTTTTGAAGTTAAGAGCCAATATGATTGCTTCAGCAGAGCCCCTAATGTGAATAGGTTCTCCCTTTGACAAGAAGGGGGGAAAAGCAACTCTAATTCAGCCTGTTAGATCTTAATGAGATGTGCATTAAAATGATGCAAGAGAACAAGATTGTAACATTCCATTTGTGGCAGAAGATTCTCAGCAGGAACTGTGCCTTTAACCAGGATTTTTTTTGAAGTTTCATAGTAATTCTCTGTAACCGCACCCTTGGCTTTATTGCACCTGTAGCTTTAAATCACTTAAATGTCTTGTATTTGTTGTTCGTTTCGTGTTTAGGTCAAACCCGGGTTCAACAGCTGGCGGAGAACACACGGTACTTCAGAAGAAGACTGAAGGAAATGGGATTCATTATCTATGGAAATGATGATTCACCAGTAGTGCCTTTGATGCTCTACATGCCAGCCAAAATTGGGTAAATGAGAAACATACTTGAGCTTTGTAGTTCACTCAGATTTTGTTTTTAGTTTCCTTAGCTGTCTGTAGTAAGAAAATTAACTGGCAGTTTTGCAAAATACCTCCACTGGACTGCAATTTCAAATGAAAGAATGCAAGTGAACAGATTAAAAATGAGTAGTGTTATTTCCTCTTATTTGAAATGCTGACCAGCCACAAGTTTTGCAGTTTCTTTGTGTACGTTACAAATGGATGGGAGCTACCAAAGTTCAGTTTCTTCTGCACCTTGCCCCTTTATTGCTCATGTTCAATTAGGAAGCCATAGCTGTTACCACTAGCAACTGCATTTAACTTGCTCTTCTCATGGAGAGAGTTAAGGTCTTGTCCACAAATGTAGAAGAGATCCTTTTCCTGCAATACATCTATGTATCTGCCTAGTCAACTATATAATGGAAGGATCTAGCAAGAATGAGAAACTGAGGGAACTCCATAATAGAAACTGTGAAGTTGGTGAATTTGAAAGCTGATAAATTCCAAGGAACACGTGATTTGAATCAGAGTTTTGAAAGAGATGGCTTTTGAGGTAGTGGATCTGGTTATCCAAAATCCTATATATTCTGGAATTGTTCCTGTGGATTGAATGGTAGAAAACATGGTCCTACTGTTAAAGGAAAGACAGAACATGAACTATTAATGTAATATCAATGATAGGGGGGGGAAGTACTGAAATCTATAATGGAGAATGTATTAACAGCACACCTTGAATAATGGGATTGAGTCAATTAAGCATGGATTTATGAAAGGAAAATTGTGTTTACCTAATCTGCTGGAGTCTGAGGTTATGACTGGTAGGATAAACCAGAATCAGTGGATGTGGTATATTTGGATTCTTGCAACATGTCACAAGCATGTTGATTAACAGAGTTAGAGCAGTTAGAATTGGGGGTAATCTACTGAAATGGACTGAGAATTGGTTATTGGACAAAGGGAATAAGTAGATCGTTGTCAGATCGGCAGGCTGTGACTAGTAGGTTGCAGGGTTTGGAGTTTGTGCCCCTGCTTTTCCTGGCAGATGGACTATAAAATGGAAAGATGTGTAATTATCCACTTTCCACATAATAGAAAAGTGGAGTATTTGTTAAATGGTGAGAGATTGTGTAGTGTTATTGTTCAAAAGGACCTGGGTGTGCTTATGCACAAGTCGCTGAAGTCCGAGGTGCAGCAAGTAATTAGGAGTACAATGGTATGTTACCCTTTATAATGAGGGGATTTGAATAAAGGAATAAGGAAGTCTTGCAATTGAATAGGACCTTGGTGAGACTGCACCTGGAGTATTGACTACATTTTTGGTCTCCTAAACTGTGAAGGCATAAACTTGCTGTAGAGGAGGTGCAGCAAAGATTCACCAGACTGGTTCCAGAGGCGGGAGATTCACTATGAAGAGAGATTAAGTAGACTGGGACTCTGTTCTTTAGTGTTATAAGAATGAGGACATCATTGAAACTTGCAAAATTCTTGAAGGGTTTGACAGGGTAGATTTGGCAGACACACGGAGGATGGTTCCCTTTGACAGACACAGAGGATGTTTCCTTGGCTGATAAGTTTAGGACCAATGGGCACCATTTCAGAATTTTGGATAGGCCATTGAAGGCTGAGATGAGGAAAAATTCCTTCATGTAAAGGGCAGTGAGACTTTTGGAATTTTCTGTCCTGGAGGCCTATGGTGTTTCTTCCAAAACAGATTGGTGGATTTCCAAACACTAAGGGAACTGAGGGATGTGGGAATAGAGCTGTAAAATAGTATTGAGGCAAAATGTCCATTTCCATTTGGGTAGAGTAGCCTCAAAGGGGTTGCTCCTTTTGTGTTTCTGCAAAGCGTTTAAACTTGGACTGATCTATAAGTCATTCCTTATTGCTTTATGGAGACGCAACAGACTGCAGACGCTGTAATGTGGAGCAAAAAAACAAGCCGTTGGAGGAACTCGGCAAGTCCTGATGCAGGGTCTCAACCTGAAACGTTGACCATCCATCTGCCTCCATAGATGCTACCTGACCCACTGAGTTTCTGCAGCAGTTTGGTTTTTTGTTGTTTTTGGTTTATATTGCCTTAACTAAGAATGCAACTGTATTTTGGATTGTGAGAGGAAAAAGGGAGTGAGACAATTAAATAGTTACTTAAAAAAAATAACAATTATCAAAAAGTCCTGTTGCCTCAGTCACCAAAGCCTATGTTCAACTTCATCTCAACTGGCCAAGTTTAAAGGAGTACATTGCCTATGGTATATGTCTTTTGCGGCAGTAAATTCCAGTTAATTTATTCCAGGATGGAAGTATTAATTATTTGTTGACTGCAGTCATAATTGTGTATAAGATCGTTAAAACAATTATTGCTAGAAATTTCTGCCAGAATCTGGTGGTTCTCTTTTAAGGTACCATATGATTCCATTATTTAAAGCAGCTAGATGGATTACATTAAGTGATAATCATGTGATCATATATTTTGCACAATATTTCCTTATTCAACAAAGCAAACAAGTTGATCAAAAATGCCAGCTAGTGAGCAGGTACTGGAATTTTGCAAGTTTTAATTGGATAGCCAGTCCTGGCTGGTTATTTCACTAGGTGATGTTCCCATGGTCCTAACTGACGTTAAAATCATGGTACACGGTCTCTATTTTAGGCAGATATCTCCATTTTGGAAACTCCGATCATTTCTTTGAACTTTAATTAGTGGATATAAAAGGAAAGAGTGAATTATGAAAATGTACAGGATGTTGGTTAATCCTTTACAGTGAATTATGAAATTTTGGTTATCCGCTTTTAGCCATGATAGGGCAACTAATAGCCCAGTAACACAGGCTTCTCCCGCCATCTCTTGGAATTCGTGTGACCATGAAGTCCAGATGGAAGGTCTCGACCCAAAACGTAGACTGTTCGTTTCATAGTCAGAGCTATACAGCATAGAAACGGGCCCTTTAGCCCAACTCGTCCATTCTGACCACGTTTCCTACCTAAGCTAGCCCCATTTGCATGAATTTGGCCCAGATCACTCTAAACCTTTCCCTCCACAGACAGTGCTGCCTGACAGCAGCTCTTGTTTTTGTTCCAAAAGTCTATTGGACTTCTGAATATTTTAATTATTGCTCCCTTAACACCTTCCCCTTCTGTAGAGTAATAATATCTGCTGTTCACTCCTTTGGTTTTGTTTTTCATGTTTCACTTGTACACTTTTTTAAACCTGAAGTGTGTTTTATTTCCTCAGTGCTTTTGGTCGAGAAATGCTGAAAAGGAACATTGGAGTTGTGGTGGTTGGTTTTCCTGCCACCCCAATCATTGAATCGAGAGCCAGGTTTTGTGTATCTGCTGCTCATACCAGAGAGATGCTGGATACAGTAAGTCTTAATTTAATGGCTGTTCCTTTACCCCTACAGGAATCTCTTAAGGCTTTTTTATTTAATCCGGGGTGTTTTGGGTAAACCAGTTTCCTCACTGAAATGACTTGCTTCATTGCAACTATTCATTAAAGTGCAGAGTCATTAAAATAGTGCACCAGAATTCCTTTTTCTCTTCAGCTTTATTGGAAGCTGCTTCTATATCAATGTATTAAGTATTTTGATATTGAGGTTTTTGTATTAAAGTAGTAGAATTTTGCCACTATATTTTGTTGTGACCTATATTCGAAAAGGGGTCTTGTATGAAACAAAAATGACACTGACTTTTAGTTGTCCTCAAAACATCCAACTGGAAATAAAGTGCATTCTCTTATAACCATGAATAGAAAAATATTTATTTTGATATTATAAGTGGGTGTGGAATGAGTATTTTTAATCTTGGAACCAAGAATTCAGAGTAATTTGTTTATTTTTCCCCAGGGCTCCCATAAAAATGGTTCAATCAAAACCACTCTTAATTTAGATCTTAAAATCATAACAGCTTGAGTTAAGTTCCACTGTACTTTTTAAGCTTAAAAAGTCTTGAATATAAATAGCAAGCCAACTTGTCTATCCCAAGGCCCCAGGAACAGCGATGTGATGACTAGAATTTTAAGTGATGCTGGTTGAGGGATAAGTATTGGTCAGGGCATGGAGCAAATTGCTACTTGTACTGTTACCAGGTGATCTTTTTCCTCTGAAAGAAATGTCCCATCCAAAACGGGGCATCTCCAGCATTGAAGAACTATAATGCAGTACTGAGGAAGAACAGTAGGGTCATAATTTTTATGCACAAGTCTCAGAACCCACAATCTTCTCTGATTCAGGTGAGAATGCTATCCACTGACCCACAGCTGGAGCTATTGATGATATTGCATTCCTTTTTCACTTTGGGAATTTAAGAGTAGGTATCCTCACCGTACTTGCATGCAGGTGTGACAGGAAATTAGAGGCAAATTTTAGGTTGGTCTTTATTGCTGAAGGATTTTTGTGCAAGAGTAAAGATGTTTTAGTGCAATTGTGTAGGGCCATGGTGAGGCCACATCTGGAATACTGTGTGCAATTTCTACACTTGTATAGAAAGAGCGCAGCAAAAATTCACAAGGCTGGTTCATGGGATGGCAAGTCTATCTCATGAGGGGAGATTGAGCAGGTGTAGAAGAAATGACCTCATTGAGAGATGCAAAATACTTGGAGAGCTTGACAGGGTGGATGCAGGGAGGATGTTTCTCTTGGCTAAGGAGTCTAGGAATTGGCATCACAGTCTCAATTACAGGTAAGCCATGTAGGACTGAAATGGAGATTTTTTTTTCACCCATGATGAATCTTTGAAATTCTGTACTCCAAAGCTCTTAAAACTTTTTTTTTGGGGGGGGGGGGGGCAAGCGCAATGAATTACTGCTGCACAGTAGCAGCAAACTTCTTGAAGAGGATACACTGACTGCTAGTCAGCATTGGGACCTGCAAGTCAGATAATTGCCCAACCACTGATTATTTCTGCACTTTGCTTTTAAAAAAAATGCCTCCTCTACAAGCGAATCCCAGAACTGAGCAAGGCTGCTTGCCTACTTGAAAAGGCTTTGATTTGCGTAGTACCTTTCACAGCCTCAAAGCCAATTTAGATTTCAAATAATGCAGTCGATTGTAATATAGGAAATGTGGCAGGGAATTAATGCATAGCTAAGCCCCACATGAAGCAATGAAGTAGCTGGCCAGGTAATGTTTGGCATTTGAAGAATGAGCAATAAGCTTCTTGTCAGCTGCAAATGTGCCTCTGGCTTGAAGCTGAAGCGTGGTTGATCATGGTAGAAAAGAAGAAAGTGCAAAATAACTGAAGCACTGGGTGACTCAGCTTAGGTGGGATTGAACAGAGAAAGCTCTGACTCGTGGAGAGTTGAGCGGTCGCTACACTACTCAAGTAGTCTTGGGCTTTGAAAACAAAGGTCAGGTAACTTGAGTAAAATGTCTCTGCTGGGGAGAGAAGGCCATCCTGAACTGAAGGAATAGAATTCTTGAAGGTTTACAAGGTTGGGATGGGTGAAGTCATGATGTGATCTGGATAATAGAATAAGAAATTTTAAGTTTTAGACTTCAAGGATTAAGCCAGTATAAGTCAGCTAATACAGTGAGAGAATTGTTTCCCCAGTAATGTAGTAAAGCCCTTGCAAGCAGTTGAGTTGTTTTAATCCCTGTGATGTTTTTGTACCTTTTTTTCATTAAGGAATTTTGTTCCAATGCTGTTCAATGACATCTTTCTGGGTTTTTTGGAGGCGAGAGGCTGCAGATGCTGGAAATCTGGAGCAACACAAAATGCTGGATGAACTCAGCGGGTCAGGCTGCATCTATGGAGGGAAATGGACAGTTGACATTTTGGGTTGAGACCCTTCATCAGGACTGGAAAGGGAGAAGCCAGTATTGAAAGGGTGGAGGGAGGAGGTGGAACAAGAACTGGTGGGTGATGGGTGGATCCAGATGAGGGAGAAGATAGGCAAGTGAGGGAGGGGGAGAGTGAGAATGATGCAAGAAGCTGGGAGTGATAGGTGGAAGTGATAAAGGGCTGAAGAAGATGAATATGATGGGAGAGGACAGTGGACCATGGAATAAGGGAAGGAGGTGAGGGGGGAGGAATGTGTGGGTGAGGGGCAGATGGAGAGGGAGGGGCAAAAAGGGGTATTGGGGCTGGTGGGATAAGGGAAAACAAAAAATGGACAGGGGAGTGGGTTACTGGAAGTTGGAGAAATCGATGTTCATGCTGTCAGGTTGGAGAACTGCGAAGGTGGAATATGAGGTGCTGTTCCTCTAATCTGTGTCTAGTCTCAGCTTGGCGGTAGAGGAGGTCGTGGACAGACAATGTCGGTTGTGGGAATGGGAAGTGGATTTAAAATGGCTTTTCCACCTTGGTCTCTGTCCCATCTTGGGAGACAGATTATCCACTGACATCTTCTACAAACCCACTGAATCCCACAGTTACCTCAACTACACCTCTTCCCACCCTGTCACTTGCAAGGATGCTATTCCCTTCTCCCAGTTCCTCTGTCTCTGACCACATCTGTCCTCATGATGAGGCTTTGCATTCCAGGACATCCAAGATGTCCTTTTATTTCAGAAAACAGTTCCCACCACCGCTCCCCCGCTATCAATGCAGCCCTTCACCCACATTTCTATTCCCAAACATCTGCCCTCATTCCCATTCCCCCTCCCAGACTTAACAGGGATAGAGTTCCCCTTGTCCTCACCTACCACCCACAAGCCTCTGCATTCAACATGTCATTCTCCACAACTTCCGCCATCTCCAACAGGATCTCGCCACTAGGCACATCTTCCCTCCCCTCTCCACTTTCCGCTGGGATCGCTCTCTCTGTGACTCCCTTGTCTGCTTGTCCCTCCCCACCTCATGCCCCTTCAGGCACTTATCCCTACAACCACGCTGGGTGTTACACTTGCCCCCCCCACACCACCTCCCTCACCACCATTCAGGGCCCTAAACAATCCTTCCAGGTGAGGCAGCCCTTTAGTTGTGAATCCATCAGTCATTTATTGCATCCAGTGTTCCTGGTGCAGCCTCCTCTACATCAGTGAGACTTGACACAGATTGGGACTGCTTCGTCGAGCACCTTCACTCCATCTGCCGTAATAGCCAGGATCTCCCAGTGGCCAGTCATTTTAATTCCACTTCCCATTCCCACACTGACATGTGTCCACCTCATACTCCCCTCTGTCCATGCCCCCTTTTATTTTCCCTTCTCTCACCGGCCCCAAAGCCCCTTCTTTCCCCTTCCCCACCCTCTCAGTCTGCTCTTCACCCACACATTCCCCTCCTTGTGTCCTTCCCCATATTTCATGGTCCACTGTCCTTTCCTGTCAGATTCCATCTTCAGCCCTTTTATCACTTCCCAGCTTCTTGCATCATTCCACTCTTTCCCACCCCCCAGTGCCATTGCCTATCTTCCCCCTCACCTGGATCCACTGATCAGCTGCCAGCTGTGGCTCCAACCCCCTCCCCCCACTTTTTAATACTGGCTTCTCCCCTCTTTCCAGTCCTGAAGAAGGGTCTTGACCTGAAACATCTACTGTCCTAGCATAGATGCTGCCTGACCTGAGTTCCTCAGCATTTTGTGTGTTGTTTCTGGGTTTTTTGTCTGTTGTGAAACATCATTTACAGGAACAAAGTGCTAAGTTATGTGCAGTACATGTATGTGTGTGCCAATATGGTTAAATTGTGGTTGTGCTTTTCAGCAGTGACTTTGAAATGCTTGTCGAAAGAAATACCTGTTAAAACCCAATGCTCTTTCTGAGATTTTTAGTCAAAAATGAAAGTTAAATAAGAAACAGTCTAATCCTCTAGCATTATGTACATTAATGCTAAAAATACATTCACTGTATTCATACAATTGTGCATGCCTGAATAATATACTCTTTGTAGTTGTTGCAATCATATGGTGCTTTATTTTAAATTAGAAAGCCTATTATATCCTGAAGTTCATAAAATACTCCATTTTATTTAAACAAAATAACCAAATCAGTACCACATGGCAGTGGCAACTTAATCCAAGAGGGAGTCTCGTGTTACACTGATTACATTTTGTTTTAAGCATTGGCGGTAGGCTTTTAAAATTCGTCTAATGAACTCCATATAATTGTCAAAAGATGTCAAGATGTGGTGTTTATTTGGCAAGTACTGAAGAAGAGCAGTCTGTTTAATCACTTCTGTAATGATTTTATTCAGCAAAGTGCAAGAGTCTGGACATGCTGTTATTTTTTTTTTCTTGGTTGTTTTCCACCAAGGTCATTATCCTGTTGTGTGTATGGGGGCCCATCTCACTGAAATCTCTTGGCAGAATCTTGAAATAGGAACTTACTGGATTGCCCTTGTAAGGCTGTTAAAAACTTTCCCCATTATATTTCTCTCATTTTGTTTTGAGTAATAGTCCATTATCAAATAAGCATCCATCACTGGGAGTATTTTCAATAAATGCTGATTGAATCACACCAACACATTTGCAGAGTAAATTACAAGACTCTAATCAGTGGAGATAGACAACCTATCATCCAAACAATGATCAGGATCTACCTTTGCTCTTTGTATTGCATGGAACTCTACTGGATTTGTATTTTTGTGCCTTTCATTTTGGTGGTGCATACCATGTATCCAGAGAATCCAATATCAGGATATTTTGGAATTTCTGCAAGGTAATCAACTTGCTAAACCCTATCAGCAGGAAAAGCAAAAAGTTCATTCTAATTTGAATGATTCAATGCCACGTTTTGGTAGTCTGTGTGTAATGACCCAAAAACTTGAGTGGACAACGTTTGCTATTTGATTCTGGTGCCACAGATCTGTTTTTCTGATCCAAAATGTTTCCTGTGGTAGACCACTGAATGAATAATGCAACATGTGGCCAAGAGCAATGGCACTTTACAGTCAACAAGAGCCCAAAATGAGATGAGTACATTGGTGCCTCTGGCCCAGTGACATGCACATTTCGGCATGCATTTCCCTCAAGGGTCATGTACTGAACATTGTTTTAAATAAAATCCCATTAAGTACTGCCAAAGTATTCTGTGTTGGATTGACCCAAAAATTCTTGTTTTTCCTTGAATTTCAACTCTAACTTATTTTTTTAAGCCACCTAAGTTTTTCAGAAGTGGGGCACTGTTCCAAGGCTTTATGATGGCATTTGGCTGTTACCAAACATAATCCACAGTCCAGTGCCCCTGATAAACATTGCTGCATGATGAGGAAGGACCTAACTGAGCAGGATGAAATTCCTACAATGGGTGGCTCATCTCTTGCTTTGAATAATTGTGGTGACAGCTGATACCGTGGAGCTCTATTTCCCCAGGAAATGAACAGTATTGAATCCCACAACAATTGTGGCAGACCTCTCCCTGGCCATTTCTGGATGTGGTGTCATGGTTAGTGGCTGTACACAGTGCAGACTTACTGTCATAGGCATACCCAGGGTATAAATGCCATGAAAATTAGCTTTGCAGCACAGTGCATTACAAACATAAGTTAACATAACTTATACATGCATGACAAAATATAATGATATTAGTGCAGGTTGAGAGAGATGTAAAGAAACCCAGTCCAAGGTAGAACTGGGGTTTTTCATGTCAATTCAAGAACCTGATGGCAGTGGGGAAGAAGTCATTATTGAACCTTGAGGTGTGGGTCTTCAGGCTCTTGTACCTCTTGCTCAATGGCAGCATCGAGAAGAGGGCATGGCCTTGGATGGTGGGGAGAGCTGTACTTGTGATGGCAATGATCAACTTTCTGCTTTAGACTACCTAGTTGTGAAAAGTTAACTTGCTCGTGCTGCCATCACTCACGGTAGTTTGGGATTGCAAATCATTTTCTGAATGGGATGGGAGGCATTTATAATTAATGTATAGTTTATATCTAACCCATGTCACATCTGTGTCTCTGTAGTTTACTTGCAACTAAAAGTCTGTCCCCTTGTCTGCAGTTGTAACGCAAGATTATCCAAAACATTCTGTACAGATCTTTTTACTCTACTGTGTAGAATAATGCTTTATCTAGTTCTTTGTGTCTGCACATATTTAAGTGCATCACCCAAATTACTTTCGTAGTCCAGTAATAGTTACACTGGCAAATCTAAGAACTGGTTGCACATCCTTATGAATTGGTTACAGGCTTGTTACAGATTTGCCATGGTTTTGAAATAGAGAGGTCAATTTCTCTATCAATACCTTCCAACTGTTTTTTGTCAGTTTAAAAGCAGAGCTCGGACCCCCCCCCCCACTTCCTCCTCCCCAACCCAAATAATTGACTTATTATATATATAAAATATGAAATATATAATGTATAAAATATATATATAATATATAGAATATAAAATATATATAAACATAGGGTGCACATTCCCAATCACCCACAAATTTAAATTCCTGTGCAAAGCTTTGTTTGAGTCACTATCAATTTGCTTCATGCATTTATTCAACAACATTGAATATTATCTTCACCTAATAATTTGCTTAAAGCTGCCTAGCCCCATAGTTGGCATTTTCCATTGCAATTCCTGTACAATTAATATTTGTATTTTATATTGGAGTATCACTTTTGTACTTTGGATTTAGTTGGTACTGTCAGACATCTATGCCACACACTTCGCCAGTCATGGAAACACTAACTTCAGAATTATTCAGCAAATGAAGAAATGACTAGAGGTTTAAATTGAATCCTGTTACTTGATGCGGCTTTTATCAAGTTGTAAAGGATGAAGGTATTCCAGACTTCTTCAGAGATGGTTGATTTGTTTCGTAAACGTCCAAACTTCCAGCAGAATTATATTTGGCAATTAAATTCTTGCTGCACTATGTGAGCCTGGCCAATATCAGTGGATCAACTCCCTATAATTTGGCTGCAGTTTATTCAAGAAATTTCACATGAGCATTCCATTGATGCCTTTGAGTTATTTTGATTCCACCTTTGAGTATGCTTTCTTTGAAAGGGCTGGCTTTGAGATGACTTTATATTGTTATTGGCCATTGTTTGCCCTGGATCCCTCCACTCACCACAACCTTGTGATCTGGGAGCTCCAGGCTCCTATCAAGCATATTAGGGCTATTGTAACATCTTGCCAGATGCATGTCATTAGTGTTGTTTTTGGACATATCTGAAAATTAAACTATACTGTTTTAACTTTACACTTATCTACACAAGACATCTGCATTCTCTTTCTTTACTTTGATATACAACCAGGGCTGTTAACTCTGCTATCCTGACTAATATTTATACTTTGCAATTAACTTCAATTAAAAATATTTGTGCTTGTGGGAGTTGTATACACGTTTTGCAGTTTTCATCTTTGCTGCAGTGCCTGTACTTCAAATATTTGTAAGATGCAAAGATCACAGGATAAATCCATTTCAATACTATTATCAAGTAAATGAATTGCTTACCTGAGGGGTTAGGGTGAGGATAGGAACATTGCATCTTTAATGTATAGTTCTCATACAGTTTCTTTTTGCATATTAATATTTTTTAGGCCTTAAAGGTGATCGGAGAGGTTGGTGACCTCCTACAGTTGAAATACTCACGACACAAGTTAGAGCCTTTAATTGACCATCCATCTGATGAAACCACCTATGAAGAAAATGAGGATTGAAGAATTTCCCGTGGTTAGACAAGCACTTGCATGTCTAAGTCTCTGTTTTCAGTTCGATTCCACTCGGCTGCTTTATGCTTTGAATTTTCACATCTATTTATATTTTGGAAAAAAAACCTAAACTGAAAGTGAACGGGCATATTTGATGCCTCTAAAGCCATTTTTGTTTCATTAACAAGGTGTGTGTACAGGTTTTCAGCATCACTTGAAATCAAAACAAATGGGGCACCTACTCAGAGTTTCTAACCCTCAAGCCTTGCTGAATGTGAGCTGCAAAGCATATCAAGCAAAAATGAGACCCCTCTCACAGCCATGAAATCCCTGCTGATGAACCTTCTTCTCATAGTCTAATTTGAATTCTTGCTAACTTTCCTCCCCAAGCACCCCCTCCCCTGCCAAAGAAAGCAATTCAAGTACACTAACGAGTCTTGTTGATCCTTTACAATGTGGTCCTTCACATGTTGATTAAATTTTCAGGAATTTGTTTGGCAGGGGAGGTTTGGCTGGTCAGGGTAAGCCTAAATCTATTTCAAACAACCCATACCTAAATCATTGTGAAGTGTTTTTGTTGGTGCACAATTGGAAAAGAGAGATTGAACTCCTGAGGCTGATGTTGGTGCTGGCTAGAATTACCAAATGACTCTTCCCTGCAAGTCTCCATGCTTGTGTGTGTAAAGGTATCTTGTTAAAGATGTCTGTAAGTTCAGTGATATGCTATCCTCCACTTTACAAAATCCACGCTTGTAGGAATTGTGGTTTTCTATTATGTAGTTTAAAATTGGTCAACTTTGAAGGAAACGCTGGAGAAACATTTTCATTTTGAATAGAAGTAATGAAGAAAGTATGTAAGGAACTCACTATCAATGCTTTGAGCTTTTGATATTTTTAAATTTTGTGAACAAATGGCTTATTCCATGTTTTGTTGCAAAGATTTGATTTATCCATCCACTAAAAACTGCAAGTTGTCCCAAAAGCAGAGGGGATTTAATCACTGTCTTATTAGGTTGCTTCACTCCAGTTAATGCAACTGAAGGATCTTGCTCTGCTTCCTTCCCTTCCAAATACTACCCTCCCCCCCACCTCCCACAACACCCCACTCCCCAAACATTCAGCTCACTAATGGACATTGGGGTGACCTGGTTTTTTTTCTGGCAATTTTTATTTTAGATCATCTGTTTAGAAAACAACTAATAAGAGCAATCAAAGTCTTGTTGGGTCCATTGATGTCAGTGTGTGCATGTTTTCCAACCTATGTTCAATTTGCTGAGCTTCAATCAATCCTTCACTAAGCACTGGTGGTGAATATCCTTGGTCCCTGGGGTAGCGGAAAGGGGTGTGGGTACCTCCTTGGAAACTTGAACTGTGGGTGTTGTATGTGCAAATAATATGCATCAGGTTGTAATGTTTTTGTAAAAGACATTCCTGCAATAACAATATGAAGATATGAGATTTACTTAAATTGTTTAATAGGCAGTGGGCACAATTGTCTCTCCACAATTGTCATTCATTCTACTTGACCTACATGGAATATTTTTCATTCATTTTTCTGTTAATTATTTGCTGACAAGAAGCTATCAAATGAAGGCTCAGCTATACAGTGAAAGGCACACTTCCTGTGTGTTGCAGTGCTCATGCTTTTGCTGTTAGGTTGACCCTTGAGTTTCTTGAACAACATTTAAGATCATACAATTTCCAGAATTTTGACTGGCTAGAGAGCTGCATGATTTCTGCGCAGATAGTGTGGCTGGCAGGGCGAGAATGTGGTTATGTGGAAGGATGGGAAGTTCTTCTGCTTCGTTCATGTTTAGAGTTGAGCTGATGATGCTCACTGAAGTGTTGCACTAAGGCTTGACGGTGCACTGGCCAGTCATTGGCCGTTATAGTGTTGAAGAGAAAGTGAAACCATATCCAAGAAGTTGTTCTGAAATTGGAGCTGAGGAATGTCCCTGTGTACAAATGGAACAACTCCCCTTGTATCTTGTTCCCAGACTTTCCTCTGGCCTAGTTTTTGAAATTCCACTCATTGATTTGAAGAAGGCAGCTGCCCAATGACTTGATGGCTGATGGTGCAGTGCACTCGGTGTGGATCTGAGGCATGCAAAGTAAGAAAGTTCTAGCATTGTTGCTTGATCTATTCTGAGCTGGCTGATCCCTGCCTGCATCTTCCCAGTTGTGCTGCAGTTCTTTGTATCGCAGGGGCTTAGCTGTGCCCGTGAGCAGGGAAAGTAGGAAATGATCAGGATTCCTGATCAGTATTGCTGTCCAGTGACCCCCTCCTGAAATATGTGGATTTGGGTGAGGACAGAATAAGAATCATGCATTATATTGGCAGTGCCTACTCAGAAGATTGAGTGTTGAGGATGGTGGCGGCTGGGAGAAGGCAGCTCATGCCTGAAAACTACACAATCTATGCCTCCAGAAAGGGGAAAATAAGGGAGAAAAATATTTTTTTAAAAATCCAAAGAATAGTCAATTTGATAGCTGGACCAGAGAATATATTGGAAATTTTGTATCCAAATGTGAAAGTGAAGATTTCATGTGTAGCATGACACAGATATGGTTTGGGAATCCTGACCACTATATTGGCATTCTATATTTTACTTTTTTGAGTAGTGCTTTATAATCATTACCCTTTTGATTCTGTTTTGTTTTGGCTCTTTCCACATCAATGTGAACACTACAAAATTCACCTGAAATCTTAAGGGTTGAGCTTCTTCACAGAGTGTACTAAGTTACACAGATCAGGATTTGTGATTCCTTAATTGAGTGGATTCACTTCCTTTCAACTGAAGGGTTTTTTTTTTAAAAAAAAGCATCAAATCATTGTAAGCAAATGTAGAGTTAGTTCCTGTGGCATGTTACACTTTTAGAAAGGTAGGAGTTACCTATCACTGCTCATTAAAATTCAGTTATGTTTTGAGCTGCATTTATTGGATTGCCACTTGGGCAGTTTGTGACTGTATATTCTAAGTGTGCTTTTTTGTTACATGATCCTAGATCAATCTGTTTACATTACAAACTACATAATTATGTTCTTGTAAACTGGAGATGCCTTTCTAGAGGAGTGTGAAGTTCTAGATATTGGGCCTTTGAATCTTGGATTTTTGTTCAGTTCATGACCAGACTCTTGCTGCAAGTAAAGTACCATCCCAAGAAGCTGTCCAGAGCCATTCAAAGCTATAAATAGTCCTCGGTTCTAACCCTTCGCCCGCTACACCTCCACTTGTGTACTTGTCCCTGTCGGGTTTTCCTGTAGCCTCCTCTCTCCTTAGTGGACTGTTTTTCATCCTCATGAAGGATGGCCATGATGGTCTTCAATTTTGCTTCTTTCCTCCCAACCAGGAAGAGAAATACCCAATTTTCAGCCGAGTCTGGTATATACAGCCTATTAAGGGAAATATAGTTAATGTAAATTCCACTTAAAATAGAGAGATCTGTTTCGTTCTGAAGGTCTGTTTACTCTTATGAATTCTGTGTATTATAAAGCTGTAGGTATCTATTAAAGGATATTTGAGTGTACCTTGGAGTAGGCTGTTGCTATGTAGTGTAGGCTTGCCAGGATTTCCTTTAAGCTTTTAAACACTCAAGGAGATATCAGTGAATCAGTAAACATCTGAATCTTGAGTGTTTATTTCTCTGGTATCTTTACTTGTAGTGTTTTTTTTAAAAAAAACTACTTCCACACTGTGCAATATACATGCAATATTGAAGGGGTTGCCCTGGCAAGCAACTCATCTTCAAATCTTACGTACCCATAGCTTTTGAAAATAATAATCAGAGATCAAGTGGAAAGTGTACATGTTCCAGGTAGATAATCAGGCAATAGATTTGGTAAAATGATGCTAGTCCAGGAGTGTGAAGAACACTTTGAAATTGATCATCTTCAGGTGATGTCATAAACTAGATGAGCAGTTGAAAGGAATATCTTCTGCCAGTGCTTATTTTGTGCTTTGCTCTGTGGCTAAATTTGTTGCACTGTTCTAGTGTGTGCTGATTCTAGGAACTGGCCTCCCACCTATAATGTGACTGGGGGTGGTCTAGGAGGTTGAGAAGAGGGTTTCAGTATTGCTATATTGTACGTGCCCATTTAATGGAAGAAACCCTCAATTTTGTTGTAAACCTTTAGGCGATTTGATATCTTGACATGCAAATTATTCCTTGTGATTTCATGAAGTGTTTCATAAACATAAGCTTTTGTTATATTTGTACATCCAAAATTTCACTATCATCAGTTAGCTCTGATTTTAAGTCTGTAAATCTTTTCCCTGTCCCTGTTCTATGTAAATGTTAAGCTCGTGAGTGTGGTTATTTTTAGCTGTATGATCAGGATGCTGCCAATTTGAGACAAGTCAGTAGTTGTACTGATTCCAACTGATGGTCGAGGCAGTTATGAAAGACCATACAGAGACCCTTATACAAGCACATGGCAATTGAAGCTATGCAGACCTTTATATATATATATATATATATAATAAATCTTTTTAATATTGCTATGTTTAAAGAAAATGCAATTACTTTCCTCGGTGGAAAATATCACTTATTTTGAAAGGGGGTTAAACTGTTGGAATTTAAATAATGTAAATGGTAGTCTTCTGTATGTGACCTTGTTTTCTATATGTGCAAGGGTTCTTTTCTGCTAAAAACGCCTTTTATTTCCTGAAGGTGCATTTGTAGAGAGTGTGCTCTCAATCTCAGCCAAGCTGTAATGAAACGGGGGGTGGTGGGTGGGGGGGAAGTAAAATGGTACATGTTCAACTGATGCAGGCTTGCAGAAACTGAGAGGTTGCATGTCCACCATCTCCACCTATGAATGGTAATGGTCTGAGGTGTTCATGGGAGTGCAGCAAATGATAAGGACTTAAGACATTTATAAACTTTATACACTGGTGTTTAGGTATGACTGGAGCTATGAAAGTTTAAACTTTTAAATGCACTTAAACCCAGGTTCAAAATATTATTCTTTTGTAACTTTGCACATTGGCAGCAAAGGTAGATTGTTCTTGTAACAAACTGCATTGTTATTTCACGATTGAGGGCGATCATTTTTTTTATTGGTAACACTTTGGCAGATTGTAAGGTTCCCAGGGCTGGTTGCATGATCAGGTTTGCACACTTTGGGCATTGAAGGACTTCTCCTGAGACCATTTTTAAACAAAAGCGCTGCTCTTGTGTTTTTTTATATAAGCAAAAAAGGCCAGTACAGGTACTGCAGGGTGATAGTGTTATGAAGGGGAGGTGCTAGTTAACAAATGTACCCCTTACAAATGTAATCCTTGTTAAAATGACGTTAGGATGGGAATTGCAGGACTTGGGGGTGGGGGAATGAAAAGAAAAACTTGAATATGTTGATTTGTTGTCCTATATAACACATCTGGTGTTCTGCCCTGACATTAAAACATTGTCTGATTTAACATTGACTTTAAGAGATTGCCATCCACTGTGCTTTGAGTGCTGTTATTTATGCAAGTTTCATCACACAAGTGGCCAGCATTAAAGTGCATTCCCATGTTGCTTAAAGTAAGGCAGGTGAAATATTTTTTCAAGGGACCAGATAAATGCATAGTACAGAAATTGACTTTAAAAGTTATATTTGGAGAATTGCTCCAACCTACTTGCCACATGTGAGCAGAAGATTGATCCATGTGTCAATTCAGTTCCGACTTTCTGATTTGATGTCCAGAATTCTTCCTTGATTCTATAGTCTGTGCATTTGTGTAATTTTTTTTGTTCCCTTTTGGCAATGTAGCAAGGGTCCTGTTGAAATCAGGTAGTATCAAAACATGCAATCTACAGATGAAGTGCCATTTCATGCAGTCTTTGAATGTTTTCAATGAAATCCAAACATCCATTCTATAAGGCAGCTTTTTTTAAATTGAATCACACATTTAAAAATAAGTCATCCAAATGTGTTGATGTTGAATGCAGTGTGTAGCATCCTGATATCTGACTTCAGATTAAAAGTGGTTTTGTTATGGTTGTTACTGTAATCAAGAGTAAGTTTTTGACTTGCAATCTTCAGGCCGCGCTGAAGGGTGCAATCTCCAAAGTGGTGTGTAGTCATCCAACTATAGTGTATGTTCATGAAACTTGAAAGATAATTGGGCTCATAATTAAAACGGCCATAAACTTTTGCCAGTCTTGGGAAACGTTCACAAGACTTTGGGATTTCTTTTCTCACAGAATTAATGACTCCATTTTGTATTGCATGACTCCTTCTTAGATATTTTTAAAGTCTCTAAATTATGTCGAAGGATTACAAATCCCAATTTGTGGAGATGTACAAGATCCTGATTGTGAGCAGCAGTACAGGGTGAAAGTGAAGTTTCCTTGTGCTGTGATAAATGCACATTCCAGCAATCGTGTTTCATTTAGTTTGTTTCTGATTCAAATGATCTTGGTCCTAACAGTGAAATATCAAATTGCAGTGTTGTAAATGCAAGTGATATCACTTAATTGTTGCTTCTGTACATAACCTGCCCTTTTGTACACAAGATGTTATAAATGTACTTTTTTGACAGGACTCCCTGAGTACAATAATGTTTGTATTGAAATCTAATCAGCCTTTTACCTTGAATGTGATTTTGCAAACACCATTGGTTTATGAAAGTGTACTTTATTCTTGCATTGTTTTCAACATGCATTATATTATTGACACTGGAGAATCAATAACTGCTTAAAAATAACTGATAATTGTAAAATGTTCTCAATAAAGACTTTCAGTATATCTAATTGTGTCATTACTCATGACAGATTTGTACTCTGCTAAAGTGCATTTCTTCCATTGTGCCTTGTTACACTGCCACACATAGTGTTCTGTTTCAGAAGGTTACCCAGTGTCTGTGACATTGCTATTGCATTGGAATCTTGCAGCATTGCTCAGGGCCAGCAATATGTGGGGCAGTTGTAAAAATGGTGAATTTCTACACTTTGCACATGCTGCCATTTTTACAGTTTTTGCATCAAGTTTTTGGAAGCAATGAATAGTTTACTTAAAGTAGTTGGGTCATGCAAAGTGTAACATTTACCATTGTATGGTACCCTGCTTTGTCTTGAAGTTATTTGAATACTTGGTTAGACCATCGGTAAGGCTCATTAGTTATCAGTGTGGTTTTATTCTTTTTTCCCCCACCCAAAATATTTCCTTTAACCCCACCCTTCCTTCCCTGGGTCTGTAGTTAAGTTGTCAAATGATGAAAGATCAGTCTGAAACACTAATCCTGTTTCTCACTGCAGTTGACGTAACATTTTTCAGCATTTTCTGATTACATATCCCATTTATGATGTAACTCAATGTTTGTAATTTCTTACAAGTGCCCTGATGTAAAGGAGCACCTTCCGATCAGCCCTTCTATTGTGTATCTTCCTGGTTTCACAGATATTTGGGGAGGGGCAGGGGATTTCTCTCAGAACGGGTACAACTCAGTGGGTCAAATGGCTGCCACCTGATTAGATTAGTTTATTATCATATACACCAGGATGCAATGAAATTCCATGTTAGCATGAGCTCACAAAGTAAACATTGTACATCGTAATAATAAATACAACGACAAGTGCAAAACTAGCCATTCTGTGATTCCCTGATGGTCTTGGTGCACTGTATGAATCAAATATTACACAAGCACACTTAGTGCAACTTCCATGTGAATATCTGACTGTATTGTCATTGGCATGGTTGAAAGATTTATTAAAGTACTGATTATAAATTCTGTAAACCCTTAAAACCGTAGCAGAGCAGGCATAGAGTTTGCTGCATCAGAACTGGGAAAGCAAGAAATTGAGTCTGTTTTGAATGCAGAGAGGGTGATGGAGGGGTTTTGGTTTATCATTGTTGCTTGTACTGAGGTACAGTGAAAAACTTGCATACCAATCGTACGGGTCAATTCATTACACAGTGCAGTTACATTGAGTTAGTACAGAGTGCATTGAGGTAGTACAGGTAAAAACAATAACAGTACAAAGTGTCACAGCTACGGAGTGCAGTGCAATAAGGTGCAAGATCATAAGGTAAATCGTGAGGTCAGAGTCCATCTCATTGTATAAGGGAACTGTTCAATAGTCTTATCACTGTGGGGTAGAAGCTGTCCTTAAGTCTGGTGGTACGTGCCCTCAGGCTCTTGTATCTTCTACCTGATGGAAGAGGAGAGAAGAGAGAATGACCCGGGTGGGTGGGCTCTTTGATTATGCTGGCTGCTTCACTAACACAGCGAGAGGTATAGACAAGAGTACAAGGAGGGGAGGCTGGTGTCTGTGATGCACTGGGCTGTCCCCACAACTCTGCAGTTTCTTGCACTCCTGGCCAGAGCAGTTGCTGTACCAAGCCGTGATACATCCAGATAGGATGCTTTCTGTGGTGCATCGATAAAAGGATATCTCCGTTAGGGTGCGCCCAAATGAGTAACTGTGGCTTTGTCTGTTAGGTGTTGCTTATAGTGAGGCTGAGGGACATGCCCAACAGGCCATGGTATACCAGGAGGGGAAAAACAGCCAAAATCACAGGTGGATGATCAGTAGAAATAGCCAGTTACCAGGACAGAAAGAGTAAGTTACCTTGAGTAGTGACACCTGTCCTCTCACCTCTTGCCACCATCCAGGGACTCGAACAGTGATTCCTGCTTCATCTGGAGGGCATAGGGTAGAGGGGAGAGATTTAGTAGGAACCTGAGGGGCAACTTTTTCACCCAGAGGGTGGTCAGTATATGGAATGAGCTGCCAAGGGAAGTGGTTGAGGCAGGTACATTAACAATGTTTAAAAGGCACTTGGACAAGTACATGGATAGGGAAGGTCTAGAGGGATTGGGGCAAACGGGACCAGGTGGAAATCTTGGTCGGCATAGGCTGAAGGCCTGTTTCTGTGCTGTATGACTCTATCTGGAAGCAAACCAATGTCTGGTTCTGTTCCAGGCTAACAACTCCAGCACTTGGGCCCAGTAACTCCCAGTTATTAGCTGTAAGGAGAGGTTAGATGGACTTGGATTGTTTTCTCTGGAGTGTCGGAGGCTGAGGGGAGACCTGCTAGAAGTTTATAAAATTATAAGGGGCATAGATAAGGTAGACAGAGTCCCTTTCCCAGGGTGTAAATGTCAAATGCTAGAGGGCACGGGTTTAAGGTGAGAGGGGGAAAGTTTAAAGGTGATGTGCTGGTGAAGTTTTTTTACACACAGTGGTAGGTGAAGGGAATGGAGAGAGAGAGTCTACGTGAAGGCAGAAGGGATTAGTTTCATTTGGAATCATAATCGGTACAACATAGTGGGCCAAAGGTATTGGTTTAGTATTGTCACTTGTACCGAGGTACAGGTCAATTCATTACACAGTGCAGTTGCATTGAGTTAGTACAGAGTGCATTGATGTAGTACAGGTAAAAACAATAACAGTACGGAGTAAAGTGTCACAGCTACAGGAAAGTGCAGTGCAATAAGGTGCAAGGTCACAACAAGGTAGATCGTGTGCTGTACTGTTTTATGGGCCATGGAAAACTTGGAACTCTATCCTGAGAAGATTATGGGATGGACAGGCTGTGATGAAAGTGTGAAGAACCCCCTACTGATTGCAGGGAATCCCTGGCCCATGACTGTATTGGAGTGGAGGAGAGGCAGTGAGGATGGTGCTGAGGACCTTGAGGCTGTGCAGCGGAGCACAAGGGTGTTTAGTGTAAATGGTGGAGGTATTGTGCTACCTCTCCCTCCAAACAGTCAGTCACTTGCCCCTGTCTGTGGAACAGGCTGCGGGTCCCATGTCAGTCTCAGCTGCAGAATAATCCCCAATCCTGAGGAACTGCCGGAGAAAAGGGATGAAAAACACTAGGATGCTGGAGGAACTCAGCAGGCCAGGCAGCATCTGTGGAAAAAAGCAGGTGGTCAACGTTTCAGGTCAGGACCCTTCTTCAGGACTGAAGATAGGAAAAGGGGAAACCCAGTATATAGGAGGGAAAAGCAGAGCAGTGATAGGTGGACAAAAGAGGGGAGGTAGGGTGGGCACAAGGTGGTGATAGGTAGATGAAGGTAAGAGATAGTGATAGGCAGATGAAGGTAAGAGATAGTGATAGGCAGGTTTGGGGGAGGAGGGGAGAGCAGATCCATGGGGGGGGGGGGAGTCAAAGTTAAGGAGAGAGAAAGGAAAAAGGGGCTAGGAATGAGAACAAGCATGGGGGGGGGGGGAATTACCTAAGGTGGGAGAATTCAATGTTCATGCCATTAGGCTGCAAGAACCATAGAACCATACAGCACAAAACAGGCCCTTCGGCCCACCATGTTGTGCAGTCCATCAAACCACCCTCACACTACCTAACCCCTTCCTCCCGCATATCCCTCTATCTCACATTCCTCCATATGCCTATCCAACAAGCTCTTGAACCTGTTCAATGTATCTGCCTCCTCCACCACCACCCTCTCCCCTGAACCTCCCACCCATAACCTTAAAGCCATGACCTCTCGTCCTGAGCATTGGTGCCCTGGGAAGGAGGCACTGACTGTCTACTCTATCTATTCCTCTCAGTATTTTATAGACCTCTATCATGTCTCCTCTCATCCTCCTTTCCAGTGAATAAAGCCCTAGCACCTTAAGCCTCTCCTCATATTCAATACTCTCTAATCCAGGCAGCATCCTGGTAAATCTCCTCTGCACCCTCTCCAACGCCTCCACATCCTTCCTATAATGAGGCGACCAGAACTGAACACAGTACTCTAAGTGTGGCCTAACCAGAGTTTTGTAAAGCTGCATCATCACCTCGTGGCTCTTAAACTCAATCCCGCGACTTATGAAAGCCAACATCCCATTGGCCTTCTTAACTGCTCTTTCCACCTGTGAGGCAACTTTCAATGAACTGTGAATATGAACCCCCCAGATCCCTCTGCTCCTCCACACTGCCAAGTACCTTGCTGTTTACCCTGTACTCTGCCCTGGAGTTTGTCCTTCCAAAGTGTACCACCTCACACTTCTCTGGATTGAACTCCATCAGCCCAGCTCTGCATCCTATCAATATCCCTCTGTAAGCTCTGACAGCCCTCCACACTATCCACAACACCGCCGATCTTAGTGTTGTCCGCAAACTTACTAACCCAGCCCTCCACCCCCTCATCTAAGTCATCTATAAATATCACAAAAAGTAGAGGTCCCAGAACCGATCCCTGCGGGACACCACTAGTCACTGCCTTCCAATCTGAGGGCACTCCTTCCACCACAACCCTCTGCTTTCTACATGCAAGCCAATTCCTAATCCACACAGCCAAGCTTCCCTGGATCCCTTGGCCTCTGGCCTTCTGAAGAAGCCTACCATGAGGAACCTTATCAAATGCCTTACTAAAATCCATGTAAACCACATCCACCGCACTGCCCTCATCAATCTTCCTGGTCACCTCCTCAAAGAACTCTATCAGGCTTGTGAGGCAAGATCTTCCCTTCACAAAGCCATGCTGGCTGTCCCTAATCAGTCCATGATTCTCGAGGTGTTCATAAATCCTATCCCTTAGAATCCTTTCTAACAGCTTACCCACCACAGACGTGAGACTCACCGGTCTATAGTTCCCTGGCCTATCCCTATTACTTTTTTTGAACAAGGGGACAACATTCGCAACCCTCCAATCCTCTGGCACCATCCCCGTGGACAACGAGGACTCAAAGACCCTTACCAGCGGTTCAACAATCTCCTCCCTAGCCTCTCAAAGCAGCCTGGGGAAAATCCCGTCAGGCCTCGGAGATTTATCTGTCTTAATATTATTTAACAACTTCAACACATCCTCTCTCTTGATATCTACAACCTCGAGAACATTACCCCTACCAGCACTCCCTTCCGCATCATCAAGACCCCTCTCCCTGGTGAATACCGAAGAGAAGTACTCATTGAGAACTTCTCCCACTTCCGCCGCCTCCAGGCAAATTCTCCCACCTTTGTCCTTAATCGGACCTACCTTTACCCTAGCCATCCTCCTACCCTTCACATACTTGAAAAAGGCCTTGGGATTTTCCTTAACTCTACTAGCCAAAGCCTTTTCATGTCCCCTTCTAGCTCTCCTCAGCCCTTTCTTAAGTTCCTTCCTCGCTACCCTATATTCCTCACGGGCCCTGTCTGAACCTTGCTGCTTATACCTCACGTATGTTACCTTCTTCTCCCTAACAAGTCGTTCCACCTCTCTCGTCACCCACGGTTCCTTCACCCTGCCATTCCTTCTCTGCCTCACCGGGACATATTTATCCCTAACATCCTGCATAAGATCCCTGAACATCGACCACATCTCCATGGTACATTTTCCTTCAAAAAGGTTCCAAGTCGGAAAATGAGGCACTGTTCCTCCAGTTTGCGCTTGGAATTCTCCTGGCGGTGGAGGAAGCTGAGGACTGTGGGAGTGTGGGAGGGGGAGTTGCAGCTCGTGGTTATGGACAGAGCGCAGGTGTTCTGCGAAATAGTTAGGTTTTAAACCCCCCCCCCCCCGCCATTAATTCTCAATTTATCCAAAATAAAGATGCCAATCTCGCTGTACTCTCTAAGTAACTATTCCAGCCTGTGCTCTGTGTGATTCAAGGGACATGGGCTGAGCCAGCATTGACACACACAGGTGCTGTCTGATCTGCTGGGTTCCTCCAGCACTTTGTGTCTGTTGCTCCAGATCCCAGCATCTCCTGTGAGCCAGCACTTAATTGTCCATCCCGAGTTGCCCTTGAGTGGTGGTAAACTGCCTCCTTGAACCACTGCAGTCCTTGAGGCGTGGGTGTACCCACGGCGCTGTTCGGGAGAGAGTTCCATGGTCATGTAATCTTGCAATACATGTGCCCACGCCGTTCACCTGCTTGGCCGGGTGCTGAGTGAGCGAATTTAGCTGTGGTAAAGACAGATGTTCCTTTAACGCCGAGTGACAAGGGATCAGGGTCGGTGGGGAAAGAAACAAGAGCTGAGGTTTCCGATAGCCGGGACATCAAGGAATACGGGTCTGTTCATGGTAGGGAAGCCGGTGGTGATAATTAACCACTGCGGGGTTGCAGTCAGTCGCAAATAATTGCAAATTCCTCGGTTGCGGGATGCGTCCAACTGGAAGATGTGGCAGGTGAGCCCGGCAGTGGGGGGGTTACGTTAATGGGACCCCGCACGATAAACCCGGTCATTGCACCTTTGGAGGAACAGCGATGCTGTTCGGGGAGCTTCAAGCTGCAGGAGGTCTGGACTGCGGGTTCTGGCCCTGACTTTTGAAGACCAAGAAACAGAACAGATAACGGGCCGGACCCTCGGAGTGCGCTCGCTCGGGGTCTAATCACTTCAGAAGGTCCGCCAGCAGCCACCTCACCTCTTCCCCGCCCCACTCATTGCCTCCCCCTTCGCCTTTGATGATTATCTGCTTTGCAAATGGGTTTTTTTCTGCAGTTCAATCGCTTTTAGCCCTGAACTTATCCATGCAATTTCTCTGGGTCCTTTTAGAACGACGATAAGTAACCAAAAGGATTTTACCCGGTCACACGGTGATTCCCCCCTGAACCTTCATCATCAAAATCAGACGTTCAATTCCAGCAAACTGCTGGGTGCAGACACAAGAGACTGCAGCTGCCGGAATCTAGAAAAAAAGGCAAACTGCTGATAGAATCCGCGGGTCAGGCGGCATCTGTGGAGGGAAATGAACGGTTGACATTATGGGTCGAGACCCGGTGCGTCGACTGTCCATTCCCCTCCACAGATGCAGCCCGGCCCGCTGAGTTCCTCCGGCAGTTTGCTTTTTTTTTACTGTTGAATGTGACAGTGGCTTTTAACAGAATGCTTCAGGAACACATTACCGGTAAGAACTTACAAACAATAAGAAATGCTTGAAAATGCTGGAATAGACGGCTTCTCCTAAGCAGTCTGTTGTCTTTCAACCCGCCGACTGGGCCGTTTAGTGGGGATGTTGTGTCTTTGGTCCTTACAACATAGATCATGGAACAGTACAGCCCGGGAGCAGGCCCCTCGGCCCACGATGTTGTGCCTAACCAATTAAACCAACAATTAAACGCCTAGATAAGATGGACTCTTGACCTCACAGTCTACCTCGTTATGACCTTGCACCTTATTGTCTGCCTGCACTGCACTTTCTCTGTAGCTGTGACACTTTTGCTGTGTTCTGTTATTGTTTTACCTTGTACTACCTAGATGCACTATATAATGAATTGATCTGTATGAACGGTATGCAAGACAAGTTTTTCACTGCACCTCAGTACGTTGTATTGGTATTGGTTTATTATTGTCACTTGTACCGAGGTACAGTGAAAAGCCTGTCTTACAAACTGATCGTACAGGTCAATTCATTACACAGTGCAGTTACATTGAGTTAGTACAGAGTGCATTGATGTAGTACAGGTAAAAACAATAACAGTACAGAGAAAGTGCAGTGCAATAAGGTGCAAGGTCACAACAAGGTAGATCGTGAGGTCATAGTCCATCTCATTGTATAAGGGAACTGTTCAATAGTCTTATCACAGTGGGGTAGAAGCTGTCCTTAAGTCTGGTGGTACGTGCCCTCAGGCTCCTGTATCTTCTACCCGAATGGAAGAGGAGAGAAGAGAGAATGTCCCGGGTGGGTGGGGTCTTTGATTATGCTGGCTGCTTCACCAAGACGACCAGAGGTAAAGTCCAAGGAGGGAAGGCTGGTGTCTGTGATGTGCTGGGCTGTGTCCACAACTCTCTGCAGTTTCTTGTGGTCCGGGCAGAGCAGTTGCTGTACCAAGCTGTGATGCATCCAGATAGGATGCTTTCTATGGTGCATCGATAAAAGTTGGTGAGAGTCAAAGGGGACAAACTGAATTTTGACAAGAATAAACCTATTTACGCCTAATTACACTAATCCCTTCTGCCTGCTCAATGTCCATATCCCTCCATTCTCTGCACATTCATGTGCCTATCTAAGAGCCTCTAACAAACATTTAGTTTCCCGGGTTAAAAACAGAAAGCACTGGAAACACTCAGCTGGTCAGGCAGTGCCTGAAGAGAGAGAAATGGTTAATGGTTCAGGTCAGATTCAGATTAGTGTATTGTCATACACACCAGGGTGCAATGAAATTCCTTGCTGGCCTGAAACTCACAGAGTAAACAGTGATAATAAATACAATAATAAATAAATACAGAAAGGAGAAACAAAGGACTGCAGATGCTGGAATCTGGATGAAAAACACGATGATGCTGGAGGAACTCAGCAGGCCAGGCAGCATCCGTGCAGAAAAGCAGGCGGTCAACGTTTCGGGTCAGGACCCTTCTTCAGGACTGAAGATAGGAAAAGGGGAAGCCCAATATATAGGAGGGAAAAGCAGAGCAGTGATAGGTGGACAAAAGAGGGGAGGCGGGGGGGGGGGGGGGCGCACAGAAAGGTCCGAGACCCTTTGCCAGAACCAGCGTCTGCAATGTACTCGAACAAAGTGCTGGAGGAACTCAGCGGGTCGGGCAGCGTCTGTGGAGGGAGATAGATGGACTCGACGTTTCGGGTCGAGACCCTTCATCTGGACAGGTGCCTGGGATTTATTTTTGATTTTCATTTAGTATCCTGTTTATTCTTTAAGAAACGCCATTCATTAGGAGATGGGAAGATACAACCTCATTGCCCTCTCGTCTTCCACAACCCAACGCCCTGGTTTGTGCAGACAGCGTGCGCCGTTAACACCTTGTTTTTCCGGACCATCTCCGAGTTTGGTCGCTGTATGAAGATGTACAGATGTGCATTCTTCCTGTTCCTCCTCCCCCACCCCCCGACCCTGGGGTCAAACCGTCTCGCCTCGGATGTGCTCGCTTTCCTGGCCCGGTCTGCACCCTGCGCCTTGCACCCAGACTCAATGTGCACCTTTGCTCTGATCGTGTCCCCCCCCCCCCCCCCACCCCCGTGCATTGAACACGGGCAGAAGGCCGAGATCCACACCGCGGCTCAGTCCGGCAGGAACTCCGCGCATGGGCCCGAGAGAAGTCCCCTTCGAATGGCCAATACGGCTGCCCACGGTCCCTTCACAGCGCACCTGCCTGGCTCAGAAAAGACCCCTCCAGGTCCTTGAGCACATCTGGGTTTGGATCGGGAGAAAGCGCTGCCCTGTCCAAAGTGAGACATTAAACCACGGCCCCCACGCCTGTCCTCTGAAAGAAAACAAAATTACAGGTGCTGCAATCTGATGCAAAAACAGAAATGCTGGAAGAATTCAACCAGCCAAAGTCAAAGTTGAGTTTATTGCTATCTGCACAAGTACATGTGTGTACAGGTGCAATGAAAAACTTACTTGCAGCAGCGTCACAGGCTCATAGCTTCAGAGACACAACATTCACAAAAAAACACATAAATTAAACATAGTCTATACATCCGTAGAACTTGCATCTGTGGGGAGAGAAACCAGTTGTGGTTTAAGGTCGAAGACCCTTCAACAGAACATTGTGGGAACAATTCTGGTGAAGGCTCTTCTGAAGGAAACCTGAACTGTTCAAAAATTCTCCAGCTCCCAGATAACACTAACACAAGCCGCGTGTTCCTGCTCGGGAGAGTTTGCTGTGCGCCAATTGGCGTCTCGCTTCCTATATTTTGCAAATTCATAAAGCGTTTTGGGGACTTTGTAACAGCGCTGTTAAACGCGCCTCGTCCTTTTAATCATAAGATGGTTTTCGATGAAGAAAGCGATTGCGCCCATTTGATCTCGCTCTTCTAGTGCACCAATCCTAATCTATGTCTGATCCTCAACGGATAAAACCACTCCTACCTCCTACATCTCAATCTGTGAAACATTCATCTGTTCTTTCTAAATTGAAGTTGGACATTAGGAAGAATTGAGCGGATTAAACAGAACCATTTAACCTGCCGTTTAAGGTTAACTTCAAGAACAAGCACTCCTGATGAACGGAAGGATCCAACGCACTCTCACTCACGCTCGCCCACGTTCCTCCACACGTATGTTCATCCGGAGACATTAACCCCAATCAAGCCCATTAACACGCTGAGCAGGAATGACCCCCGTGAAATCCTTTTATCTTTGTGTTGCTTCGACACAAAAAAAGCCTTTCCCCCCTCACAAACAACGTTTTCTATTCCCAAACATTTGCACATTTCCCTCCCTCGATCTCTTGGGATCAGTTCCCAGGTCTTCAACTGCTCCTCTTTGCCCCACACCCGATTCTACGCCCTGCTGACACGATTCGTTGGCGCTCGCCTTCTATGTTCCCCCATTCAATCCCCGTTCCTTGTCCAACCATCTTCTCCCTTCTGGGAACCGTCAGCCTTTGCCAGTGCCTCCTACCGTCCACCTCTCGCCCTCTGTCCCCTGCTTGTTGGTCCGTGGTACACCTCCTTCGCTCTTTCCGCTTCTCAAGCCCCTGCGCTGTGCCTTCCCCGCGGGCGAGCCGCTTCTCAATCCCCATCGGGTGACAGATGTTCTCCCCCTAATGGGACCTTTCCCACACCACGCGGTACCTCGCACCCGAACCCATCTTCCCCGTTCTTCCCGTGCCTTCCACGTCTGTCGGGCAGTAATTCTGCATGGAAAGGGCCCTTCGGCCCGTCTCGTCCGTGCCGACCAGGGCGCCTACCTGAGCTAGTTCTATTTGCTGCCGGGGCAAGTGGGTTGAGGCAGGTACATTAGCAACATCTAGAGGGTGCTTGGACAGGTGCATGGATAGGACAGGTGCCGGGCCAAACGCGAGCAAATGGGACTAGTTTAGATGGGAATCTTGGTCAGCATGGACGAGTTGGGCCGAAGGGCCTGTTTCCTTGCTGTGTAACTCTGTGTGCTTGCATTTGGCCCAATTCCCCCCAAACCTTTCCTTTCTGTCTTACCTCCTGCACTGAGGAACCCTTTGCATTTTTACTGTACTTTTCCTGGACACTTTACTCAACGAAGTACTTCTAAAGTCTTGAAAGGTAGGCACGGACGGCAGCCAGTTTGCGTACAGTCAGCCCCCCAGAAAGTGCAGGGCAGGAGGGGTGAAGTCCGGGTAACTGTGATGTGGGCTGGGGGCCCCGAGGACGTGTCCTGATCATCCAGCCAGGAGCACCCGGGGGTCTCATTGCAATGGGCCGCGTTGGTGCCTTTAACTGGCCGGACAGACAGCGTCCAATTAACGCTGATAAATGGGCTCCAATGCAGATTTCACCCCTGTCCCTCTCGCCCCTCCATCCTCTGTTGTTAACCCCTGTGTCCCGCTCCTGCGTCTCGGTGACCATCCAAACATCCACTTCCCTGCCCGTCTCTGCCCTCCTGTTTGCGCCCGTGTCCCACCTCGGGGGAGCGTTCCTCCTCGTCTCTCCACACGAGAACATCTCCCTTTCTCTCCTGAAGTTTGCGTTTTTATTCTACGTGGAGTTCACCCCCACCCCTCTCCTGTCTGTCTCTCCCCACAGCTCCAGCTCCCCCCATCCACCTTCACATCTCCCCACCCCTGCCCGCACCGCACCGCCCCCCCCCCACTCCCACCGACACCCGTCGCTTCCTCCGGGAGCACCTGAACCGGTTTTCGCTCGCAGCGCCGCCTCGCCGCTTCCTTCGCTGACCTAAAGGCCTCGCCCTTGCTTTTGTTTCACCCTTGTCTCTGACTCCGCGTCCCACATGCTCGCCGCTTGGTGCGACTTCCTCCCGGTTTATCTACACGTTGCCATAATTTCCTATCTCACCGCCTTGGCCACGGGATAATCGCCTCTTCTCTCTCCCTAACCCCCCTTGACCTCTCTCCCCTTCGCCTCTCACTCCTTAAAGTATTTAAGTCTCTCTTCCCCCGCCCACACGTCACTAAAGCCTTTGACGTCTCGGCTGACTTGGACTTCTCTTTATCAGCGGGTCGGAGGCAGAGCGAAGACGGTCGGCGAGGGGGAGTTATCCGTGCACGGTGCGGACAGGAGCGATCCAGGGGGAGAGTGGGAGCGAGAGCCAAGCGTCTGTCCCAGCGACACAGAGGGCACCAGGAGGTTTGGACAGTGGAGATCTGCGGCAGGGTGCAGACTAAACCTCCCCACCTTTCCTCCCCTCCGCACCGACACGCGGTGGCTGTCAGTTTCACCGGAGTGTCAGACACGGACTGTTCGTGAAAGGGGGTCGGGGGCGGGGAGGGGTTTCCTGCGGTGGAGGGGAAGGGCAGACTGTGCTGAGAATACTCCCTCCACCCCCCCCCCACCCCAAACACACCCAACATCGCGGGACTCAGCGACTCCCCCTCCCCGAACCACACGCAGACACTCGCTCTCCGCAGGGCGAGGCGATGCGGTTCATCAGAGGGACCGTCCGGCTGTTCCTCATCTCTCTCGCCACTCTGTTCGTGTTCCTCAGGGGTGTCCCGACTGGCAAACACGGCGGCAGCAGACAGCAGGAGGGCGAGAGCACGACGCGGGACGCCGGAGCCACGGGCAAACAGGTCAATGTCCTTAACTCAATGCAACCCACAAAGTATCTTCTTGTAAATGAAGTATTAGAAATCTTGACTCGGTACACGGTGCGCTGGGTTGGGTTCAGTGTATTTATGAGCCGTTCTCTCTGGTTGTGTCACACGTCGCTGTAGTTCCATTGCCCGGGTCGAACTTAGCCCCGGGACACGGGAGACTGCGGTCCGGAGCTCCAAACTGTCTGCTGGGACTCCTGATGCAAGGACTCTCGACCCGAAACGTCGACGGTACCTCTTCCCCTCGCTCCGCAGACGCTGCTCGACCCGCCGCTCAGTTCCTGCAGCAGAGACAGGAGGAGACCGCGGGCGCTGGGATCCGGAGCCACAGCCCATCTGCCGGAGGAGGAACCCAGCAGGTCCAGCAGCGTCTGCGGGGGTTCCTGCAACGGACTCTTCCAGCAGGGGTCTTGAGTCGGGGGGGTGGGGGGGTTGGAGTTATACTGTCACTGGGGGGTCCTGTAGCACAGAGACACGCACACAAAGCGCTGGAGGAACTCAGCGGGCCAGGCAGCATCTATGGCGGGAAATGGACAGTCAACGTTGAGGGTCGAGATCCTTCAGGAATGGAAAGGAAGAGGGCAGAAGCCAGAACTCACCTATCACCCTGTGCTCCTCCCCCTCCCCCCAGCTTCTTATTCTGGCTTCTGCCCTCTTCCTTTCCAGTCCTGATGAAGGGTCTCGACCCAAAACGTCGACTGTTAATTTCCCTCCATAGATGCTGCCTGACCCGCTGAGTTCCTCCAGTGCTTTGTGTGTTGCTCCAGATTCCAGCATCTACAGAATCTCTTGTGTCTCTGAAACACAGCGGCCGTTTTAAACCAAAATCCCATTCCAGGGAGGTTTAACCCCACCAAGGGGTCGGGTGCTTGGCCCCCGAGGGTTCGAGGCTGCCGGGCCGTGCAACCCCCCCCCCCCCCCCCCCCCGTAGCAGCGAGGTGGATGATGCAATGGGGATGGTTGGGAGAGTGACGCTGCGCTGTGCTGTGGGTGTGATGGGCTACCGGGGTGTGTGTGTGTGTTCCTTACCGCGGCCGCTGCGCTACACCTGGGCACATTCACGCCGCCAGCCCCCTTCTCCGGCCGCCAGCGGCAAAGCTCCACCGATTCCTCCCCCAGGTTGCAGGCACCGTGTGCCCAGGGCGGAGGGGGTGTGGGTTGGGAGCGCCCGGCGTGGGCTTCACACGGTGCACTGCCGGGTGTCCTTTCAGCCGGCGGGCGTCTGGCGGCTCTTTGTGGTGAACTTTGACGGATGTTGCGTGGCCTGGACTTGTGGCACCGTTGCAGGGGAATGTGACATCCGTGACGGTGGGGGCTCCTTCACTAGGAATCCAGGTAGTGAGACTCTGCTGGTGTTTAATGGAGATTCTGGTGTTTAATTGAGTCTCTGATGGTGTTTAATGGGGTTTCTGCTGGCGTGTAATGGGGTTTCTGACGGTGTTTAATGGGGTGTCTGGTAAAGTTTAATGGGGTTTTTGATGGTGTGGGGTCTCTGATGCTGTTTAGAGAGGTCTCTGATGGTGTATAAGGGGGTCCCTGATGGAATTCAATGGAATCTCTGATGGTTTTTAATGGGGTGTCTGAGGGTGTTTAATGGGGTGTCTGATGGTATTTAATGGGGTCTCTGGTGGTGTTTAATGGGGTGTCTGATGGTATTTAATGGGGTCTCTGATGGAGTTTAATGGGGTGTCTGATAAAGTTTAATGGGGTCTCTGATGGTGTTTAATGGGGTGTCTGGTGGAGTTTATTGGGGTTCCTGATGGTGTTCAGTGGGGTTCCTGATGGTGTATGGGGGGGGTCTCTGATGGTGTTTATGAGGATACCATCTCTCTCTCCCTCCCTCCCTCTCTCACGGGTTTAGAGAGCAGGTTAGATATTTGATCTCAGTGTATGCCGTGATACTTGTCGCGGGCCGGCAGTTGTGTGCGAGGTCTGCAAGGTATTGATTACACTGAGCTTGGGGAATCAACTTGAGATGGCAAATGTTTTAATGGCTATTTGATTTACAGTGAGGGGAGGGAGGGGGGAGGGGGGAGGGTACAATATTACCTTCAGGTCCTAGCGCCCACTATATTTGCCTGAAAAAGCTTGAGGTTGGACTTAGAGTCACAGTACCTGAGGAGACTGCAGTTCAAGGCTACACCTTCTTGTGGATGGACATCCTGCATTTATATAGCACTCATTCAGCCCCTAAGCACTTCACTTCCACAGAATTATCAGTATTGTGAGCACAAGAGCCAACTTGTGCACCTGCAGATCTGACAAACAATGAAGTAGATGGCCAAAAAACAAACCTTCTTTCAGCTGTCGAGTAAATATCAGTTAAGGTAATGAAAGAAAATCTGACACCCTCCTTCAAACTGAGCCACAGGATTCCCGGACCTGGCTGCCTGCAAATTTGCTGCCTATTTTCTCCTTAGCGATATTGACTTGCATTTAGAACATAGAACATAGAACAGTACAGCACAATACAGGCCCTTCGGCCCGCAATGTTGTGCTGACCTTTAAACCTCGCCTAAGACTATCTAACCCCTTCCTCCCACATATCCCCCTATTTTAAATTCCTCCATATGCTTATCTAGTAATCTCTTGAATTTGACCAGTGTACCTGCCTCCACCACCACCCCAGGCAGCGCATTCCATGCCCCAACCACTCTCTGGGTAAAAAAACCTTCCTCTGATATCTCCCTTGAAATTCCCACCCATTACTTTAAAGCCATGCCCTCTTGTATTGAGCATTGGTGCCCTGGGAAAGAGGCGTTGGCTGTCCACTCTATCTACTCCTCTTAATATTTTGTATACCTCTATCATGTCTCCCCTCATCCTCCTTCTCTCCAACGAGTAAAGCCCTAGCTCCCTTAGTCTCTCCTCATAATGCATACTCCCTAAACCAGGCAGCATCCTGGTAAATCTCCCCTGCACCCTTTCCAACGCTTCCACATTTATGGAGGTGAGGACACAGGACACAGCTGGTGGAGCTGCTGCCTCACTGCTCCCACGGCCCAGGTTCAATCCTGACCCCGGCTGCTGTCTGTGTGGAGTTGGCACGGTCTCCCTGTGGGTCGCCTCTGGGTGCTTGGGCTTCCTCCCGCATCCCAACGACGTGTGGGTTGGCAGGTCAGTTGGGCCGCTGTAAGTTGCCCCCAGTGTGTAGGGGTGAGGGGTAGAATCTGGAAAGAGTTGATGGGAATGTGGGGGGAATGAAATGGGATGTGTAGGATTGGTGCTTGATGGTCGGTATAGACTCAGTGGGCCGAAGGGCATGTTTCCATGCTGTGTGACACCCTGACTTTATGACTCAAAGTAATTTGTTTGCGAGATGGGATAATGAGATATCCAGAGGATAAGGAACAAATGGGCTGTCCTGTTGCACTGCATTTAGGCACATTCCCGCCATTCATTCCTTTGTTTCAGCCGGGACCACGGACACCAGGAGGAGAGTTGAGGGACTAGTGTATTATTCCTGTAGCTGCAGGTTTAAAATCAACAAATATCCCTGTCTTCCCTTTGGAAGCTGCAGCAGCTGTTCACAGTGAATGTTAATAAGGTGTTGTGAATCGTGCTGCTGTTCAATGATTCCTTGGACCAGGGTGCACAGGATCAAGTTCAAGTTTACCTTCATCAGCACACATACCCAGGGTATAAATGTCATAAAATTCACTTTTTTTCAACAGCAGCACAGTACACTACAAACATAAATTACATAAACTTAAATTAACTTAAATTATACATGACTTACATGACAAAATACACAAAAATAAATGGAATGACATTAGTGCAAGTTGAGGGAAATATAATCCGAGGAAGAATTAGGGTTATTTAGGTTGGTTGAAGAACCTGACGGCAGTGGGGAAGAAGCCGTTGTTGAACCTTGAGGTGAGGGTCTTCAGGCTCCTGTACCTCCTGCCTGATGGCAGCATTGAGAAGCGGCATGGCCTGCATGGTGGGATTCCTTCATGATCGATGTCACCTTCCTGAGACCTCGCCTCTTGTAGATGTCCTCGATGGTGGGGAGAGCTGTACCCGTGATGGAACTGGCTGAGTCCACCACTCTCTGTAGCCTCTTGTGTTCCTGTGCGTTGAAGTTTCCACACCAGGCTGTGACGCAACTAGTCATTCAACCAATCAGCTGGATCACTCAAAAGTTGCCAACTCTGGTTGGCTGTGATCTGGGAGAGAATATCACATGATATCCTGTCTTCAACTACCCCATTCCCTTAATCACACAGCTGCCCCCAATCTTCCAATATTTCTATAATGAGCAAAAAAATGTTCAACCAATGCATCTTTTGCGTAGAGAACACTCTACGCAAAAGATACATTTCACTGTGTGTTTCAATGTACATGTGACTAATAAAGAAATCTTATCTTATCAAAGTTCCTGCGTCAAGGTGAGAGTCGAAGAGACCAAAACTCTTTAAATCCTGCAAACCCCAGATCAGTGCTGGATTGAGACCCACTGACTGGCCCGCACATTCCAGGTAGTCAGTTGAACAATGGCAATGATGCAGGATTGGGAATGCTGCCCTGTGCAAAGTTACAGGAGACTCTTGCACATGACTGTCCACTTCTGCAGGTTAAGCAGCGTTCAGTAAAATGTAATATCTGAGTCCCAAGGAGGCTTTTGGATCCATCTCTGAAAGAGGTTCCAAGTTCTTCCAGTCCCTGTGGCCCTGCAGATCATTTCCATCTAAATGACCACTTCCCTTTGGGACATGAAGATGCCTCAAGAAAGTGGCATCCATCTTGAAGGACCCTCACCATCGGGACATGCCCTCTTCTCGTTACTACCATCGGGGAGGAGGTACAGGAGCCTGAAGACCCACACTCAACAATTCAGGAACAACTTCTTCCCCTCCGCCATCAGATTTCTGAACGGTCCATGAACCCATGAACACTACCTCATTATTCCTTTCTTCTTGTACTATTTATTTATTTTTGTAATTTTATGTCTTTGCAGTGTACTGCTGTCACAAAACAATAAATTTCACAACATACTTCAGTGATAATAAATGTGATTCTGATTTTGAAATGACTAATGGTGGCATCTCCATTGTCCTTTCAAGGGCTGCATTCCAGAATACCACAGCCCAGTGGGCGATGAAATAACTCTTATCTTCTTCCGAGTTATTTGGCCAATTACATTATTTCAAATAGATGTTTAACCAATAGTCTGTCAGCTCTGCAGCTCAGGTGAAACCCGCCCTCTCCTGCGCAGTAATGCCCTCCGACGACATGCCTTGAAAATGTGACTGACTTCCGGTGGTGCCCTTTGCTGCCTCCTGTGGCTTAGAGACTGCCGCGGGGTTGCATCCTTCCTGGAAAACTCCTGTGCATTGACCTCATTGGCAGAGACCAGCACATTCCTGACAGTTTATCTCTGCACTTAGTTGATGCCAAGGAATGTTCATTCTTTACTCGTCACTGTTGGAGAGCGCAAAAGGATACAGAAAGAAAAATATTAAGTATGGGATATTGCGTGAGAACACGTGCCTTGTGTTCTGGGAAGGCATTCATTTACACAAGTGGAATTTGCTGAATTATTCTTGGCAATGGCATGGCTCTAAGATCTCTCAAACGCAATTCCTTCCCTTTTGCTGTTCTTCCAAAGGTATTTCTCTGAAGTGCCTCAACCTTTCCCTCTTTAATCCATGTTTTCTGGCAGATTCACCACGTTCACCTGGCCCCACCAGTGCCCAATTCTTCCTCTGCATTAACCCCCCTTCCTCCTCCCCACCCACTTTCTTCACCAAACATTTAGGGGAGAGGAACAGAAACAATGTTGGAAACCCAAGGGGTTTTGATCGCTCCATTGCTCTCAGCACTCACCATTCGGGCTTCTGAACCCAGCTTATTGCACACTTTCTCCCCATGACCCTCTATCCAACTCCCTTCCCCTCTCCCCTCCATCCCATTGCCCTCTCCCCTCCCCACCACATTCCACAGCTCCTCCCCTCCACCAAGCCTTACACTACTTCCCTCCAACCCTCAGATCCACCCCAATCCTCAAACCAACCACCGAACATGTTGTTCACTCCTTACCCCCACACATCCCTCACACATCCCACCAACCTTAACGCCCCCTTCCCAACTATCGCACCATTATCCCCCGTCCATAAACAAAATGCCAAGCACACGCATTCCCAACCCTCACATCCCTACAGCTCCCGCGCCCCAAACCCTGACATCACCCCCAACTCTCACACCGCTCTCCAACTCTCAGACTGTCCCAGGCCATGCATTTAAGGTGAGAGGGGGTAGGTTCAGAACAAACGTGAGGGATACGTTTTTTTACTGAGAGAGTGGTGGGTGCCTGGAATGCGTTGCCTGATACGGTGGTGGAGGCAAATTCATTGGGGGTTTTCAAAAAGGGCTTGGATGGGCACATGAATGAGAGGAAAATGGAGGGACATGGGCATTCTGTAGGTAGGGGGGAATAGCTATGTCGGCACAACATTGTGGGCTGAAGGGTCTGTTCTTTGCTGTACTGTTCTATGTTCTATCTCCCAGTGTTAACACCATCCCAACTGCCATACCCGCCCCCAGTGCTCAACCCACACTTCGCCAACCCTCTCACCCATCTCCCAACTCCCACTCATTCCCTAACCCTCACACCCATCACCAAATCCTCAACCTACCCCTCACCCTCACCCACTGTTACCCACAGATCATTAGCCACCACACCCTCCTTGAACAATGATGCCTCTCTCCTCTTCCAACCAAAAGCTTCACAGCTTGACCCTTCTCTGCAGCAGGCTACAGGAGGAGGCAGAGGAGACAGCAGAGACCACAGATGCTGGAATCTGGAGCAAAAACAATCTGCTGGAGGAACTCAGTGAGCCGAACCATGATGCAGGGTTTCAACCCAAAACGTCGACTGTTCCTTTCCCCTCCACAGACGCTGCTCAACCCGCTGAGTTCCTCCAGCAGATTGTTTGTTGCTACAAGAGGAGGCAGTTCAGCCCTTCACGTGGGCAGGCTGATCTGTCCCCTCACCCTGTTTCCCCACGTTAATGCCCTTGTTTTGCGGAAGTCTGTCAATCAGACTTTCTCAGTTGATGCTCTTTAAATAACTCAGCCAGAGAAGGATTTTTAGATCTTAAAGGAACCAAGGGATGTGTGGTTTGTGCAGGAATGTGGCACTGAGGTAATGATTTTATTGAACGGTGGAGGAGCCTTGAGGAGCCAAATGGCCTACTCCTGCTCCTATTCTATTACGTTTTGGAGAGGAGAGTTCCAAATTTCCGATCCCCCCTGTGTGATGAAATGCTTCCTGACTTCACTCCAAGCGCCCTGGCTCAAATGTAAATTGGTAAATTGGTTTATTATTGTCACATGTTCCGACGTACAGTGAAAAACTTGTTTTGCATGCCATCCATACAGATCATTTCATTACACAGTGCATTGAGATAGTACAAGGGAAAACAATACAGAATGCAGAATAAGTGTTACAGTTACAGAGAAAGACAGTAAAGTGCAAGGCCTTAACTAGGTAGATTGTGAGGTCAAGAGTCCATCTTATCGTACTAGGATACCATTTCAATAGATTTATAACAGCGGGATAGAGGCTGTCCTTGAGCCTGGTGGTACGTGCTTTCAGGCTTTTGTATCTTCTTCCCGATGGGAAGGGGAGAAGAGAGAATGTCCAGGGTGGGTGGGGTCTTTCATTATGTTGGCTGCTTTACCAAGGCAATGAGAAGCGTAGACAGAATCCAGGGAGGGGGGAGGCTGGTTTCCGTGATGTGCTGAGCTGTGTCCACAACTCTCTGCAGTTTCTTGCTGTCTCGGGCAGAGCAGTTGCCGTACCAAGCTGTGATGCATCCGGATAGGATTCTTTCTATGGTGCATCGATAAAAACTGGTGAGGGTCAAAGGGGACATGCCAAATTTCTTTAGTCTCCTGAGGAAGCAGAGGCATTGGTGAGCTTTCTTGTTCATGGTGTCTACGTGGTTGGACCAGGACGAGCTATTGGTGATGTTCACTCCTAGGAACTTGAAGCTCTTACCTCAGCACCATTGATGTTAACAGGAGCGTGTGCACTGCCCCCCTTTCTGAAGTCAATGACCAGCTCTTTTGTTTTGCTGACATTGAGGGAAAGGTTGTTGTCATGACATCATGTCATTCAGCTCTCTATCTCCTTCCTGTATTCCAACTCATCATTATTTGGGATATGGCTGACTATAGTGGTATCATCTGCAAACTTGTAGATAGAGCAGAATCTGGCCACACAGTCATGAGTGTACAGGGAGTAGAGTAGGGGACTGAGTATGCAGCCTTGTGGGGCACCAGTGTTGAGGGTAATTGCGGCAGAGGTGTTGTGACCTCACTGATTGCGGTCTGTTGGTCAGGAAGTCAAGGATCCAGTTGCAGAGGGAGGTGTTGAGTCCCAGGTCTAGGAGTTTGGAGATGAGTTTGCTTTGAATTCTAGTATTGAAGGTGGAGCTGTAGTCAATAAACAATAGCCTAATGTAGGTGCCTTCACTGTCCAGATGCTGTGGAGATGAACGCAGGGCCAGGGAGATGGCATCTGCTATGGACCTGTTTTGGCAGTAGGCGAATTGCAGTGGTATTGGTATTGGTTTATTATTGTCACTTGTACCGAGGTACAGTGAACAGCTTGTCTTATAAACCAATCATACAGGTCAATTCATTACACAGTGCAGTTACATTGAGTTAGTACAGAGTGCATTGTAGCACAGGTAAAAACAATAACAGTACAGAGTAAAGTGTCACAGCTACAGAGAAAGTGCAGTGCAAATAAGGTGCAAGGTCACAACATGATAGATCGTGAGGTCATAGTCCATTCATTGTATAAGGGAATCGTTCAGTAGTCTTATCACAGTGGGGTAGAAGCTGTCCTTAATTCTGGTGGTACGTGCCCTCAGGCTCCTGTATCTTCTACCCGAATGGAAGAGGAGAGAAGAGAGAATGTCCCAGGTGGGTGGGGTCTTTGATTATGCTGACTGCTTCACCAAGACAACGAGATGTAAAGACAGAGTCCAAGGAGGGGAGGCTGGTGTCTGTGATATGCTGGGCTGTGTCCACAACTCTCTGTCTGGGAGGCTGGAGTTGATGCATGCCATGACCAACCTCTTGAAGCAGTTCACGATGGTGGATGTCAGAGCCATTGGATAGTAGTCGTTAAGGCACGTTACCTTGTTTTTTATAGGTACCAGGATGATAGTGGCCTTCTTAAAGCACTTTAATATTAACATTATGCCCCTTTATTCTATACTCACCCACCAGATCCTTTAATCATCTTAAACACCTCAATTAGATCATCCCTTGATCTTGTCTGCTCAAGGGGATACAGCACTAGTCTGTTCAATCTGTCCTCATAATTTAACTCTTTGATACTTTCAGCCTATTTGTAAAGTGTCCTGAGACACTTCTGTACAGTAAACACTCTACAATTTGTTTATGGGGAGAGACAGAAGTTAATACACTTCTTATTAACAAAGGGCCAGTTTTCTCATTTTAGAGTCTCGTTAACTTTGGTTTAAGTCATGTGCAGGTGTGTTAACTCTGATTTGAATGCTTTAAGACATCACGAGAACATAATAGGAGCAGGAAGAGGCCATTCAGCTCCTCAAGCTTTCCCTATCAATATGTTCATGGTGGATCTTTTAACTCACCAATGCCAAATTCCTTGATTCCTATAATACCTAAGCTATATCAATCTCTGAATATACCCAGTGACTGAGCCTCAACAACCCTCTTGGGCAGAAAATGCCAAAGATTCACTACCTCTGGGTGAAGAAATTTCTTCTCATCTCTGTGCTGAATGGCCGACCACTTACTTTGAGACTGTGATACCCCAGCCAGGGCAAACATCACCCCTGATCTTCCCTGACAATGAGATCATGGGGTTAAATTGACCTAGAGACTTGAATTTGATCCTCACTGAGGCAGCTAGGAAATTTAAAATTCAAGTAATTAGATAAACCTGGATTGGAAAGTTGGTATCTGTAAGGGTGTAATCTGTAATGGTGTAATCTGCAATGATATAATCTGTAATGGTGTAATCTGTAATGGTGATCATGAATGCACAGGATTGACTCTAATGCAGTTCATGAGCGTACCTCTGGAAATGAAACCCACCAACCTTACTTGGTTACTCCAGACCTGGCAGTGTGGTTGACTCTGAACTACCTTCTGAACTGGGTCTGCAAGCCATTCAATTGATAAGGCAGTTACAGATAGACAATCAATGCTGGCTTTCTCAGTGAGGTCCACATCCCATAAAAAAAAACTTCAGATTACCCAGAGCCACAGTCCTTTTCCAGGGTAGGGGAGTCCATAACTGGAGGGCAAAGGTTTAAGGTGAGAGGGGAAAGGTTTAAAAGGGATCTGAGAGGCAAGTTTTCACACAAAGGGTGGTGGGTATGTGGAACGAGTTGCCAGAGGAAGTGGTAGAGGTCGGTACAATTACGACATTTAAAAGACATTTGGACAGGTACATGGATAGGAAAGGTTTAGAGCGATATGGGCTAAACGCAGGCAAATAGAATCTCAGGTGGACAACTTGGTTGGCATGGACGAGTTGGGCCGAAGGGCCTGTTTCTGTGCTGTATAACTCTATGGCTCTATTACCCACTTCAAAGTATTATAAAGGAAAAGACTGCCATTAGTCTTGTGACCTTTTACAGCAGTGTTCCAAGCCACAAAAGAGAGCAATTAAATTCTGACTGACCTCAGGTTCTCTTTAAGGTCACAAAGCAGACTGACTGGTTCCAATGTAACTCCATCCAAGCAGCCCAATAGTACATGTGCATTACACAGCAAGGTATTCCTGCCATTGTCTCCGACTGGGAGCCATGCTATAGCAAGCAAGAAACGCAATCCTTCCATTGGTTAAGATTGACACGTCATTAAATCCGTACGTTCTCGGTTCATGATGTATCTTGTACACTGACAATTGCTTCCATTCCCCAGAGATGAAGGAGGTCCTGCCTTCGATGCTCAGGTTATCTTAATTGGTGATGTCTCGGTAGCTGTACACAGGAGATGGAGGGCCCAGGCTGCGTTATATTCCTCTTATCAGTGTTCTACTACTGTGATGTGATTGGTTCAGCACTCACTGCACATGGCTGGTTTCAATCCACTTCAAAGGAAGGTTTGGGTCCAGTTAAGGGTGCAGCACTGCAAGGCCCTGAATTGGTTCCTGGCCTTCTCCAGGGGTCTCTGATGGAAGCCAGTGTCTGTTGAACCATAGCCCCAGTCATGGTCAGTGCTGTCAGCTGACGGGGAGTCACTGGAGAGTAAAACGACGGAGAATGATGAGCGATTAAAACAAACAGCAGGAACTTCCACAGATGGAGAAAAAGGAAGAGAGGAGATATACAAAGTGTAGATCCCCTAAAGAGCCAATTAACGCAGGGGACAAGGAAATGGCCGAAAAGTTAAATCAATACGCTGCATCAGTCCTCATGGTGAAGGACACCACCAGCATCCCAAAGATTTGTGATGGGCTGGGTTCAGGCAACACAGAGGAAATTGTAATAATTGCGATCATGAGGGAGAAGGTGTTGGAAAAACTAATGGGACTAGAGGCAGACAGATAAACCACCTGACCCTTTACTCTGTACTGTTACTGTTTTTACCTGTACTACATCCATGCACTCTGTACTAACTCAATGTAACTACACTGTGTAATGAATTGACCTGTACGATCGGTATGCAAGACAAGCTTTTCACTGTACCTCGGTACAAGTGACAATAATAAACCAAACCACAAGTGATTAGGAAGGCAAATGACATATTGGCTTTTATTGCGAGAGGGTTGGAGTTTAGGAATAGGGAAGTGTTGTTACGGAGCTACAGGGTACTGGTGAGGCCACACCTGGAGTACTGTGCACAGTTTTGGTCCCCCGATTTAAGAAAGGATATACTGGCATTGGAGGTAGTCCAAAAGAGATTCACTTGGTTTCTGGGATGAGAAGTTTGCCCTATCACCAAAGAAATTCGGTCTGTATTCTTTGGAGTTTAGAAGAATGAATGGTGAACTCATTGAAACGTAATGAGGCAACTGTGGCAGGGTAGGTGTCGAGATGTTTCCACTAGTTGGAGAACCCAGAATGTGAGGACATAGTTACAATGGTAGGGAGCAGTCATTTAAAACTGAGGTGTGTGGGAAGTTCTTGCAGAATTCCTACCCCAGAGGGTTGTAGATATGGGATCATTTGATGTATTGAAAGAGAAAGTAGATAAATGTTTACAAGATCGGGGAATTGGGGCTTTGGGGAACTGGCATAGAAGAGCAGATGAGGTTTGGGACAGATCAGCCATGATCATATTGAATGGCAGGACAGGCTTGAGGGGCTGAATGGCCTACTCCTGCTCTATTCTTGTGACTTAGGAGCAGCACATTGGTAGAGCCGATGCCTCATGGTTCCAGCAACTTGAGTTCAATCCCTGCCTCCGGTGCAGTCTGTGTGGAGTTTGCACATTCTCCCTGTGACGCATGGGTTGCTCAGTTAGTTGGCCACCATAACTTCCTAAGATATGGGGGGGGGGGGGGGGGGGGGTGGTTGTTGGTGGGAATGTGAGAATAACTTCCAGGGAATATTAAAGGGGGAATGGGAATGATCCTTCAAGCCAGCATAGACTCAGTGGGCCAAATGGTCTCCTTCTGTGTCAAAATAGTGGAATATTGAAATCAGGCCACTTCATAAAACTGCTCACAACTGCTTCTCGGGTGTTGCCTGTGAATCCCTGCTCACAACTGCTTCTCGGGTGTTGCCTGTGAATCCCACCTCATGATCTTTCTCTTTCCTTGCAAGGTGAAAAGCCATTCAATTTCAAGGCTGGCCCAGGGTCCTGAGATGACGGCAGAAGATAACAAGCTAAAGAGCTGGAAGGCCAACAGCCAAGCCCGTCACAAGCGGCGATGGTCACGCCCAGGACCACAGGACCTCCCGGCACAACCAAAATACGGGTCCGGCCTGGAGGAAGTGAATCCTTTCGTCCTGGACCTGAAGAACTTCCCCGACCTAACCAATGCGGACATCAATGCGCAGAATCCCAACATTCAGGTGAGAGAGATCTCTGTCCTCTGACAGGAGAGCTTGGTCACAGGAGATGACTCCTCAAACCCATTCCATCCCATATTTCCATAGTTCTGGACAACATTGTCCCATCAATTGTGCTGGGTTGCTGAGCAATTCCATTCCCTACTGATGTTCCCTGTAACTGATTCTCCCCACGTTCCCATCAACTCCCCCCACGTTCTCCCACTCACCTACACACTGGGGGCAATTTACAGTGGCCAGTTAACCTACCAACCCACACGTCTCTGGGTTGTGGGAGGAAACTGGGAGAAACCCATGTGGTCACAGGGAGAACATGCAAACTCCACACAGACAGCACCAGAGGGCAGCATTGAACCCTGGTGCTGCCCACATAGTCCATGTCCAACCCATGAGTTTGTGGCTTCCCCCTCACTTGTTCACCTTCCCTGATTCCCAAACAATACTTTTAGTGATTTCAATGAAAATCTGAAATGCTGGAAATCTGAAATAAAAATAGAAAATGCTGGAAACACTCAGCAGGTCAGGCAGTGCCTGTGGAAGGACAAACAGTTAACGTTTCTGGTCTGCGACTCCTTGTCAGAACTCTCTCCTTATTTCCCAGTACCCAGTCTCCCTCCCATGCTCATCAACACCCCCTCTGATTCTTTTGCCATTTACCTATACAAAGGGCCGTTTTCCAGTGGTCAGTTAACCTGCCAGCACACCTTTGGGATTTGGGAGGAAACCGGAGCACCCGGCAGTACCGTAGGTCAGGATCGAACCCAGGTCTGTGGGGCTGTGAGGCATTGGTACTAACTGCTGCACCAGTCTCTCCAACCAGGAGTACAGTTCACCCTTTTCATCTTGTTTGGTTCACTGCCCATTTCTGCCCATGAAGCATTTTGGGATGTTTCTCTCCACTGAAAGCACAATGTAAGTGCTTGTTGCCGATAATGAAGAGACCCCTTGTCAGAACGAGTTAAACAAAGTGTTCTGTAGAGTAGTGTCTGTGGAGTTCTGTCTATACCTCTCGCTGCCTTGGTGAAGCAGCCAGCATAATCAAAGACCCCACCCACCCGGGTCATTCCCTCTTCTCCCCTCTTCCATATCAGGCCGAAGATACAGGAGCCTGAGGGCACATACCGCCAGGCTCAAGGACAGCTTCTATCCCACAATGGTAAGACTATTGAACGGTTCCCTTATACGATGAGATGGACTCTTGACCTCACAATCTACCTTGTTGTGACCTTGCACCTTATTGTCTACCTGCAATGCACTTCCCTGTAGCTGTGACACTTTACTCTGTATTCTGTTATTGTTTTACCCTGTATTACTTCAATGCACTGTGTAATGAATTGATCTGTATGAATGGTATGCAAGACAAGTTTTTCACTGTACCTCGGTACAAGTGACAATAATAAACCAATTCCAATACCAATACAAATAGTGTAATAAACAGTTAAAATATCTTACATTGCATCCGTTCAAAACTCCCCAAAAATCTGCAGTGAAAGCCTGAATTCTGGTCAGATTGTGTTTTAAATTACATCTAAATCCTAAACTGTTAACTTGTTACAGGAAATTTCAGTATCTTTTTTTTGGACACCTTTTGAAAATATCAGCTTACTCTGTAGCTGCAAGAACCACTGAGATTATCACAGGTTTAATTTTAACCTGGTTCTAGTGAAGTGCAAGTACCAAGTCACGTTAAAACCTCCTGCCCTCCATGTCTCTCTCCCTAGCCCTCTCTGTCACACACTGCTCATTCTTTGTTGTTTACCTAAAATTTTAAACTGATATGCCATCCCATTCCATCATTTAAAATATTTTTAGATTCTTTAATCTTGATTTCCCAGTTTCAATTGGGCTACCTCAGAGTCGAGTCCCACAGCTCGACAAGCAGAATCCACTTCCAGTGCCAGTGTTGTACAGGCTGGGCTGACCTGTGTAACCCCATCAAATCTCTGACACAGTTTAAAGCTTCAGACAGTGAGGTGTCTCCTTACTCGTGCCTGAGGTAAAAGCTCAGACTTTGCACAGGAAGACTCAGTAAACACTTCACTGACTCAGTCATAAGAAAAGCCGACACAGCTACTGCTTCACAGACCAGTTCTAAACAATTCTTATAGATCGAGGCTGAAGGTTTTGAGCAGTTTTTTAAATGAGTCAGCATAGGCATGATCTGGACTGATAACAGAATGGTTACTCTGATGACCCTTTCAGATCTAAACTGATAACCTTTGACTTGTTGACCCATGGCCTGATAACCTTACGATGCCCCAACAGCTTGACACACACTTCCCTGACTCATGTCCCTGTACATTCTGAACGCTGCCCTGTGGATTTGGAACACTATCCACCACAGGCCATGGTTATGGAATCAACACTGTTCACAGAACATTGAATGGGAACAGGTCCTTCGGCCCACAATGTATGTGCCAATCATGACACCAATTTAAACTGCATGATTGCCTGAATGTGATCTATATCCCTCCATTGCCTGCTTGTTCATGTGCCTGTCCAAATGGCTCTTAAACCTCACATCTGCTTTCACCACTTACCTTACAGGCACCCACCACTCTCTGTGTAAAAAATCTTGCCTCGTAAATCTCCTTTAAACATTCTCTCTCTCTCTCACCTTAAACCTATGCCCTCTAGTATTCGACATTTCCACCCTGGGAAAAAGACTGAATATCTACCCTATCTACGCCTCTCATAATTTGATATATTTCTATCAGGTTGTCCCTCAGCCTCCGATGTGCCAGAGAAAGCAGTCCAAGTTTGTCCAACTTCTCCTTCTCGCGAATGCACTCTAATCCACGCAGCATCCTGGTGAACCTCTTCTACACCCTCTCCACATTCTTCCTATAGTGTGGTGACCAGAACTGCACACAGTACTCCAAATGTGGTCTAACCAAAGTTTTATACAGCTGCAACATGACTTTCCGACTCAGTGCCCTGACTGATGAAGGCAAGCAAACTGTACACTTTCTTTACCACCCTATCTAGTTCTGTTGCCACTTTCAGGGGGTTATGGACTTGCACCCCAAGATCCCTCTGTACATCAATACTACTAAGGGTCCTGCCATTTACTGTATGCTTTCCTCTAACATTTGACCTCCCAGAGTGCACCACCTCACACTCCAGATTAAACTCCATCTGCCATTCCTCTGCCCACATTTCCAACTGGTCTATATCCTGCTGAATCCTTTGATCTGTCTATCCACAACCGCACCAATTTTTGTGTCATAGCAACTGCTAATGGGCATTATGCTGCTGTCTGTGTAATGGACAAGATCACAATCTTGCAACTTGCAAAGGATATTGGACTCTGTAGAAATGCATGATTAAATACTGCACAACATTGTGCAATGGGAACTACCCAACGTCTTGAGTACACCAGGCAGGAGCAGGTATTACCAGGGAACGCATTGGGTTCCCAGTCTGTTCCAAGTTGAGACACAACAGCCAGACTCACACGAATAGCAATGACTTGGGCATGGAACTTCCATGTTAGTTTTATTTACAGATGATGTCTACATCACTGACAAGGCCAGCAGTTATTACCCGCTCCTAATTGCCCCTGCACTGAATGGCTTAGCAGGTTTACTAGTCCCCAGTGACCCCCACCAAATTTTACAGATGCGCCATAGAACGCACCCTATCTGGATGTACCACAGCTTGGTAATGGCAACTGCTCTGCCCAAGACCGCAAGAAATTGCATCCCAGTCCATCATGCGGACCAGCCTCCCTTCCATTGACTCCGTTTACACTTTCCACGGCTTGGGAAATCAGCCGACATAATCAAAGACCCCATGCACCCCAGTTATTCTCTCCCCCCTCCTGTCAGGCAGACAATACAAAAGTTTGAGAACACATACCACCAGGCTCAAGGACAGCTTCTATCCCACTGTTATCTAAACTCATGAATGGACCTCTTGTACGCTAAGGATGAACTCTTGATCTCCTAATCTACCTTGTCATGGCCTTTGTACTTTATTGATCTACCTGCACTGCACTTTCTCTGTAACTGTGATACTATATTCTGCATTCTGCTTTTTTTCCTTTTCACTACGTCAATGTGCTTATATATGGAATGATCTGTCTGGAATGCATGCAGACAAAAGCTTTTCACTGTAACTCAGTACATGTGACAATAATAAACCAATTACCAATTCTTCAGAGGCAACCACAATGCTGTGGGTCTTGAGTCACAGGCCAGAGTGGGTGAGGATGACAGATCTCCCCGAGGACAATCCAGTGGTTTCCTGGTTGTTGTTACTGAGACCAGATTTTGTTTTTAACTTCCTCAGGGTTTTGGACTCAGGTCACAAGACTGTGAGTCCAGACCTCTAGGTTACTGGTCTAGTTTGTCCTGCTGCCTCACAAAAGTCCAGATCCCAGCCTTGTGTGCAGTGTGGAGTCTGTACATTCTCCATGTTGCAGTGTAGAGCCTGCACATTCTCTGTGTTGCAGTGTGGAGTCTGCACATTCTTTGTGTTGCAGTGTGGAGCCTGCACATTCTCTGTGTTGCAGTGGGGAGTCTGCACATTCTCTGTGTTGCAGTGGGGAGCCTGCACATTCTCTGTTGCAGTGGGGAGTCTGCACATTCTCCATGTTGCAGTGTGGAGCCTGTACATTCTCCGTGTTGCAGTGGGGAGTCCATGTTGCAGTGTGGAGCCTGCACATTCTCCGTGTTGCAGTGGGGAGTCTGCACATTCTCCGTGTTGCAGTGTGGAGCCTGCACATTCTCCGTGTTGCAGTGGGGAGTCTGCACATTCTCCGTGTTGCAGTGTGGTCTGCACATTTTCTGTGTTGCAGTGGGGAGTCTGCACATTCTCTGTGTTGCAGTGTGGAGTCTGCACATTCTCCGTGTTGCGGTGGGGAGTCTGCACATTCTCCGTGTTGCAGTGTGGTCTGCACATTTTCTGTGTTGCAGTGGGGAGTCTGCACATTCTCTGTGTTGCAGTGTGGAGTCTGCACATTCTCTGTGTTGCAGTGTGGTCTGCACATTCTCCGTGTTGCTGTGTGGAGCCTGCACATTCTCTGTGTTGCAGTGTGGTCTGCACATTCTCCGTGTTGCTGTGTGGAGCCTGCACATTCTCTGTGTTGCTGTGTGGAGTCTGCATGCTCCCGCTGTGACCATGTGGATTTCCCCTGGGTCCTCCACTACCTCCGAAGCCCAAAGACATGTTGGTGGGCTTACTGGCCACAGAAGCCAATCCTTAGTGAAGGCAAGTGGCAAATGAATAAAAGGGGAGATGGTGGACGTGTGTGAACCAGAATAAGTTGCAGGATACAAGAAAGGAAGAGAAGTGGAAATGGGATAGAGAGGTTGCTGAGAACCAGCACAGACAATAGGCTGCATGGCCTCTCCTATGTCATTGCAGATAACACTGTCACTGCACCACCTCTGTACTCAGTAGATCTAAGTGGGTAAATTATGGAAACTAAAACCAGACAAACCCTGGACTGAAAACCCGAGTCTCAGGACTCTGAAGGAGTGAGCGAGTACATGGGTGGCGATCATTGCAAAATTCCCAGCAGACTGGAGACCTAACCTGGAGCACTGGGTGAGGTTTTGGTCTCTGTACCAAAAGAACAATACACCTGCCTTGGAGTTAGTGACCCATGGAGTTGCTGGACCTACTCCTGGGATAAGGGGATTGTTCTGGCTGAAGAGATTGACCATTTGGAAGAATGAGCAGTGATTGAATTGCAAGTGATCCCAAGAGGGACGGACAGGGTAGATGCTACAAGACTGGTTCCTTTGGCTGGAGAGTTTAGAACTTCTATCAGGATAGGAGGCCAGCCACTTAGGACAAGACTGAGGAGGATATTCTTCACGCAAAGGGCTGTCATTTTTGGGGCTCACTATCCCAGCAGGATGTAGGTGGTCAGTCACTGAGCATATCAAAGGCTGAGGCTGAATGTATTTGAGGAGAGAATTGGTCAGGAAAGTAGGTGAGGAACAGGATAGGCCACGACCTTACAGAGTGGTGGAGCAGGCCTGATCGACTCCTGCTTCTGTTGCTTATGAGGCAATGTCTTCAGGGGCAGCTGTGTGAGAGAGGAGAGAAGAATTACTGAAAGGTAGAAGATGTACCGAAACCAAGGAAGGTGCCTGGACTAATACCGTCCATACCTTGACTTGGCAAGCGGTGAAGTTGAATTTGATAGCTGTCAGTAACTGAGTAGAAAACTGAACAGAACAGTCAATAAACCCCAATAAACAGATGGCCAATCACAGAATAATGTTGAAGGCATCTAAAGGATTGAGTGACTTCCAGTCTCACTGACGCAGGCAATGTAGTTTCTTGGAGGTGAAGACCAATGCTTAAAAGATACTTAGACAGGTTCATGGATAGGAAAAGCTTAGAGGGATATGGGTCAAATGCAGGCAAATTGGACCAGCTCAGATGGACAATGTGGTCGGCATGGACAAGTTGGGCCGATGGGCCTATTTATGACTCTAAAAATAAGTTGAGTTTTTAACACAAAAATGGATATAATTATTGGGAGCAAATGATGTTTAGCTTCTGTGTTTGACAGGTGACAATCGAGGTGGTAGATGATCCCCAGGCGGAAATTGAGATGGATCTGCTGAAGGGGAACCGAAATGACTGGTCCATCTCCTCGGCTGAGTGGCTGTCTCACAAGGACATCTTCTGGCCCTTGTTTTGGGAGTATCCTGACTCGACTGAGGTGGGAAGCTTGGATTCTGCAAACGGGATGGATGGTGACGAAGATGAGGATTATGCGGTGGAATACGAAGGGGAAGATACGTTCCTCAGCACGTTGGATGGGGTTTGGGACAGGAACTGGCCAATACAGAAGAGCTGGTCCTCTAAGGAGAAGTTCAACTATGGTGAGTCGAGTATCTCTGGGCTTCATTCTGTCACCTGGTGAGCCCCTCTGCACGAATCATATTTGGGTTCAATCGGAGGGGCAGGTTCATTTAGCACCTCAAACATTCAATAAGATCGTGGCCGACCTGTGACCTAAATCTAAGTATATCTTGTCCCAAATCCATTAATACATTAACTTAGCAAAAATCTATCAATCTCAGATTTAAAATTCTGGATGTGAAGAATATCTGCAGAGGATATGCAGAGGATATCTGCAGAGGATATTTGGAGTTGGGGATTTAGCACAAAAATGGCTATCCTAATTAGTAGTAAATGAAGATCTGGGATCAATTAGAGTTTGCGGAAGAGGGTTCAGAACTTTTTAAACCTCAGTGTGTGGAACTGTTGCCTAACTTCACCACTGAAGAGCCTGCTCTGATCTTCATACCAAGCCACTGATCCTCAACCAGTGGAAATTTTAATTGTTCCTCTTAATACTGTGAAAACTTCAGTCAAATAGCCCTTTAGCTATCTGACTGGGAGATTTCCATTGTGTTCAATTCTCATATTATGTTAGCTGTTTCTCATATTTCCTTAGGACTATAAGGAGGACATTTGGCCCATTGAGTTTGTGCTGACTGTCCCAATGTTCCTTTCACACCACTTATTTCCTTGAAACTATCCTGTCTTGCATGCCCAGAAACTCACCACCCATCTACATAACTTACAGTGGCCAATTAACCCACCAGCATGGTCTTAGGTATGTGGGAGGAAACCAGAGCACCACGCGGTCACAGGGAGAGCGTGCAAACTCCACGTAGACAGCACCAGAGATCAGGTTCGAACCCAGGTAGCTGAAGCTGCAAGATCCCCGTGTCACAAGTCTCTCCAACTCCAAACCCCCCGTCTCCTTCCCAAACGAGTTGGGGTAACTCATTCTCAGGAGGGTCATTTTTTTTGCAAACCCATCTGACTCAGGTTTGGGTCTATTTTGCACTCCACTGACCACTGAAGTCCTTCTGGATTAGTCAGGATGAAGTGATCTTGATCCAAGCTTAACTGCTGGCGAGGGCTCGGTGGGTGTATTTGCAAATTGTTTCAGCATCTGCCCAGGTCCTGCGGAGGGTCACAATCAGGCATCCAAACCTCCCAATTCCTATCCGCACTGGCCAACACAGTCTCTTGTGTTTCTGGTTCTACATTAGCAGTAAAGAGCTTTGAGGTGGTCTGGGGCCACAAAAGGTGCTATATAAATGCAACTCCTGTTTTTTTAAAATTTCTCCCACACCAAATGCACAGAGGAAGTCATTCACCCATAGGACCATGTCGATATCTTACTCCCAGAGCTCAACCAATGGCAAAACAGAAACTGCAGAAGGTGGATAGGAGCAAGGATTCATCTGGAGTCTGATGTAACTGGGGATTAATTACCAGGGCTCCACAGTAATTGGTTTATTATTGTCACATTTTTAAAACTTTTTAAAACTTTATTTATGCAGCACGTTAACAGGCCCTTACAGCCCAACGAGCCCGCATCACCCATTTTAAACCCATGTTAACCTACCCGTGGTGTGGAAGGAAACCGGAGCACCCGAAGGAAACCCACGCAGTCACAGGGAGAACGTACACACTCCTCACAGATGGCGACGGGAATTGAACCCCGATCGCTGGGCACTGTAATAGCATCGTGCTAACTGCTACGCTAACACGCGGACCAAGATACAGTGAAAAGCTTTGTTTTTCATGCTACCTAGACAGATCATTCCATACATAAGTACATCGAGGAGGTACAAAAGGAAGAACAATAACAGAATGCAGAACATAGTGTTACAGTTACAGACAAAGTGCAGTGCAGGTAAGCAATAAGGTGCAAAGGCCGTGGCAAGGTAGACTGAGAGATCAAGAGTTCGTCATTAACGTATAAGAAGTCCATTCAAGAGTGTGATAACAGCGGGATAGAAGCTGTCCTTGAGCCTGGTGGTACGTGTTCTCGAGCTCTTGTATCATCTGCCCAATGGGGGGGGGGGGGGAGGGAAACAAAATGATTTTTTTTAAAAATTCTGGTCCTTGTTTGTTATGGAAATGAAAAGACTGTTTGATTGACTATCAAAAATGATCCAGAGATTCAAGAGACTGCAGATGCAGGAATCTGATGCAGGGTCGCGACCCAAAACATCGGCCATCCCTTTCCCTCCGCAGATGCTGCCTGACTTGCAGGGTTCCTCAAGCAGTTTGCTTTTTTTTGATCTAAAGTGATCCAATTGGCCTGGGAATGTGCTCAGAGTGAGGATAAACTGGAAAGTCCAACCAGAACTTGAAACTCCTGGTTAGAGCATCACAGACTGGCCTGTGATCGATGGTAAAGCCGCTTTGCCCAGTAACTAAGAGCTTTCAAGGGGGAGAAGTCTTGGATCACAGACACTAAATGACTACCAGCCACAGGTTGTACACATTCAACAAATTTGGTCCTGTTAAAGTCGACGAATCCAGTTGTCCAGGAGGAGAGAACAACCAGAGGCTGATACCCTGTGTGTATTTAGCACTAAGTCACCACAAACAAATTTCTCCCGCGTAGGTTTGCATTCCCTTGGGTTCTGAGTTTGCCTCCTCATCGACAGACACCAGTGATTGATGTGCCTCCTGGGCTAATGGAGTAGCATTGCTTTGTTAGTCCTCTGATGCTGATGTTCCTGGCCCTCAACGGTCTGACTTGCGTCTTTAGATTTTGCTGACGGCTATGTTGACCTAGATCTCACTCTTAGATAGCTGGTAATAGATTCTTTGTCTTTTCACTGTTCTCGGAGTGTTATTACGGCAATTATTTCTTTTTGGTATTGTACAGATTCAGAGTTTGGCACATTCAATTGTAATTATTGCTAGATCCTGCCGGTTTGTGCTGCTGTTGGACTGAAGTTATTTGTGGTTGTAATCAAAGGTTGAATGAACAAAGAATCTTTTCACCTTCATTATTTCAACTTTGGTTTGCAAATTGCATCTCCATTTAACTGCCTGAACAATCTCATATGAATCAGTCCCTTGACTGGTTCACTGTCAGGTCTTGATTATTAACAGTATTTATTGATATTATTATGCTATTATTCATTAATATTATTAATGAATGTCTTACAAAGCAACAAGATTCGTTAAAGAAAAGATTACTTCAATGGCAGAGAGCATCATGTAGTCAAGAGCCCAAAATAGCTGAAGCTTTACCAAACCAAATTCAACTTCCAACTGTGTATGGAGTTATCAAGGCAGAGATGTGTAAAGGTGGATTTTAAGGAGGGTGGGACAGTCACCAACTAACAGAGCCGCTGACTCACAGCGCCAGTGACCTGAGTTCAATCCCGACCTAGGATGCTCTCCGTTTGCATGACGTCCCTGTAACCGCATGGGTTTCCTTTGAGTGCTCCGGTTTCCTCCCACATCCCAGAGATGTGTTGGGTTGTGGGTTAGTTGGCCACAGTAAGTTTACCCTGATGTGTAGGTCACTGGTAGAATCTGGGGGAGCTGATGGGAATGTAGGGGGAATAAAATTAGTGTAGGATTGGTGTAGATGAGTGGATGACGGTCGGCACGGACCCAGTGGGCCGCAGGGCCTGTTTCCCTGCTGTCAGACTCTATGAGGGTGTGAAGGGAGAGGGAAGCCTTAGAGGAATGGGGAAGGGATTCCAGGACTTTGGAACCTGTGCAGCTGAAGGCACAGCCACCTCAGGTCAGCTGAGAAAAATCTGGGAGGGACTCGAGTGGTGGGACTGGAGGAGGCCACAGAGTAGGGAAGGGCAAGGCCTTGGAGAGCTTTGAATGTGAAGATGAGAACTGAGTTTCTTCAGTATTTGATAAGAAGCAACCCTTGGCCGGATGGCATGAGGTTGATGAAGTACGTTTATCTGAGGTGATTATTATGTGTTGACTATTTAGCATAACAGTCTCAACAGACTACCTGTTATTGCAGTTGTTTTCTTGAGAATACAAGAGTCCAGGTCATATAGAAGCATTGATGTATAAAAATGCTCTTCTTAAATCCTTTCAGATTGATGGGCTTTATTGGTCTGGGGTGACAGACAGGTTGAAATGTTTACAGCTGCCGGTCTTGTCAGGTTGGATCTATCGGCGAGGACTGCTTTTGGGAGCCCCTCATGCAGTGAGTGGGCTGTCCTGGGTGTCTCTCAGCACAGGGGGTTCTGGTGTTGGACAGACAGCTGAAGTCAACCGAGGCAACAGATGAGGCCAGCGAGAGGGGGAAAGGAGTGCAACACGTGCAGGGTTCGAGGTTCAGATTGGTGCTGCAGTTGAGTATCAACTATCAACTAAGGTCTCCCCTATGGGAGTCAGTGCAGGTCTTGCACCTCAGAAAGAGAAAGCTTTACATTTTGGAAATTGGCTTTTGGAGATTGAGCTGCTCCAGTGCACTGGCTCGACTGCACTCCTGCACTGTTGGGTTGCACTAGTCACATGGGTTGGGAGGTTGGGAATGGTGGACAAAAGGAAGGGCTAACAGACCCATCATCCCTCTTCCTTCCTCCTGCTGGGCTCCTCCCAGTTTCTAAATATGAAAAACAGTTGGTATTGGAATTGGTTTATTATTGTCACTCGTACCGAGGTGCAGTGAAAAGCTTGTCTTGCACACTGTTCATACAGGTCAATTCATTACACAGTGCATTGAGGTAGTACAGGGTAAAAACAGGATACACAGCTACAAGGGAGTGCATTGCAGGTAGACAATAAGGTCACAAGGTAGATTGTGAGGTCAAGAGTGCATCTCATCATATAAAGGAACCGTTCAATAGTCTTATCACAGTGGGATATAAGCTGTCCTTGAGTCTGGTGGTACGTGCCCTCAGGCTCCTGTATCTTCTGCCTGATGGGAGAGGGGAGAAGAGAGAATGACCCGGGTGGGTGGGGTCTCTGATTACGCTGGCTGCTTCACCAAGGCAGTGAGAGTTGTAGACAGAGTCCATGGAGACACAAGACCCTGTAGATGCTGGAATCTGGAGCAACAAACAAAATGCTGGAGGAACTCAGCGGGTCGAGCAGCGTCTGCAGAGGGAGGTGGACAGTCGACATTTCGAGTCGAGACCCTCCATTGGAGAACAGTTGGATGAGTCGGGACATCAAGTGCTGCGTCATAGGGTGTGTGTTCCCGGGAGAGGGGTGGTGCCATGGAGAGGTGCGGGCGCAGGGGTGGGACTCAACAGTGAAGCACAGAGGAAGAGCAGTCCCAGGTGAATTCAGGGAAATTGGCTTGGAATATGGGAACCCGAGGGGCAACTACTTCACACAGAGGGTGGTCGGTGTATGGAACAAGCCACCAGCGGAAGTTGAGGCCGGTACAATTACAACATTTAAAAGACACTTGGACAGGTACATGGATAGAAAGGTTCAGAGGGATATGGGTCAAATGCAGGGAAATGAGACTAGCTTTGATGGGCATCTTGGTCGGCATGGACCCGTTGGGCCGAAGGGCCTGTTTCCATGCTGTCTGACTCTGTGACTCTTTGTGCTGGGGGAGGATAGAGCAGAAACAAATGAAGCGGGCAGAAGATTGCCGATTGAAATGAATATGTCCCAACCGCAGTAAAATAGTCAGACCCACATGGAAAACCCACTTGCTGCTGACAAACACCACTGTGTCCCTCAGCGGCTGAGAGCTTCAGTGCACTGGTGCAGATGGCAGGCTCCTGCGTCAGTGAACCAGTCCTGGCGTGAGGTGCAGCTAGGCGAGGAGCACTCCCACTCCTGAGTCAGGAGGTTACGCCTTCGAGTCCCGCAGAGAGAAAAGGTGTCACCAATGTTAAGATGTTAGAATGCCAGGGTGTGACCTGGAGAGAGGGTGCCAGTGGGAGTGAGGGGTTTGAAGGGGTGTCTCCTGCTTTGTTCCACCAAAGGGACACGGTAACACAGGCCACACACACACACACACACACACACGCGCACACGCACACACACACACACACGCGCACACACACATACATGTACATGCACACACAGACACACACGTGTACACACATGCATGTGCACACACACATGTACAGACACATACACAGTCACAAACATAGATGTGTATTCACACACACACATACATGCACATATGGACAGACACACAGAGAGACATACGTGCACATACAAACATGTGTACATGCATACATGCAGACATGCACACATGAACATACGGACACAGAGATACATGCACACACACACACACAGGCACACACACATGTACATGCATACATGAACACACATATAGACGCACACATGTACACGCATACATGAACACACACTCATAGACACACAGACACACATACATAGACGCACACACACGCGCACACAGGCACACAGACACATGTGCCACTCACACATCTGCAGCAGACCTGGAGGTTAATTAGTGCTCACTTCAAACGACTTGGTGGAACATCTCAACAAACTAATGATGTGGAAACTGACAGCAACTTGCAGGTGTTAGTGTTTACTGAGCATTGAAGCCGATAGTTGGCCTGCTCCGTGGAGCCTGTTTATTAGTGCTTGTTAACCATTTGCGTTATTGGCCTTGTGAATAAGCCAGATGTGAAGAAATTCCAGAACTACTTGGTGATAGAAACTTAACTTGCAGCAGAAAACTGGTCAGCCAAACATGAAGTTTTTGTGAATGTGGCCTGGAGTACTGATGTTGTAAACTCACCCAGCTCATTTCTCCCAGAACGGAGACAGCCCTGCTGTTCACTGTATATCCTCAGACACCATATGTTGTATGGTTAGGGGGATTACTCCGGGGAATGCACAGTAAGTCATTCTCGTGCTGAGGTGGTGCTGGGACCCTCGAAAGCCCAATCACTGTGTTACTGTGCTTTGGTGTGTACAGGTCAGGCCAATCAGAGTGTTTGTTCTGAGAAAACTATGTGGATTACAATCTGCTGGCCAGTTTCAAACTGAAGATTAGGAATGGCAAGATCTGTCTGGGCATCTGTAGCGTGTTTAATCTGACCTCTGTGTGTGTTTAATGTGTTGGCTCCAGTATATCCATTTCCTGAATACACTGGCAGACTTACTCACATGGAATCATCAGGCCCTCATATTCTGTGCCTTTTACGTGTCCAGTGTAAACCCAGCTACTACAGCTGACGCAGTTAGTGGGAAAGAGTTTGCTGGAACTGGATTGGATGTTTAGTATTAAATCTTAACATATATTGTAGTGCTCAGTATGGGATACAACATAAAATGTGTGTATACATATTTGTGTAAGTGTGCATAATCATGTGAATACTTTTTGTTTGTGTGTGTGTGCGCGCATGTGTGTGTGTGTGTCAGTGGATGTGTTTTGGTGTGTGTGTCATTGTGTGTCAGTGACAATGTGTGTCGATGGGTATTTGTGTTTTGGTGTGCGTGTATGTGTGTGCATGTGCGTGTGTGTGTGCGCATGCATGTGGGTGTGTCCACATGTGTATGTGTTTGTGTTTTGGTGTGTGTGTGTGTAGATGTGTGTGCATGCGTGTTTGTGTTTTGGTGTGTGTGTGTGCACGTGTCCATGTTTGTGTTTGTATTTTGGTGTGTTTTTCTGTGTGCGTGTATGTGTGTGTTTGTGTTTTGGTGCGTTATGTGTGTGCGTGCATGTGTGTGTTTGTGTTTTGGTGTGTGTATGTGTGTGTAGGCATGCGTGTGTTTGTGTTTTGGTGTGTGTATGTGTGTGTGTGTATGGGTGTGTTTGTGTTTTGGTGTGTGTATGTGTGTGTGTGTATGCGTGTGTTTGTGTTTTGGTGTGTGTATGTGTGTGTTTGTGTTTTGGTGTGTGTATGTGTGTGTGTATGGGTGTGTTTTGTGTTTTGGTGTGTGTATGTGTGTGTGTGTATGTGTGTGTTTGTGTTTTGGTGTGTGTATGTGTGTGTGTGTATGGGTGTGTTTGTGTTTTGGTGTGTGTATGTGTGTGTGTGTATGGGTGTGTTTGTGTTTTGGTGTGTGTATGTGTGTGTGTATGCGTGTGTTTGTGTTTTGGTGTGTGTGTGTGTGTGTGTTTTGGTGTGTTTGTGTTTTGGTGTGTGTTTTGGTGTGCATGTTCTCCAGTCGCTGAGCTACACTCCATTCTTGCTACCCACCCTGACTGGATCCAAGCCTCGGTCCCACCCAGACCACAAACCAAGGGCTAGGGTGGAGGTGGAGCAATGGTGCTGCAGTGAGATGGTGCGGAGGAGCCTGTTTCTGAGCGGTGTGAGACAACTGCATGCTGGCTCGATATTGGAAATAGACGGATCCCGAGTTGCTTCCAGCCCTGGTATCTCCCTGAGCAGGACCCAGTGTGGCTGCAGCCTTGTCCTCCATTGTCACTCTGATCCCCGTCCAGACTCTGACGTGTTTCTCTCTGCTCCACAGACTACAAGGACGACGGAGACTGGAGTGCCTGGTCCCCCTGCACGGTGACGTGCGGCACCGGCAACCAGAAGCGCACCCGGTCGTGTGGTTACGCCTGCACTGCCACCGAGTCACGGACCTGTGACCTGAAGCGATGCCCGGGTGAGTGGGTGAGAGGGGCCTGGGGCAGGCTTAATGGTCGGGAGCCTGGACAATACGAAGAGGGAAGGCCTGAGACCTCACTATCTGGGTAACCTGCAGAAGGGAGGTGTTTTCACCAAGAGAGCAATAGGGGACAGGGAATCGAGAACTGAAGCCAGAAATCTCATCCCCCACTTATAAGGTGAGCACTTGTCTTCTACAAGGCTCTGGGCCGAGTGCCAGAAAGTGGGATCAGGCTGGATGGCTCTTCCCTTGCCCAGCATGGACACAGTGTGCTGACTGGATGCACGGTTCTATGGTTCTATCTCCAAGGAAGGACTTGGACACCATTCAACATATGAACGGCAGATAGACATCCTCAAACCCATAGAGCAACTCTTCATAGGCATCTCACATTCAACAGACAACAGGGAAGAATTTTCCGGCCCACTGCTTTGAACTGTATTTTCCTAAATTTGAATGGTGAACGTTTATGACACAGTAGGAGGCCATTCAGCCCATTGTGTCTAGTCCAGTTGAAGGAGGACCATCCAGCCTAATCCCACCTCCCGTCACCGGGTTGTAGTTCTGCAGGTCATGGCTCTTCAAGTGCACATCAGTGTACTTTGACATGTTGCAGAGTCACAAACACACAGCACAGAAACAGGCCCAGACCGTGTCAACCATTAAGCACCGGTCTACCCCAAACCCATCTTATTCTCTCCACGTTACAATCAACCCCTCCCAGATTCTACACACACAGGGTAATCTACAGTGGCCGGTTAACCTGCCACCCTGTGAGGGGCCTTTCTGTTTCCACTGCCCTTTCAAGCAGCAAGTTCTCACCCTCTGCCACCTCTGGATGAAAAAAATCTCCTCTCATCTCTCCTCTAACCCTTCTACCAACTCTGCCCCTTGGTTTTTGACGCCTCTGCCAAGGGATAAAGATCCCTCCCCATTTACTCCATCTAGGCCCCTTGTCATTCCCTAGAATTAACTCTCCTTTCAGCCTCCTCTTTCCCAAAGAAAGCACCCCTGGTTTATCCAATATTTCCCTATGGATACAATTTTCCACTGCTGGCAACATCCTCATGGACTCCCTCTGCACCCTCACCAGTGTAATCACATCTTCCTTGCAATGTAGTGAACGGAACTGTACACAATACTCAAGCTGTGGTCTAACATAACCTCCATGTCTTGGCTTATTAAAGAAAGTATTCTATATACCTTTTTTAACCCCCTTATCCACCTGCCCTGCTACATTTAGTGATCTGTGGATATACTCCAAGCTCTCTCTGTTCCTCCACACCTCTCAGTATCCTCCCATTTATATTTAACTTTCTGTCTCACCACAGTTCCCCAAATACATTACCTCACCCTGCTCTGGATTAAATCCCAATTGTCACTTTTCTACCCTAATGACCTGATCATCTCTGTCTTCCTGTCATCTAAAACTTTTGTCCTCTCTGTCAACTGCATGGCCAATTTTTGTATCATCTGCAATTTACATTTAGGTCTCAATCATTTATTCATGTTACAAAAGGAAGGAGCTGGTTTCTGAGCTCACTGGGTTCCACAACCTTCCAGTTGCAAAAACACCCATCAGTCACGACCCTTTGCTTCCTGCCACAGAGCAGCTTTTACACCCTCATTGCTGTCTCTCACATACATATTTTTTTGGCCAGCTGTCATGTGGAACTGTCAAACATTAAAGGCACAGCCCTCACAGACCCTCCTTTCCACCTGCTCAAAAATTAAATCATTAGTCAGACCCAGCCTTTCCCTTGATAAATCCATGCAGACTACCCTGGATAATCTGTGCCTTTCTAAACCAAGGCTTAGACTGTCCCTGAGGAATGGTTCCAATAATTTGCTCACCTCTGAAGTTAAAACTAACTGACCTTTAATTATTTGGTTTATCTCTCCCTTTCACACAACAATACAACATTAGAAGTCCTCCAGCTGCTCTCCTGGAGCCAAGGACGATTGAAAGATTGTGCTCAGAGCCTCTGCAACTTCTGTCCTTGCATCTCTTAATAAACTGGCATACATTTCGTTTAAGTCTGGCATTTCTGGCATTTGAAGAAAGTGCTGAACAGCTCAATACTTAGTCTATTACCACGTTAATCCCATCCAATATTTCATACACCTCCTCAGTCACTATAACACCGGCATCACCTCCCTCCTTTAGATCCATTAAGATCTCTACCCATAACCCTCATTTCCAACTTTGCTTAGTTACCCATGCGCTGGTCATGTACATAAAACATCTTTGTTTTTTTTGTACGTTTACCTTACTGTAATTTGACTCGTACCCTTTTTGCTATCTTCAATCCCACTGGATTTTTCCACAGGCATTGACTGAGGTAATTTCCTCTAATGTATAACTAATACACTGTGTTGTGGTACACCATGACCGTCATGAACATCCCAGGACATCTGAAACGTCCTCCTTTCTCAGGAAACGTGGCTTCCCTTCTACTGTGGTTGGTGGAGCCCTCTCTTGCATTTCCTCTGTTTCTCGGACCTGCTCTCACCCCCTTTCCCTCCATACAGAACAGAGAGAGTCCCCCTTGCCCTCACCTTTCACTCTATCAGACTCCACATCCAGCATGTCATCCTTCATCATTTCCGCCAGCTGCAACGAGATCCCACCACCAGCTACATATTACCCTCCCCTCCCCTTTCCACCTTTTGCAAGGACCACTCCCTGCGTGGTTCCCTGGTCCGCTCATCCCTCCACACCCATCCCTGCAACTGCAGGAGGTGCAACCCGTCCTTACACCTCTCTCACCACCTTCCAGGTGAGTTCCCAGAGTCTCCCTGCCTCCGGGAGGGCTACATCTGCACCTGGTGTGTCAAGCTGCAGCTCCTAAGGGACCCTGTTAGGGAACTGGAGATGCAGCTCGATGACTTTCGTCTGGTCAGGGAGAATGAGGAGGTGATAGAAAGGAGTTATAGGCAGGTGGTCACACCGGGACCACGGGAGTCAGGCAAGTGGGTCGCAGTCAGGAGGGGGAAGGGGGAAGAGTCAGGTACTAGAAAGTACCCCTGGGGCTGTACCCCTTGACAATAAGTGCTCCTGCTTGAGTGTTGTTGGGAGAGACAGCCTGCCTGGGGGAAGCAACAGTGGCAGTGTCTCTGGCACAGAGTCCGGCCCTGTGGCTCCGAAGGGTAGGGAAGGAGAGAGGAGGGCACCAGTGATGGGGCCTCTATAGTTAGGTGGGCAGACAAGCGATTCTGTGGATGCAGGAAAGAAACTCAGAAGGTAGTTTGCCTCCCAGGTGCCAGGGTCCGGGATGTTTCAGATCGCGTCCAAGATATCCTGAAGGGGGAGGGAGAACAGCCAGGAGTCGCGGTACATATTGGTGCCAACAACATAGGTAGGGAAAGGAATGAGGTCCTGAAAAAAAGACCATAGGGAGTTAGGAAGGAAGTTGAGAAGCAGGACCTCAGAGGTAGTAATTTCCGGATTACTGCCTGTGCCACATGACAGTGAAGATAGGAACAGAATGAGGAGGAGGTTAAATGCGTGGCTGAGGGATTGGAGTAAGGAGCAGCGATTCAGATTTCTGGATCATTGGGGCCTCTTTTGGGGCAGGTATGACCTGTTCAAAGAGGACGGGTTGCACTTGAATTCCAGGGGAACCAATATCCTGGCGGGGAGGTTTGCTAAGGCTACTGGGGAGAGTTTAAACTAGAATTGTTGGGGGGTGGGATCCGAACTGGAGAGACTGGGGAAGAGGTGTTTGGCTCTCAAATAGAGAAAGCTAATAGTAGGTACGAGAGGGAGGATAGGCAGGTGATAGAGAAGGGACGTGCTCAGACCGGGTTAAGATGTGTCTATTTTAACGCAAGGAGTATTGTGAACAAGGTGGATGAGCTTAGAGCTTGGATCAATACTTGGAGCTATGATGTGGTGGCCATTACAGAGATTGTGGTGGCTCAGGAACCGGAATGGTTACTTCAAGTGCTGGGTTTTAGATGCTTCAGAAAGGACAGGGAGGGAGGCAAGAGAGATGGGGGAGTGGCACTGTTGATCAGAGATAGTGTCACAGCTGCAGAAAAGGTGGACGTCATGGAGGGACTGTCTACGGAGTCTCTGTGGGTGGAGGTTAGGAACAGGAAGGGGTCAATAACTTTACTGGGTGTTTTTTATAGGCTGCCCAATAGTAACAGGGATATTGAGGAGCAGATAGGGAAGCAGATCCTAGAAAGGTGTGAAAATAACAGAATTGTTGTGATGGGGGATTTTAATTTCCTGAACATCGATTGGCACCTCCAGACAGTGAGGGGTTTAGATGTGGTGGAGTTTGTTCAGTGTGTTCAGGAAGGGTTCTTGACACAATATGTAGATAAGCCTACAAGAGGAGAGGCTGTGCTTGATTTGGTATTGGGAAATGAACCTGGTCAGGTGTCAGATCTCTCAGTGGGAGAGCATTTTGGTGATAGTGATCATAATTCTATCTCCTTTACATTAGCATTGGAGAGAGATAGGAACAGACAGACTAGAAAGGCGTTTACTTGGAGTAAAGGGAATTATGGGGCTCTCAGGCAGGAAATTGGAAGATTAAATTGGGAACAGCTGTTCTCAGGGAAAAGTACGGAAGAAATGTGACAAATATTCAGGGGATATTTGGGTGAAGTTCTGCATAGGCATGTTACAATGAGACAGGGGAGTCACGACAGGATACAGGAACCGTGGTGTACAAAGGCTATAATAAATCCAGTCAAAAAGAAAAGAAAAGCCTAAAAAAGGTACAGAGAGATAGGTAATGTTAGAGATCTGGAAGAGTATAAGGCTAACAGGAAGGAGCTTAAGAAGGAAATTAGGAGAGCCAGAAGGGGACTGAGAAGGCCTTGGCGGGCAGGATTAAGGAAAACCCCAAGGCGTTCTGCAAGTATGTGAAGAGCAAGAGGATAAGATGCGAAAGAATAGGGCCTATCAAGTGCAGTAGTGGGAAAGTGTGTATGGATCAGGAAGAAATGGCGGAGGTACTTAATGAATACTTTACATCAGTATTCACTATGGAAAAAGATCTGGGGGATTGTAGTGGGGACTTGCAGCGGCCTGAAAAGCTTGAGCATGTAGATATTAGGAAAGAGGAGGTGCTAGAACTTTTGGAAGGCATCAAGTTGGATAAATCACTGGGACTGGATGAGATGTACCCCAGGCTGCTGTGGGAGGTGAGGGAGGAGATTGCAGAGCCTCTGACGATGATCTTTGTGTCATCCATGGAGACAGGAGAGGTCCCAGAAGATTGGAGGGTTGTGGATGTTGTTCCCTTATTCAAGAAAGGGAGTAGAGATAGCCCAGGAAATTATAGACCAGAGATTCTTACCTCAGTGGTTAGTAAACTGATGGAGAAGATCCTGAGAGGCAGGATTTATGAACATTTGGAGAGGTATAATATGATTAGGAATAGTCAGCATGGCTTTGTCAAGGGCAGGTCCTGCCTTACGAGCCTGATTGAATTTTTTGAGGATGTGACTAAACACATCGATGAAGGGAGAGCAGTAGATGTAGTGTATAAGGATTTCAGCAAGGCGTTTGATAAGGTACCCCATGCGAGGCTTATGGAGAAGGTGAGGAGACATGGGATCCAAGGGGACATTGCAATGTGGATCCAGAACTGGCTGGCCCACAGAAGGCAAAGAGTGGATGTTGAAGGGTCGTATTCTGCATGGAGGTCAGTGACCAGTGGTGTACCTCAGGGATCTGTCCTGGGACCCTTACTCTTTGTGATTTTTATAAACAACCTGGATGAGGAAGTGGAGGGATGGGTTAGTAAGTTTGCGGATGACACAAAGGTTGGATGTGTTGTGGATAGTATAGAGGGCTGTCAGAGGTTACAGCGGGACATAGATAGGATGCAAAGTTGGGCTGAGAAGTGGCAGATGCAGTTCAACCCAGATAAGTGTGAAGTAGTTCATTTTGGTAGGTCAAATATGATGGCAGAATATAGTATTAATGGTAGGACTCTTGGCAGTGTGGAGGATCAGAGGGATCTTGGAGTCCGAGTCCATAGGACGCTCAAAGCAGCTGCATAGGTTGACTCTGTGGTTAAGAAGGCGTATAGTGTATTGTCCTTCAGCAATCGGGGAATTGAATTTAGGAGCCAAGAGGTATTGTTGCAGCTATATAGGACCCTGGTCAGACCCCACTTGGAGTACTGTGCTCAGTTCTGGTCACCTCACTACGGGAAGGATGTAGAAGCCATAGAGAGGGTGCAGAGGAGATTTACAAGGATGCTGCCTGGAATGTGGAGCATGCGTTATGAAAGCAGGTTGAGGGAACTCAGCCTTTTCTCCTTGGAGAGACGGAGGATGAGGGGGGGACCTGATAGAGGTGTATAAGATGATGAGAGGTATTGATCGGGTAGATAGTCAGAGGCTTTTCCCCAGGGCTGAAATGGTGGCCACAAGAGGACATAGGTTTAAGGTGCTGGGGAGTAGATATAGAGGAGATGTCAGGGGTAAGTTTTTTACTCAGAGAGTGGTGAGTGTGTGGAATGGGCTGCCAGCAATGGTGGTGGAGGCGGATACGATAGGGTCTCTTAAGAGACTGTTGGATAGGTACATGGAGCTGAGAAAAATAGAGGGCTATGGGTAAGCCTAGTAATTTCTGAGGTAGGGACATGCTCGGCACAGCTTTGTGGGCTGAAAGGCCTGAATTGTGCTGTAGGTTTTCTATGTTTCTAAGTGAGGCGGAGGTTCACATACACCTCTTCCAACCTTGTTGACTGCATTCGGTGCTCCCAGTGTGGCCTCCTCTACATCAGGGAGACCAAGCACAGACTGGGTGACCGATTCGCAGTGCACCTTCCCGAGCTCCCGGCTGCATGCCACTTCAATTCCCCTTCCCAACATATCTATCCTCGGCCTTCTCCACTGCCAGGGTGAGGCCCAACGCAACCTCGAGGAACAACACCTCATATTCCGCCTGGGTGGTCTACAGCCCAATGGTATGAATGTTGAATTTTCAGTTCTCAGGTAACCCTCACCTCTGGTTTTCTTTGCCCTCTTCTCCAGATTCTCCTCCAGTCCCCCTATTTTTGTCCCCTTTCCCATACACCCCCTCCAGCCCCCCCTTTACCCATTTTCGTCCCCTTCCTCAAGTTCTATTCACCCACTACCACACACTTCACTCACTGGATCTCTCCCACCCACCAATCTGGTCCTGGTTCCTTCTTCCTTTCACCCCTCCCCTAATAGTTCTCATTATCACTTTCCTCACATCATATTCCAGCACTGGGAGCCTTTGTGTTTCTGCTTTTTACCCTCCTGAAGCTGTCTCCGCCTTCACCCTCGCCTCCCCCCTCCTGGCTCCACCTGCCTCTTCTGTTGTCTGCCTTCGTCGATCACCCACCTCCCTCTGTCTCCCAACCACTCCTCCTCTGCTACCTGTCTCCATCTACTCAGCTTCCTTCACCCACCCCATCGGTCCACCAATCACCTCTGGCCCCTGTCTCACCAAACCCCCTCTCCTCTTTACCTTGGCCATCTCTCCTCTCCCCGCTCAGTCCTGAAGCAGGGTCTCGACCCTAAACGTCGGCAATTCCTTTCCCCCACAGATACTGCTCGACCCGCTGAGATGGTTTGTTGCTCCCTCGTGAACAAGGTTGTTCCCCACATGTTCCACCATCTTTCCCCACCCTTCATAACCAGCATCTTGGACAAATTAGAAGATGTAACAACCTTTGTACTATAATCCATTAATGAGTCCATCAACGCAGCTATGGAAAGAACTAAAAGGTTCAGCAGCTGAGATATGTAACTCTATTCCTGGTCGAGGAACTTAGAACCATAGCGGTTCTAGGATGAGGGATTGTTGCTGTAAGGCCATTCAGGAATCCAAAAAAATCGAGTATCAAATTGCTGTTGGGAATGGTTTCCAAATTGGCATTGAGTGTTCAGATGGGGAAATCGGTCCACTGACGGGCAGGTTTGCCTGAAACTGACAGTGCTCTTTTCCTGAAGGGATGGAAGATGATCTGAACACAGCAACAGAAAAAACTCTGGATGAGAAAGAAAATGGAACGGAGTTGTTTGACTCGGGTGAGTGCACAGCTCCAGCACCGACAGGGTGAGAGTACGTTGGCTGAAGGAGATAGAAGGAATGGGTCAACCAGTCCCTTCTGCTGCCTGGTAATGCCAGGCACGTCTGTCTACCCTGACACCCAGAACTCATGGGTTTCTTGTCCGCCTCGTATTGCATCTGGGGAAAGTGCAAATCTGAGTTCTCTTCCTGATAAGAGGAATCCAGGAGTGGGCTCTGGTAAAATGTCAATCTTAATTTAACGTTACCAACCCCAAGGTTGTCCAGCATCTGCTGGCCTTAGCTAGTTAGCTTGGAAGTCAGCCGTTCAGCCCAACTCGTCCATACCGACCAAGATGCCCATCTAAGCTAGTCATATTTGCCCATGCTTCATCCATATCCCTCTAAACCTTTCCGATCCATGTACCTGTCCAAATGTCTTTTAAATGTTGTCATTGTACCTGCCTCAACCACTTCCTCTGACAGCTTGTTCCATATACCCATCACCCCGTGTGGAAAAATTGACCCTCAGGTTCCTACTAAATCTCGCCCCGCTCACCTTAAACCTAAGCCCTCTGGCTCTTGATTCCCGACCCTGGGAAAAAAACTGTGTGTACCCACCCTGTCTATTGCCCTCATGATTTTATACACCTCTATAAGATCACCCATCAGTCTCCTTCACTTCAAGGAATAAAGTCCTACCTCCCCAACCTCTCCCCTAGTCCCTCGAGTCCTGGCAACATCCTCGTAAATATTTTCTGCACTCTTTCCAGTTTGAAGGCATCTTTCCTTAAGCAGGGCGACCAAAACTGAACATCATAATCCAAGTGTGGCCTCACCCAACAACGTCTTGTACAACTGCAACATAACATCCCAACTCCTACACTCAATGCCCTGACTGAAGGCCAGTGTGCCAAAAGCCTTCTTCACCACCCTGTCTACTTGTGACACCCATTTTCAGGAAACTATGTATTTGTATTTCTAGGTCCCTCTGTTCTTCAACACTCCCCAGGGCCCTACCATTCACTGTGAAAGTCCTACCTTGGCTTGACTTCCCAAAATGCAGCTCCTTGCACATCTGAATTAAACTCCATTTGCCATTCCTTGGCCCACTGATCAAGATCCCACTGTAATTTCTGATAGTCTTCACTGTCTACGATACCACCTATTTCAGTCTCATCAGGCCAGCCAGCAAGATCGGGCCAGCAACCCAGTTGTCCTAAATTGGTGTCACACCTCCCCACGAGTCTCCTCCCAACCAATCCCACCCAAGATATTCACTGGTTGCTTTCTCCTTCATGTACTTACCTGGCCCTTCTCGAGTGCCACAGTGCTACTTCCCTTTTGTGCTGTGGGAGCAAGCTCCACATTCCAGCCTCTCCGTGGCTGACGATATTTCTCCTGAAACCTTCATCAGATTTATAGGTGGCTAGCTGGCTGGTGTGTGTGAGCCTTGGCCTATTTGTGTGTCATTAAGGTGGGTGATGTGCTGAGTGGTCCTGGCTGTTCTTCCTTCATTGGTTCTTGTATTGTTTTAAACCAGACAGGTAGAACTGCAGTGCACAGTAGCACTGGCAGTACAGCTGCTGTCTCACAGATCCAGTGACCTGGGTTCAATCCCGACCTTGGGTATTATCTGGGTGGAGTTTGCACATTCTCCCTGCGACTGTGTGGGTTTCCCCCATGTTGCTCCAGTTTCCTCCCGTGTCCCAAAGATATGCGGATTGGGGTAGGTCAATTGCCCACTCTGAGTTGCCCCGAGTGTGTCGGTGAGTGGTACATCTGTTGGGAGTTGATGGGAGTGTGGGGAGAATAAAATGGGATTGGTGTAGGACTGGTGTAAATGGGTGGTGAACGGTCAGTGGGTCAAAGGGCCTGCATTTCCCGGCTGTGTGACTCTCTGGCTAAAGCTGCTTAACAACCTTATGGAATGTCCACCTTTAATTCTCTAATTCTCTGCCCCTCTCCCACTCCAACCTCTGCACCTTCCACCTCCAAACTTGAGAAACAACAACTTATCTTCTGACCGGGTGCACTACAGTCCTCAGGATAACATCACCCGCAACAGCTTCAGATGATCAGCGGTTCCAGCCTTTGATTCTCACACCTCGAATGCTCATAGTTAGTTTCCTTTTCTTTCCTTCCTGCTGATAGCTTCACAGTTAATCTCCTACTTACTCCTCTGACTCGTTCCATTACTTATGACCCTTTACTCCCCTCTCCCAGCCAACACCATCATCATTTATGTCAATAGACCAGAGAACAGGACAGCACAGGAACAGGCCCTTCAGCCCACAATGTCTGTGCCGAACACAATGCCGGATTAAATGAAATCTCTTCTGCCTGCACATGATCCATATTCCTCCATTCCCTGCGTCTGTCTAAAAGCCTCTTAAACACCACTATCGTATCTGCTTCCAGCACTCCCCCCAGCAGCCTGTTCCAAGCACCTAGCACTCTCTGTGTAAAAAACTTGCCCCATACATCTCCCTTAAACTTTCCCCCTCTCAGCTTAAATGCATGTCCTCTAGTATTTGACATCTCTACCCTGGGAAAAAATGATTCTGACTGTCTACCCTATCTCTGCCTCTCATAATTTTGTAAACTTCTATCAGGTCTCCCCTCAGCCTCTGCCGCTCCAGAAAGAACAACTCAAGTTTGTCCAACTCATACCCTCTAATCCAGGCAGCATCCCAGTAAACCTCTTCTGTCCCCTTTCCAAAGCTTCCACATCCTTCCTGTAATGGGGCGAGCAGAACTGCACACAATATCCCAAGTGCGGCCTAACCAAAGTTTTACATAGCTGCAGCATGACTTCCTTACCCTTAGAGACACAACACACTGCAGATGCTGAAATCTGGAGCAACAGACAATCTGCTGGAGGAGCTCAGCGGGTCGAGCAGCATCTGTGAAGGGGAAAGGAATTGTCGACATTTCAGGTTGAAACCCTGCATCAGGTTATGACCCAAAACATTGACCATTTCTTTCCCCCCTACAGATGCTGCTTGACTCACTGAGGTTCTCCAGCAGATTGCTTGCTATTCCTTACCCTTATACTCAATGCCCCATTCAGTTTCTCCTGGCCTCCATCCAACCGTGCCGTTCATTCTCTGGACCCCTCCCCATTTTCACTGTATCCTGTTTTACCTCTAATGTTGGCACAAGAGACTGCAAATGCTGGAATCTGGAGCAACACGCAAAGCACTGGATGCCTGACTTCCTCCAGTGCTTTGTCTGTTATAAGAGGTAATGTTTCCCATAACTGATTGGCCTGAGAGAGACAAAGGATGCTGGAATCCGGATGAAAAACACGATGATGCTGGAGGAACTCAGCAGGCCAGGCAGCATCCGTGGAGAAAAGCAGGTGGTCAACGTTTCCGGTCAGGACCCATCTCCAGGACTGAAGATAGGAAAAGGGGAAGCCCGATATATCAGAGGGAAAAACAGAGCAGTGATAGGTGAACAAAAGAGGGGAGGCGGGTGGGCACAGATAAGATATTTCTTTATTAGTCACATGTACATCGAAACACACAGTGAAATGCATCTTTTTGCGTTACTGAGAACGTGCTGGGGGGCAGCCCGCAAGTGTCGCCACGCTTCTGGCGCCAATATAGCATGCTCACAACTTCCTAACCCGTACGTCTTTGGAATGTGGGAGGAAACCGGAGCACCTGGAGGAAACCCACGCAGACACATGGGGAGAACGTACAAACTCCTTACAGACAGGGGTGGGAATTGAACCTGGGTCTCTGGCACTGTAATAGTGTTACGCTAACCGCTACACTACCGTGCCTCCCTCTACACCACTGTGCTGCCCAGGAAGGTGATGGGTAGATGCAGGTAAGAGATAGTGAGAGGCAGGTGCGAGGGAGGAGGGGAGAGCAGATCCACCAGGGGAGATGGATAAAAGATGTTAGCCCTGTTTCTCTCTCCACAGACGCTGCCTGGTAGCTCCAGCAGCTTTGCTCCAGTCTTTGCCTCACCCTTTTCCTTTTGAATTCACTTTCGCCCTACAGAAGTGGACAGCTGCGAGAAGTGGCTGAACTGCAAGAGCGAGTTCCTGAAGAAGTACCTGACCAAGGCGCTGACTGACCTGCCCAGCTGCCCCTGCACCTACCCCACCGAGGCCGTGTACAGCATCGTCAGCGTCCGCGAAGACGGCAAGGGCAGGTTCTTCCGCTGGCGCGACGCCAGTGGGCCAAAGGAGCGCCTGGACATCTACAAGCCCACCTCCAAGTTCTGTATCCGCTCCATGCTCTCCTTCGACAGTGCCACCCTGGCTGCCCAGCACTGTTGCTATGACGACCAGATGAGGCTGATCACCCGCGGGAAGGGCGCGGGGGCTCCCAACCTGATCAGCACGGAGTTCTCGCCTGAACTGCACTACAAGGTGGACGTGTTGCCATGGATTCTGTGCAAAGGGGACTGGAGCCGCTATAACGCTGTGCGCCCGCCGAATAATGGCCTGAATTGCTCGGAAAACCCCTTGGAAGCCGACTTTATGGCTCAGCTTAAGGAAGCAAAAGAGTATTGAGAAAAAGAATATTTTTAAAAAATGGATGTTTTCACTAATGACAAGCCACATCACCTCTGGTAATATCAGCCTGTTTTTACCTGGCAGCCATCAATATTGATTAGAAACAGCATCAGCCTGGTTCTAACGTTAAAAATTTTATATTTACATATAATTATGTGTTCATCCAAAGAAAGGGACCTTCTCTGCATCAAGGCATTGTCCACAAGAGGAAGAATTGAGACGCGTCACCGGTGTGTCTTCCCTGTGTCTTATTTGCAGCCTGTGCTGTGATGTAACGAGAAGTTCTGTGGTTGTGTCACACACTAATATTGTCGGGATTCCACAGTCGGATCATCTCACCCTTTTTCTCAGCAGCTCAAAGACCTGGGAGGTGACCGTCTCCATCTGTGCTCGCTGGGTCTGTCGAGATCCCTACTCTTTGACTTTCCCAGCTCCACCTCTCACCAGACCTTCGGAAGAAGAACCTGAGCTATCTTCCACATCGCTCAAGCCCGCTCCTGTCCTCTCGCATCAATGCTGACGGTAGTGGCCGAATTGGTGGGCGCTGGATTCAAACCAAGTCTCACTGGAGGGTAGATGGTTGAGGACGAGGGGTGTGTCTGGGTGGGAGAGCATGTTGAGAGGGTCCTTCATTATTACACAGGAGGCTATGTTAACATCCATAGATGTTAACCCAAGGCCACAATTCCTACAGTACAACAGCAACTACAATTTAGAAAGTACTTCATTGAATGTAACTTGCTGTGGGGCATTCTGATTTTGTGATAGGTCCATTTATGTTTTGGTACTGCAGCTGGCTTTTGGCATAATATTTGCCCACCAATGATAACTCAGACTGTTAAGCATGGTCACCCTTTCAAAGCAGAGTTCATTATCTATAATTTTTTTAATTGTCTAACAAAGCCTGAGGAACAACAGGCCTATGTCCAAAAATCTCTGCGCACAGCTTGTATGCTGCCTTTGACCTCTGATTAGATTCAGTGTCCAGTCTAACACTGTCACACCAGGGCTTGAAGTCAAAAGAAGATCTGACTTCCAGAACTTGAACTTGCTTTTGGTTCATGTCTGGTTTATGGAAAACAAAGCAAGGGAATAACTGCTCCTTTTTCTGGCCTCTTGACCATCTGTGAATCTAGGAGCAGAATTAGGCCATTTGGCCCATCGAGTCTGCTCCACCATTTGATCAGGGCTGATTTATTTTTCCCTCTCAACCCCATTCTCCTGCCTTCTTCCCGTAACCTTTGATGCTCTTACTAATCAAGATCCAATCAACCTCCGCTTTAAATATACCCACTGACTTGGCCTCTACAGCCGTCTGTGGCAATGAATTCCACAGGTTCACCACCCTCTGGCTAAAGAAATTCCTCCTCATGTCTGTTCTAAAGGGACGTCCTTTTATTTGGAGGCTGTGCCCTCTGGTCCTAGACTCTTCCACTACTGGAAACATCCTCTCCACATCCACTCTATCCAGGCCTTTCAATATTCGGTAGGTTTCAATGAGATGCCCCCCTTGTCCTAAGCTCCAGCGAGTACAGGCCCAGAGCCATCAAACACTGCACCACTGGTACCTTCCTCTGCCAAGCTCCCAATCTTTGGAATTCCTTCCCTAAACCCCTCCCCCCTCATGGAGTCAGAGAGAAATTCAGCCCAGAAACATGGTCCTCAGCTCACCGAGTGCCAACCAACAGGCACCCACTTACACACCAGTCCTGCCCTGACCTATTGCACCTCCTTTTATGTTGCTCCTGGAAACCTACCTCTCTGACCCAAGTCCCAACACCTCTCTCTGCACCTCGTCCTCGGGTTTTGTTCGATGAGCCTCCCTTCACCCCTCGTGGAATGTTTCAAATTGCCCCTGAAGTTTCAAGTATATGTGTCAGGAAAGGAAGTCCACTCGTCCACAGAGTAGAGTGCGGTCAGAATCTAGCTGCTTCATTAAAGGGGAGAAAATCAGTTGTCCCACCTCCAGTACACCAGCCATGAGCCGCTCTCCCTTTTCACTTTTATTCCTGGCTTGGCATTCCGAGGCCCTCAGCACCTCATCTGGACATTGAAGGCAAAAGAAAATGGGAACAACTTTATCTGTGGAGAGGAAAGAATTTTAAGAAGGAAGAGAGGGCAATGAGAAGAGCCTTGTGCCTTACCAGCCATCAGCTTCATGGGATGATTGGATCCATCATTCTTAGCCCCTTTTGGATGTGAATGTCCCTGGCAAGGCTGGCATTGAACGTGGGCAGCCCTTGATTAGAGAGAGTTACTGCAAATCAACCATATTGCTGTGGTTCTGAATGCCCATCGAACAGATCAGCTGGGACAACTGATTTTCTCCCCTTCAATGAAACAAGTTAGATTCTGACCACACTCTGTGGATGAGTGGACTTCTCTTCCTGACATGTATACTTGAAATTTCAGGGGGAATTTGCACTTTGCCCCACCCTTCATTTCCTCCCCTCCCCCACCATTCTGACTTGAGCTGTATTTTTAATAGAAACAGAAATTGCCGCCCTTCGGGTCACTTGCCTGAACCATTCTCTCTGTTTCTCTTCACAGACACTGTCTGACCCACTGACTACATTCAGTGTTTTTTTGGGGGGTTTTGTTCAGATTTCTAGCGTCCACACCAAGCCCTTGTGGCCCACACCAAGCTCTCCTGATCCACACCAACCTCTCGTGGCCCACACCAATCTCTCCCAGCCCACACTAAGCTGTCATGGTCCACACCAAGCTCTCGTGGCCCACACTGACCTCTCCTAATCCACACCAAGCTGTCGTGGTCCACACCAAACTCTCCTGATCCACACCAAGCTGTCATGGTCCACACCAAACTCTCCTGATCCACACCAACCTCTCGTGATCCACACCAACTCTCCTGATCCACACCAAGCTCTCGTGGTCCACACCAAGCTGTTGTGGTCCACAACAAGCTGTCGTGGTCCACACCCACCTCTCCTGCTCCCAGATCTTTCAATGGGCTGTCTGATTTAGTCCCAGCTTTTTCCTCGTAACCTTGCCTATGAATCATCTGCATGTGAGGCATCTTTTCTTTATTCATTCTTGGGATCTCAGCACTAATGGCAAGGCCAGTATTGAGAAGGTGTCAAGTTTCTTGGGAGTTGCTGGAACTGCACTCATCCAGGCAGTGGATTGTGTTCCATCACACTCCTGACTTGTGCCTTGGAGATGGTGGTAAAGCCTTGGGGTGTCAGGCAGTGAGTCACTCGCTGCCACATATCCACCCTCTGACCCACCGATGTCATAGGAGGTCCAATAGGATGGGGGGTGGGGGGTGGGGGGCGAGAGGGGACTCACGACCAGTGAATTTCAGAGCATTGAGAAAGGTTTGGGACAATTCTCAATCTCAGTTCCACTTTCCCTGTGTCCCTTGACTCTCTGACCATCCAACAGCTTATTGGTGACAGCCTTGAATATACCAAAGACAGAACAGCCATGGCCCTCACGGTAGGAGAGGCCCACAGATTCACACCCCTCGAATTTTTCTTCATCTCAATCCTCAGATGCCGACACAACCCTTAGTTCCCAACTCTCCTGCCTCCCAGCATCTACCCTGCCAGCCCTCGTAAAGATTTTATTCATTTGATATTTTCCTAACGTGAAAAAAATTCTGAAAACATCAGTTTAAAGTTGAGGAGGAGCTTGTTTTGTACCTGAAATCCAAACTGCGATGGGCACAAAATGAGACATGGAGTATTATTCTGCGAAGGAAGTGTTACGGTGATTCAGCAGTGGATGGTTTGCTTGATGGTCCTTCCTGAGTCAGAAGACCGGCTCCACCTCAGACAGCTGGGGGTGATGCAGGCTGGCGGCCAGTGCAGTGCCGAGGGAGTGCGGAGCTGTTGGAAGATCAGGCCAGCTCCCTATCTCTGAATCACCACCTGCACCCACAACTCATCTCCAGCATGCAAGAGCCAGGAGTTTGTTTGGCTGTTCTTCCATTAAAGAGCCACAGACGAGTCGTACAGCAGAGAAACAGGCCATTCGGCCCACCATGTCCATGCTACTGTACTAGTCCCATTTATCCACATCAGGTATATAGCCTCTTTGCCTTGGTGAGTCAAGTGCTTGTCTCGATGCTTCTTCGTTATTATGAAGGTACCAGCCTCCACCACCTCGTCAGGCAGAGCGTAGCAGATTCCAACCACTCTGTGTGAAAGTCCCCCCTCAGATCCCCTCTAAGCCTCCCTCCTCTCACCTTATACCTATGCCCTCTTGTTTCAGATAAAGAGATTCTTACTATCTACCCTATCTATCCCACTCAGCCTCCTCCGCTCCAGAAAACAAACGCAGCCTATCCAACCTCTCCCTCACTGGTCTGGATGACCACAGTTCCAGAAACACTGAAGACGTTAATCTCCAGGACAAAGCCACAGGCTTGGTTGGCTCACCATTCACCGTGCACACCTTCGATCGTTGTGGCAAAGCTTTTACAACACTATCTCCCAAAAACTTGGCCTCTCACATAAAGTAAGGTAAAAACCAGCAAGCCCAAGCGATATCACTAGCTTCAGGTTCCCTGTTCCTTTGTCATCACTGGTACAAAGTCCTGGAACCCTACCTAACGCTGTGAAGGTGCCTTCACCAAAATGTCAGCAATGGTTCAAAGCAATGACTCACCATCACTCTCTCAAGGACACAAAACAACATCTGCATCCTGTGTATGAATTAAAAAAATTCTTGTGTTTAAATGATCATTTCACCGGATATTAATCTTCATGTAAATCTCTTCAGCATGGCACTCTGGCACTGTACCGATGCTTAGCTTTATATGGCTGCCTGGAGCATCAGAACCAACTGGAGATCGCATCACCCAAGGACCATGTGGTAAGTCCCTTCAGAAAGACATTTCAGCCGATCTACGTCATTGTTTTCCAACGCATCTTTTGCTTTACCCGAGAGATTACAATTACGTTCGCACCAACTGACCACCAAAACTACTGCAGTGATAACAATACATCTGACTGTGCTTCCTACTGATAGAAATTCCAACCCATGCCCTGTTGTGGCTTTGGAAATGGGAGCTGGGATCTGAGAACTCTCATCATTTTCAAACCATCAACAGAAGTCATTCCTTCTGCTTCCACTCCCTCAGTGATAAACTCTGGCATCATATTAAATGAATGCAATCAAAGTGTGATTCGAGCTGATGTTGTACAGCTGAAACATCGTCCGTCATTATCAACTGCTGGTGTTTCATGCACACAGAGTGGGAAGTAACATTGCCTTTTTATTGAAGGCACCTTAAGTGGATTTGGCTCGACCAAGGATTGGAAGAAATTACTATTTATTCAGCTCTAGTATTTGTTGGGGGTTTAACGTATATCTCCACGAGACCGAGCCCTGGTTTCCTGTCAACTTCTGATGTTGAAGCAGTTTGCTTCTTAATAATGTGTTCTCTGAGCTTCAGTGGTTCCGTATTGTTGAAGAGGAGGCAGGAGGAAAGTGGGAGAGTGGGACCAAAGTGGTTAAACCCTACGCCCATCTTAGCTTCCTTATCTGAACAGGCTACGGCATGTTGTATGGAATTGCCAAGGTTGCTTCCTGCCCCCTGTGAAGCCCTTCTGTACTCAGTTGGTACAGTTTCTCTCTCTCTCTCTCTCTCATGTCCTAATGACCTCTTGGTTTTTTGATGGGTCCATTGGGTGGATACATTTTTTGGGATTTCACTCATTGGGAATCCTTGCATGGATTCGAAAGGACCACCTCTGCTAATCCTGCACCTAATGCCCCTGCCACTTGCCTGAGGTGACCTCAGTGTAATGGCTAGGGCGCCCTGTTCACCACTATCAGAGTCAACTGAGGGCAAATTAGCAGTGGTTACCTGTTCTATTGACCCCTTCCCTACAATGTGGGCAGTTGAAGGGGTTGAAAATGTATCCCATCAAACTAACTGGTTAGACTTGTGAGGGAGAGATAACGTAAGGCTTTATGTATCCGATGTACCGCACGTACCTTGGCACAGGTCACCACACCAAGGAAAAGAAAATCAGGACACTAAGAAGGTTGGCTCTGTATAACTTTTTGGAGTAATACTCAAATATTTGCTCCAAATCTGAGGCACTTTACTGAGAATTTTCCATTACATTTTCTTGTCATATTTCAAGGCATGTACCATTGCTCCCAGGAGGATTGCCTGCAAACAAGTTGCTGCAGATCATTTTTCTGTTTAAAGGATTCTTGTGCATAATGTAAGGACTTAATAGCTTACTGTAATTGTGAGTTTCTTGTACAGTATTTATTGTCTGTGTTTAATGCTTAAGAAATGAGACTTAAATGTTTTACATGATTGAAGGTGCACTACTGTGAGACAATGAGGTTCTAAGGGACTTATGTTCTATGTGAAAGGAAAGCATCATCATCTATTTTGTCTTTCAATAAAATCATTAATTAGCAAAGTATGTATTTTTTGGCCAATGTAATATGTTTTAGTCATAACAAGAAAAAACCCTGCAGATGCTGGAATTCTGAAATAAAAACATAAAATGCTGAAAAATCTCAGCAGGTCAGGCAGCAGCTGTGGAAACAGAAACATTCAATGTTTCAGGTCTGTGACCCTTCCTCAGAACCGGGAAAGAGAGAGGTGCAAGTTAGTTTTTACTAGGAGAGAAGGTGAGGGAGGGGTGTGCAGATCAAAGGGAATGTCTGTGATAGGATGAGTTCATATGGCTTAATTGGGGCAGTTACCCACACATTCAGCTTCCTGGATTGTCCAACGACAAAGTTGTGGGATCTGCCCAGCAGGCCCAGACTATTGATAGCTGACTGTTCCTTTTTCCACAGATAATGCCTGACCTGCCGAGTTTCCGGAATGTTCTGTTTATTACTAGTTATAATTATTCTGGCTGTGCATTGGACAAAGCTTCAACCCCCCGGGGATGTGAACATGATGAATTTCCAGGTTCTTCCAGATAGGAAGCCTGGGCGAGGGGAAAGGGGGAGAGGGTCAAGAAAGAGAACAAATACAAGGAAGTTTCAGCCTGAACACAGAGTGGCTGAAGTGGACCCCAGACTCACCAAACCAGTCTCCCATCTTCCATCCTTCCCTGAGCTCAATGAAAACCACTGTCCAGACCTTAAGGAGAACGAGGTCCCGTTTATTCATCAGCCGTGTTAGGTAACCAACATTAGGTGACCCACCTCAGCCTTAAAATTCTTATTTTTATCTCTCAACATAACTTGTCTCTCCATTGAAAATTCCTCCCACACTACAACCCTTGGGCATATCCATCCTCCCCCTTTACTGGCCTCAGGCACATCTCTCAAATTAGTTACTTCAATGGCAGCCACACCATTCTCCCTGAACTCTGAAATTCCCTCCTGAAACTCCTCTCTAGGTCTTTCCGTTCTCCCTTAGCACACTCCTTCAAACCTCACTCTTTAACAAAGCTCTGGTCATCTGTCTCACTATAGGACTGTTATCATACTTAGTTTAACGACACTCCTTTCTGAATGTTATCTGATTGCAAGTTGTTGTTGGAAGTCAGAGAGCAACTGCTCGAATTTTTCCCTATACCAACCCCCAATTAACCCGCCTCTCCCAATGCACCATCCAGGTGGTTAAAACCAGAAAGTACTGGAAACATTCAGCAGGTCAGGCAGCAACTGCAGAGAGAGGACCCTTCATTAGAACTGGGGAAGAGTAAGTGAGTTGGCTTTCAGTAACTGAGAAGGTGGGAAGGGATGAGTAGAACAAAGGGAATATCTCTGGCAGGCTGTCTCAGAATTCCTCATGACCTCATAAGGATGGGGTCATGGAGATGTAGGGGGAATGAAGCTGAGGTCTCTGCTGAGGACTAATTGTTTGGGATCTGCTGTGCACACCAAGAGGGTCTTCTGTGGGATCACAGGGAGGAACCAGCTGTGATTTATCAGGGGTGCTGGACGTGAAAAGTTACAAGCTCACTGCCCCAGCAAGATCCTGTTGATGTAAGTCAGTAAATTGGTTTATTATTGTCACATGTACCGAGGTACAATGAAAAACTTGTCTTGCATACTGTTCATTCAGATCAATTCTTCACAACAGCGCACTGAGGTAGTACAAGGTAAAACAATAGCAGAATGTAGAAATAAAGTGTCACAGTTACAGAGAAAGTGCAGTGCAGGCGGACAATAAGGTGCAAGGTCATAACGAGGTAGATTGTGAGGTCAAGAGTCCATTTTATCATACTAGGGGACCATTCAATAGTCTTATAACAGCAGAATAGAAGCTGTCCTTGAGCCTGGTGGTACGTGCTTTCAGGCTTTTGTATCTTCTGCCCAATGGGAGGGGGGAGAAGAGAGAATGTCCAGGGTGGGTGGGGTCTTTGATTAAGCTGAATGCTTTACCAAGGCAGCGAGAAGTGTAGACAGACTCAGAAAATGCTACACAGGATGCCAATAGTTTTCAAATCATTGCAGACGGTTACTGGGGAGGTTATGTATTAGGAGCTGAAGGTCTGTGTGTTCAATTAGACAGACAGTGGAATTCACTAGGAGCCTGCATCCATGTCTGGAACCATTGCATTGCAACCTGAGTTAACCCCAGTGAAATGATGGGCCCTCCAGCACTACAAGATGTTAGCATCTCATGTCACTTCAGATAATCTAGTTCATGAGATATTAATGAATAAAAATAGCCCAAGTCTTGCTGTCCTCCCAAAACCCATCCGTGAATCCTGAGAGTATCCCAGTAGCACGGTCCCGATTCCCGATGTTCATTCAGCAGGGATTTTCCTAGGGATTTAAATTTGACTGCTATTGGTAATTGGTTTATTATTGTCACACGTACCGAGATACAATGAAATACTTTGTTTGTGTGCCATCCAGACAGATCATTCCATACATCAGTACATCGAGGTGGTACAAAGGGGAAAAACAATAACAGAATGCAGAATATAGTGTTACGGTTACAGAGAAAGTGCAGTGCAGGCAGACAATAAGGTGCAAGAGCCACGACGAGGTAGATTGTGAGGTCAAGAGTTCACCTTTAGCATATACGAGGTCCATTCAAGAATCTGATAAAAGCGGGATAGAAGCTGTCCTCGAGCCTGGTGGTGCGTGTTTTCAGGTTTTTGTATCTTCTGCCCAATGGGAGGGGGGAGAAGAGAGAATGTCTGGGGTGGGAGGGGTCTTATATTATGTGGGCTACTTTTCTGAGGCAGCAAGGAGTGTAGACAGAGTCCATGGAAGGGAGGCTGGTTTCCATGATGTGCTGAGCTGTGCAGAAACTCTCTGCAGTTTCTTACGGTCTTGGGCAGAGCAGTTGCCATACCAAGCCATGATGTAACCTGATAGGATGCTTTCTTTATGCCTCTATAAAAATTGGTGGAGGTCAATGGGGACATGCCAAATTTTCTCAGCCATCTGAGGAAGTAGAGGTGCTGGTGAGCTTTCTCGGCTATAGCATCTACGTGGTTGGAGCAGGAGAAGTTACTGGTGATATTTACGCCTAGGACCTTGAAGCTGTCAACCGTCTCCACCTCAGCACCATCGATACAGACAGGAGCGTGTGCTCTGCCCTACCCTGCTTCCTGAAGTCAATGACCACCTCCTTTGTTCCATCGCCTCTCACCCAGGATGGCAGGTGAGGCTAATCTCTGGGAGGTGTGACTCAGGTTAAATCTAGAGAGATCCCCCCAACTGTCAATACCGACACCCTTTCCAGGTCCTCCCTGGGTCACGACAGGGTTCCATTCCCGTGAACTTTTCGCAACCCGGACAGTTCGCAAGTCGGAAATGCAGCCGCAAACTGAGTTCCCACCCGGCAGAAGATGCCCACAGCCACGCAGCTGCCGGCACATCCATCCCGGCGGTCTCCCAGATGTCCGTATGTACGGGCTGCACGTAAGTCGGGCGTTCGTAAGCTGGGAAGGACCTGAACAAGGGAGCCAGGCATTGCACTCATCGGATCTAACAGAGGGCCCCTTTTTTATTTAGGCAAAGAGTAAATAGCAGTGCAGATTTTGGATCGGGAGTCATTCTAAGTATTCCGGGCAAGAACAGAGGTGCATTGTGGTGAGACGTATATGCAAAGGAGGGCTGGAGGCGGGATGGCATTCCTGCCCCGTGCCCTTTCCTGCTGCTGGGGTCATCCACCACCTGGGGAAAGGAAAGCTGAACTAATTCCTTCAATCTGTTCCAGCTTTGGCCTTCAGCACAATATTCGCCATTAACGGAGAGAGCAGAGCTGGTGATACTTCCTCTGATTGGTTTTGCGAGAACTGTAACTCAGGAGTCTTCAGTTCAGATGTGCAAAGTTGTATCAGCAAATATTGGGCACAATGAGGGAGTAAAGGGAAAGACCTTCTCTTTATCCCTTCCACACACCACCTACAACTTACCCAATCAGGCACCTAATTCCTCAGGGAAAGCCCTTCCCAAAAGAAATTCACCCCTACCTTACAGCACTGTCCAACCACCTTCACCAGAAGGACTGCAGATGTTCAAGAGGTAGCTAATCACCACCTTCTTCAAGGGCAGTCAGGGATGGGCAATAAATGCTGGCCTTGAGGGGAAAAAAACTGAACAATAGGAATGGACAAGAGTGGATAAATGATCAGAAAATAAAACTAGGACAGAGTGGAGAACAGACTGGGATTGAACTACATGAAAATGGAGAGAAGGCAGTCAGAGCAAAACGTTTGGGACTGAGATGTTTTTAAGAGTAGCTTGGACAAGTAACCCACTGCATTTTCCATCTCTCTCGATGACATTGAAGACCCATGGAGTACACGCTGGCTCACAGAGCAATCCCATTCCCCACCAATTTACCCTGAAACCTATTCTTTCCACAAAACCATCAGCTTACCCCCCCCCCCAGCAGATTTCACCACCCACCCATATTAGGGGCAATTTACAGCAGTGACTTAACCTATCAAGCTGTATTTTAAAAAAATATTTTAAAAATCTTTGAATCAGAATCAGGTTTATTATCACTGACATGTGATGTGAAATTTGTTGTTTTGCGGCAGCAGTACAGTAGTGCAGGACATAAAGATATAAAAATTACTATAAGTTACAAAAATAAATAGTGCAAAAGAGGAATAACAAGGTAGTGTTCATGGGTTCATGGACCGTTCAGAAATCTGATGGTGGAGGGGAAGAAGCTGTTCCTGAAACGTTGAGTGTGGGTCTTCAGGCTCCTGTACCTCCTCCCCAATGGTAGTAACAAGAACAGGGCATGTCCTGGGCGGTGAGGGTCCTTAATGATAGATGCCACATTCTTGAGGCACCGCCTCTTGAAGATGTCCTCGATGATGGGGAGGGTTGTGCCTGTGATGGAGCTGGCTGAGTCTACAACCCTCTGCAGCCTCTTTTGATCCTGCACATTGGAGCCTCCATAGCAGGTGGTGATGCAACCAGTCAGAATGCTCTCCACCGTACATCTGTAGAAATGTGATGTTGGGATGTGGGAGGAAACCAGAACACCCGGAGGAAATCCACATGGTCACAGGGAGAATATGCAAACTCCACACAGACAGCAACGGAGATTAGAATTGAACCTAGGTCACTGGAACTGTGAGGCAGCGTCTCAACTAGCTACACCATGTGCCAGTCTGTAAATACACTGGAGATGAAAGATAGATGCCCAAAATTGTGTGCTTTCAACAGACTGGTTTTGTTCAAAACTTCTCCTTGGAGGAGCTAACAAAATTTAATAAAACATTCAAAAGTCATTTGGACAGGTACATGGATATGAAAAGTTTAGAGGGATATGGGCCAAACGCAGGCAAATGTGACCAGTTTAAGTGGGCACCTTCATTGATGAGCTGGCCTATTTCTGCACTGATTACTCTATGACCAGCTCTTCTGTGGCTAAATCCTGTTCTGTCACTCCTATAAGTCAGAGGAGCAGGGAGTTCTGATTGGCAATCGCAATAAGCTGATCCTTTCAAATTACCACTCCCAGATACCAGCCTCGGGTCTGCTAGAATCCAGGGATATCATGCAGTAAATCCTTCCCCTCCTGCCAAACACCTACCGGTGTAAAGGGTGAGTGAGAGGGCCGAGTGATCCCCAAATATCTGAGTTCCCATTTGCTCTGCATTTTGTTGAGTATATGAAGCAGGTTAATTTACTCTAATGGCTGCACTGATACTGAAACATCTGGTTCCACTAAAGACGTGAGAGAACAAAGATGACTGGAGTAAATTAATTTGACCATCACAGCAAGCAAGATTGCTGGCACATGTCAAGATCCTGAAATCCCTTTGAAGGCTTTGCAGTGCACTGCTGCCTTCACATGAATCCAGTTACACAAACAGCACACAACGTTTTACCCACAAACCTGGGCTGGGAACACTTATCCTCCCACAGAGATATTACTTAAGAAAGCTCATTGTTGTCAAGTACGAGCAGAGAGTAATATAGTCAGGCTGTTCCACAGGCACCAATCGACCCCCTGTTGAGCGATCGACTCCAGACCCATTCTCCTCCTCTTTTTCTTTGATGGGGAAGTTCTTCCTTCAAGGATTTAGCTACTTTTACATGTCATACAGCACAATGACATGCTCTTTGGTCCACCGCATCTGTACCGACCTTATTGCCCACACGAATCCCATTTGCCCACATTAGGGCCTTATCCTTCTATGCCCTGACTAGTTAAGTGTTTGTCTCTATCCCTCTTAGACGTAGTGATTTTATCTGATTGGAGGGCTTGAGTTATAAGGAGAGATTGGATAGGCCGGGTCTGTCTTTTCTGGAGCGAAGGAGTCTGAGATGCAACCTGATAGAGGCATACACAATTAGAAGAGGTATAGATAAGGTAGATAGCCAGAGTCTGCTTCCCAAGGTAGGGGTGTCTAACACCAGAGGGCACAGGCTTAAGATGAGGGGGTGGAGGTTTAAACGGAATCTGAGGGGTAAACTTTTCACACAAAGGGTAGTTAGTGTCTGGAATGAGCTGCCAGAGGTGGTGGTGGAGGCAGGAACAGCTACAACACTTCGGAGACATCTTGACAGATACTTGAAAGAGCAGGGCATGGGGGATATGTAATTAATGCAGACAAGTGGGATTAGGCACAATGGTCAGCATAGACGCAATGGGCCGAAGGGCCTGTTTCTGTGCGGTATGACTGTGACTTGACCAACTCTGGCAGTGAGTTCAACTACTCTGTGTAAAAGAACTTATCCTCCAGATCCCCTTTAAGACTCCTTCCTCTCACTTTAAATCTCTTTTTTGATACCCCACCAATGAGAAAAAGATTTTGACTGTGCCTCACATAATCATATACACTATCAGGTTACCCCTCAACCTTCTTTGTTTCAGGGTAAACAAGCCCAGCCGATCCAATCTCCCCATAACTGAAATCTTCCAATCCAGCCCACATCCCTGTGAATCCCTTCCACGCCCTCTCCAGCATAATCACATCCTTCCTGTAGTGTGGTGACCAGAACTGCACACAACACTCCAATTGCAACCTAACCAGTGTTTTGTAAAGTTGCCAGTGTTCAGAGTATAAAATGACAGACAAGAAGAGGCCACGAGTCCTGCCCAACCCCAACTGGGCAACCCCGAGAGTGTTATGAAAATATACGACAGCCTTCCTTGCCTCCTGACAGCCCTGTGATCCTGGGAAAGGGCGAACATCAAGGAAGAAACCCCAGGGCATAAGCAACTAAGCTGCTTACATCATTAGCTGAGTCTCAGTGAAGAACCAGTCGAAGTTCTTGATAAATGCATTGCAGCGTCGACCATGGCTTAAGGGGTAACACTCTCACATCTGAATCAGAAGGTTGCAGCTCCAGACTTGAGCACGAAAACCCAGCCAGATACTCCAACCCAGTACCAGGGGAGTGCTGCATTGTCTGCTGTCTCAGGTAGATATGAGAGAGTCCTTTGCGCTATTCAAAGGGGAGTTATCCCGAGTGTTCTGCCCAACTCTTATCCCTGAGATAGATTATCTGGTTGTTATCATATTGCTGTTTGTGGGATCTTTCTGTGCATACATTGTCTGCCTTGCTTGCCACATTCAGAAGGATGACTAGAGTGAGGGTAGGACTGCTCAGGAATAAAGGAGGAACGTGCCTGGAGGCGGAGGAGGTAGGGGAGGTCCTTAATGAATACTTTGCTTCAGTGTTCACTAGGGGGAGGACCTTTGATGAATGTGAGGTCAGCGTAGAGCAGGCTAATGTACTGTTGAGGTTGAGGATTGAAGGGCCTGTTTCAGTTTCTCATGCTCTTTTGTGTTTAGAAGGTGATTGGCTTATTTCTTAAATGCAGGCATGAGTTTTGTTGTAGGCCAAGTCATGGCACTGGTGTTCAGCAGGTTGCCATGGTGACTGGTATGCACACAGCCCTCCTCTCCCCTCGCCACGGTAGCAGGCACTTTGCTTTAGTGGCCATGCTCTTACCAAAGCAACAAAAACAACAATGGCAGAGAGATGCAGGGGTCAGGGGTGAGCTGAGGGTTCAAGATTGATGCCCTGCCTCTTGACCCTGAGCAGCTGACACTGAGCAGGGAGTGGTAGGGCTTGGGTGGGAAGCAGCCGGGGTCACAGCGACAGCAACATCAATATTACTCAGCAAGAAAGCTGGTGGAGTTGGGATTGGCACAAACAGCCGTCCCTCGGGAAATGAAGCTGATTGTAATGGATCCTGCCCTTCCCCATTTGTGGTCCTTTGCTTCCTTTTAAATCTCTGCCTCTCTCCCCATTAACAAGAACTTCACTTGGATCTCTGGCAGATTCCCGATCAGTCTTCCACTTTGAGTCCTCCGCTTTCAATGTTTTATGGTTCTCCCGTCCCTCTGTGTTTTATTTCCAATTCCTGACACTGACTTTAATTCAGATGAACTATTCCTTTGTGACTCTGGTCATCCCCACAGCATCCATTTGTTTTGTTTGCTTGGCCGTTAAAGGCACACTTCATGGGAAATGTTTGTCAGACTCTCCTTTTTTAGTTCATGGCTCATGAGGTGCTTCAAACTCCATTTATTCGAGTTCAAATCTCACCAATATCTTAGTGACCTGTGTGAATTTGTGACTGAAAGTTTGAGTGCTTTTTCAAGTGAAAACACCCCTTTATTTTTGACCATCTGTCTTCTTCCCCTCTTCCTCTGACTTTTTTGCCCCTCCTTCCTCCTCTTCTCCCCTTTTTCTGCCTCCTTTCCTCACTCCTTTTTCCTCTTGTTCTCTCCTTCCCTCTTGTTCTTTAAGATAAGATGAGATAAGATATTTATTTATTAGTCACACGTACATTGAAACACACAGTGAAATGCATCTTTTTGCGTTACCAAGAACGTTGTGGGGGCAGCCCGCAAGTGTCGCCACGCTTCCGGCGCCAACACAGTATGCCCACAGCTCCTAACATAGGGGCATTTATAAGAGACTCAGACACAGGAATGGTAGAAAAATAGGGGGCTATGTGGGAGGGAAGGGTTAGATAGATCTTACAGCAGGATAAAATGTCGGCACAACATCGTGGGCTGAAGGGCCTGTACTGTGCTGCAGTGTTCTATGTTCTAACCTGTACGTCTTTGGAATGTGGGAAGAACTGGAGAACCCGGAGGAAACCCACGCAGACACGGGGAGAACGTACAAACTCCTTATAGACAGTGGTGAGAATTGAACCCGGGTCGCTGGCGCTGTAACAGCCTTACGCTAAATATTTAGACTTAGAAATCTAATACCCATTATGTGATGTGTATGTGGGCAGGAACTCTGGATGCACAACACGTTTGAGTACCTGCCAATCGCTATCCCTTCCTTTTCAAAGCTTGGCCACTAACCTGCCTTTCTGCAAAGACAGGAGAAATGAAACAAGGACCGATCAGTGTCGTCTTCTACTTGTTATTCCTCTTCATAGAGTCATGGATAGGTACAGCATGGAAACAGGCCCTTCAGACCATTGAGTCCAGGCCGACCAGTGGGTAACCATCTTTTGACACTAATTGTGTAGTGGTTAGCATAACGCTGCTACAGCGCCAGTGACCTAGGTTCAATTCCGGCCACTGTCTATAAGGAGTTTGTACGTTCTCCCTGTGTCTGCTTGGGCTTCCTCGGGGTGCTCCAGTTTCCTCCCACATTCCAAAGATGTATGGGTTAGGAAGTTGTGGGCATGCTATTTTGGCGCCGGAAGCGTGGCGACACTTGCGGCTGCCCCCAGCACATTCTACGCAAAAGGTGCATTTCACTGTATGTTTTGATGTACATATGACTAATAAAGAAATCTTATCTTCTCCCTGCAGCTACCCCCAGATTCTACCGCTCATCAACGCACAATTTACAGCAGCCAATTAAACCAACAAACTGCACGTCTTTGGGAAAGGGGAGGGAACTGGAGCACCCAGAGGAAATCCACGCGGTCACAGAGAGAATGTGCAAACTCCATGCAGCCCGCACCCGAGGTCAGGGTCAAACCAGGGTCATTGCAGCTGAACGAGCTGTGCCACCGTGCCGCCCAGAAGGATCTATGTGGACTATTCATTGACGTGTCTGTCCGCGGCCTCTTCTACTGCCACGATGAGGCCAGACGCAGGTTGGAGGAAAAACACCTCATATTCCGCCTTGGGTGTCTCCAACCTGACGGCCTCAACATCGATTTCTCTAACTTCCAGTAACCCCTCCCCTCTTTCTCCCCCCCCACCCCTTTATTTTCCTTCATTCCTGTGGTCCCCTCCCCCCTTCTCTTTCCCCTCCCCACCCTCGTGACCTGCCCAGTTATTCCCCACCTCCTTCCCCCTTTATTCCATGGTCCACTGTCCTCTCCTACCGGATTCCTCCTCCTTCAGCCCTTTGCCTCTTCTACCTGTCACCTCAGATTCTCGCATCTCTTCCCCCTCTCACCTGGACTCACCTATCACCTGCCACCCTGTGCTCCTTCCCCTCCCCCCACCTTCTTATTCTGGCTTCTGCCCTCTTCCTTTCCAGTCCTGATGAAGGGTCTCGGCCGGAAACATTGTTCATTTCCCTCCACAGATGCTGCCTGACCTGCTGAGTTCCTCCAGCACTTCTTGTGTGTTGCATTCTCACTATCGCTGCTATTAATAAAGAATGAAGCCTCCACGCCTGCTGTACTGGAGCACGACCCCACCTTCAGTGGACAGAAAGGATAAAGTCTCATGTCATGCTGAGAAGTAATAGACACAGGGAGGAAGCTGCCTACTCACTTTCCCTGTCGAGCGTGGTGTGGAGAGGTATGAGAAAGTAAATGTCAATGGACTGAGTTAATTAAAGTTAGTGATGGTAGGTGGTTGTTGTTGTTAAATAAAGTCATATGGACTCCGCAAGTCCAAAATTAAATCGCATCTGTTTTTTATTTGAAATACTCAGCAGCAGGCAGGAATGCAATCTTCTGCTAAAAACCCATGTTAAGAACACTCTTCAACTGTCATTGTATTCCGTGTTTGATGCAACATTAATCTCCCATCAACTAATGTTCACATGTGTTTGGGTTTGTGCACATTTTTTACTCATGCTTTTGTACATGTGCTTTGTGTTTTTATAGATGGTTCTGCCATATGCAAATTTGTTTGAGTGTTTGTTCAAATGCACGCTTGTGCAAGTTATGTGTGTCAAGGCTGCCCAGGCTCCCAGATGAAAGTGCTTTGCATGCATTTGCACGCAATTGAAGCCTCTGCTGGACTTCTTCCCTCATCTGTTTGCTAATAACTGTTTCAAAACATTCCAAAATGAAAGGACTCCTAGAATTCTTCTCCACTTTCCAAGTTATTCCTCAAACCGCTCCTCGTTTTTCCTTCTGCCGCAGCTGGCTGGACAGGTGTCCAAGAAATGGCTGCAGTTGTGATTTATTTTTAATTTATTTTGTGGAGTGTCTCTGCCAAGCATTAGTCTGGCTCTGATTTGGAGTGGGGCAGTGAACCGCTTATGATTGGAGTGGCCATGTGTGTTACCTCCGTGTTTGGGACAACTCATACAGCATACCAACCAAAATGCCCATCTAAATTAGTCCCATTTGCCTACATCCCTCAAAACCTTTCCGGTCCCGGGTGCTCTGCTTTGGGGCAGGCATGGTAGTGTAGCGGTTAGCGTAATGCTATTACAGCACCAGTGAGCCGGGTTCAATTCTGGCTGCTGTCTGTAAAGTGTTTGTACGTTCTCCCCGTGTCCACGTGGGTTTCCTCCGGGTGCTCCGGTTTCCTTCCACATTCCAAAGACGTATGGGTTAGGAAGTTGTGGGCATGCTATGTTGGCGCCGGAAGCATGGCGACACTTGAGGGCTGCCTCCAGAACACTCTACACAAAAAATGCATTTCACTGTGTGTTTCGATGTACATGTGACTAATAAAGATATCTTATCTTATCTTATCTTATCCATGTACCTGTCCAAGTGCCTTTTAAATGTTGTTAACATACCTGCCCTCAACCATTTGCTCTGGCAGCTCATTCCATACAAGGACCACCCTCTGGGTGGAAAAAAATTGCCAGCATAATCAGAGACCCCACCCACCCCGATCATTCTCTCTCTCCTCCCCTCTCCCATCAGGCAGAAGATACAGGAGCCTGAGGGCACATTCCACCAGGCTCAAGAACAGCTTCTATCCCATGGTAATAGGACTATTGAACGGTTCCCTTATACGATGAGATAGACTCTTGACCTCACAATCTACCTTGTTATAACCTTGCACCTTCCTGTCTTTCTGCAATGCACTTCCTCAGTAGCTGTGACACTTTATTCTGTTATTGTTTTTACCCTGTACTACCTCAATGCACTGTTGTATTGAATTGATCTGTATGAATGATATGCAAGACAAGTTTTTCACTGCACCTTGGTACAAGTGACAATAATATACCAACACCAATACCAAGATTCACATTGCACTCACTACTGGGGATGCAGTGCTGTGTCACGGGGGCTGGGCAAGCCTTGCCCTGGTGAAGATGCTAAACTGAAACCCCATCTGCTGTCCCACATAATCTTGTGGCCCTATTTGATGCAGGATACGGGAGTTATCCCCGATTTCCTGACTAACCCCTCCAGCAATGCCACTTAAAAGAGGCAGATCATCTGGTAAATGGTACATCTCTTTGTGGAAGCTTGCACGAATTGTTGATTGCAACAGTGTCTAGGTTGCACTTGGGATGTCCCAAGGAGGTGAAAGGTCCCCTAAAAAAAAAATACATGTTGGTTCTTTCTGAGTAACTCGGTGTGGAGAAGGGTAAAGAGATGCTCAGCAATGTCACCCCCTTCTTGTTGCCTCAGTGATATGATGTGGGGGGGATCTGATGGAAGGACCTGAGGTAATAGAGGGACAAACTTGTTCCTTCAGTGGTGGGTTGCTAACAAAGAGCATAAAGCCACGGTTAATCCTCAGACCCAAAACGGAAAGGTTATAGAAGGAACATTTCCTGCAAAAGGTTTGTAATAGAACATAGAACACTACAGCACAGCACAGGCCCTTCGGCCCACAATGTTGTGCCGACATTTTATCCTGCTCTAAGATCTATCTAAACCTTCCCTCCCACATAGCCCCCTATTTTTCTATCATTCATGTGTCTATCTAAGAGTCTCTTAAATGTCCCTAATGTATTTGCCCCCACAACCTCTGCCGGTGGCGCGTTCCACACACCCACCACTCTCTGTGTGGAAAAACTTACCCCTGACATCCCCCTTAGTAATGATGTGGAGAGGATTACCACTATAGATTTACATTTTAGTTGCACCTGCCACATCTGTTTCAGCCAATGATGTTTCACTGAATAGAACATAGAATGATATAGCACAGGAACAGGCCCTTCAGCCCACATGATGCTAATCCAAACTACTCCCATCTACCTGCACCTGGTCTACATCCCTCTATTCCCTGCCTGTCTACATGCCTCAAACATTGCGAACGTATCTGCTTCCATCATTTCCCCCTGCAGCGTGTTCCAGGCACCTATACCACTGCGTATAAAACTTGCCTCATAAATCTCCTTTAAACATCCCCCCCCCCTCACCTTAAAGTTATGCCCTCTAGTATTTGAGGGAAAGCGAGGAAAGTATGAAGGAAGTGAGAGCTTGTACAGTCATGGTTATCTTTCCTTCTAAACCACATCACGTTAATTTTAGGAAGAGGAAGGGAATGTCAAATCAGAAATTTGGTTTCTTCCATCCTCAAGAGTGATTGTAATTGATCAAATATCTCCCAACAACAGCAAAACAGTAAGAATTTTGCAGAACATGGAATCTACTTCATATTTCCATTTCAAGAAACTGAATCAGAGATACAAGGTGATAATGAACAGGACGTACATTGAAATTGCTGCAGCGCCCAACAAGGTCACAATTAGTCCCGTCCTCCAGTTGCATCTTCCGCCCTGATCCCATGATTGCCTCGGTGTTCAAAAGTACATCAATCTCTGCCTCAACCTCTAGTCACAGAGTGCAGATTTCCACATCGAGTGGAATAAAAATCCTTACCTCAGTCCAAAATGGCGAAACTCTTATTCTGAGACAAGCCCTCTGGTCTAATCTCCAGCCAAAGAGAACAGCCTCTCAGCATCCACCCTCTCAAACCACTCAGCGACTAGTTTCAATGAGGTCACCTCTCATTCAACGACACTCCAGTAAGTATTTATTTATTCATCATAGGTGGTGGCCCTGGTTGGTATTTATTGTCCATGGCTTAATACCCTTGAACTGAAGGGCTTGCCCATTTCAGAGGGCAGTTAAGATGTGTGGATGTGAAGTCACATTAGACTGGGCCAGAAAAGAATGGCAGATTATTGTTCCTCAGGGATACTAGTCAATTTTTTTTTACATTTAGGTAGTTTAATGAGGTTATAACTTTAACTTCAGAATGTATTTACTTAACCAGATCCACCTGCCCATAGCTAGCACGATGAGATTTGAACTCGTGTCCTTACCTCAATCTCAATTTTAAGAAAAACCCTCAACTCCAAAATCAATCCAAAGATTCTGGGAATGTGGAGCAGGAAATACAAGGAATCCTGGGGACAGGATGCTGAGATTGGGAGGAATTCTGCAAACCTAGAAAGACCTCTTAATTTTTTTTAAGCAAAGTTGAGAGAGAGTGCAATAGAGGTGATGTACAACCAATGCCAAATCTGATGGACTTCTCCCCAACTAAATCTTAGATATTACATTATCTCCATGCATGGACCTCTTGCCCTTCCCACTTCTCCTTGATGTTAAAACATTAAGCCTGGCAGTATGGTCTTTGCAGTGGAAGCCAGGAATAGACTGCTGATGAGACAACAGAGAAGGCCACAGTACTCAGCTCCCATGTACTGCAGTAGGCAAAATGACCACTAATAGAGGTTTTTCCTAATTCCAGGTTTGGGCGAGGTGGTCCCCATGACAGGATCTGATCTGGCTTTGATCTCTTCAGACCGACAAGCCCTCTGAGACAGTACAGACTGTTCTAATTTAAGAGCATCGGTACAGCTCTGGCTCCCCCCTCTCTCCTTCCACCAACTGCTGATTGTCAGAGCAACAAACAATATCTGTTAGAAGCAAACTGCTGCTTTTTATTAACATTGCAATGCCCCTCAGTGAACCTCGGCAGACTCTTATCCTGTCCAACAAGTGAGCGTGCTTTTGATTAGGTTGTGGGTTGAAGTTCAATGCAGAGTTTGCACACATTCTCTAGGCAGACTGCTGACTACCACAGGTCCTGTCCTGTGGGATGAGACACGACAAAAATTCTTCCCAGCAGTTTGATATTGTTGTCTGGTTTGGACAATTAAAAATGAAATCCATCTGTTTGATGGAATGTTCATGTGAATGATAAGGATCCCATTACACAATATGGAGAGGAGAGTGTTCTTACCTTCACAAAACATCTTCCTTAGTTCCAAACCAATTTACTTGATGATCTGATGCAATAAGGTCCAGCTCAAAGCGTTGTTATTTAAAAGTCCTTTGTGATCACTCTGAAACATACAAACCTTATTCGGAGTTGCTGAGAAACACACAAACTATCCTGATCCTACATTAATCCCACTGTCTGAACTCCTCCCAGATTCTACCACTCACCTGCACACCAGGGCCAATTTATAGTGGCTGATTAACCTATCTACCCACACATCTTTGGGATGTGGGAGGAAATCAGTGCCCGGAGGAAACCCACGCAGTCACAGGGAGAACCTGCAAACTCTACACAGACAACACCGGAGATCAGGATCGAACCCGGGTCTCTTGCTCTGTGAGCTGCAGCTTTTCCAGCTGAGCCACTGCTTGCTTTAAAGTGCTTGTGGCCATTTCCTGTTGTATTCCCACACATCAGGAAATTAGACCCACTTCATGTCATGATTCACCCTTATTGCAGGATTAAATGCCCCATCAGATTTCTCACACTGAAGGACAACACTTCACACGTTGGGTATCCCAATGAGCTTAATGCAGCCATCACTAAGGACCCTCACCATTCGGGACATGCCCTCTTCTTGTTACTACCATCAGGGAGGAGGTACAGCCTGAAGACCCACACTCAACGTTTTAGGAACAGCTTCTTCCCCTCCTCCATCAGATTTCTGAACAGTGCATGAACCTATAAACACCTCATTATTCCTTTTTTTTTTGCACTATATATTTTGTAATTTATAGTAATTTTATGTCTTTGCACTGTACTGCTGCCAGAAAACAAATTTTACATCATATGTCAGTGATAATAAATCTGATTCTGATGATTTGAACAGAAGAGGATTGGTATGTTACCACTCACCCCGACAGCCTTCAGTACAATTCAAAGCGAACTCATCTCCAAACGCTAAGACCTAGGACTGAACACCTCCCTTTGCAATTGGACCCTTGAGTTCTTGACCAACAGACTGCGATTAGCAAGGATAGGCAGTAAAACCTCTGCCATGATTATTCTCAACACTGGTGCCTCACAAGGCTGCGTCCTCAGCCCTCTACTCCCTATACACTCATGACTGTGTGCCTGGATTCTGCTCTAACTCCATCTACAAGTTTGCAGATGACACCACTGTAGTGAGCTGAATCTCAAATAACGATGAGTCAGAGTACAGGAAATAGAAAGCTTAGTGACATGGTGTTATGTCAACAACCTCTCCCTCAATGTCAGCAAAACAAAAGAGCTGGTCATTGACTTCAGGAAGGTGGGGTGGGGGGGGCAGTGCACACATTCCTGTTTTCATCAATGGTGCTGAGGTCGAGAGGGTTGAGAAATTCAACATCCCAGCAGTGAACATCACCAATAGCCTATGCTGGTCCAACCATGTAGATACCAAGGCCAAGAAATTGTACCGGGGCCTCTACTTCCTCAGGAAGCTACAGAAATTTGGCATGTCCTCTTTGACCCTCACCAATTTTTATCTGTGCCTAGGTACATGTGACAATAATAAACCAATTTATCTAAGCCAACAGCATTGATCTTTCCAATACATTGGAAATAACTGCTTGACCATTGCAGGATATCAGGTCACCTGCCTGATACATTAGAATTAGAGGGGCAAGAGAGATGGTGAGATCGAACTGGGTGATGTCAATATTGTCTGTGGAACTTGGGCTTTACCTGGTGCACTCATAATTAGCAAGCACCAAGGAATGAAAGCTAAATAATGGACCCAGGGAAAAACAGCCAGGCTGGGGGTTAGTAAAACATCAATAAAAACATATTTAATTGTAAAGCCAGGGTCAGATACAGGCTTTCCTGACTACAAGTCAAGGTGGACAAATATGAGAAGTTTTTCCAACTGTGAGCTCTAATAGAGAAATCACTGTTCAGAGAATATACTTGCAGAGTACTTTGTACCATTCTGCAGTGACCCAGAGCACTTTATAGTTATATTTCACAACACATTTGAATTGTAGTGACTGTTGTAAAGAAAATTGCACACCATTGCACATGAGAGGACATGGCTTTAGGGTGAAAGGGGAAAGGTTTAGGGGGAACATTAGAGGGAACTTCTTCACTCAAAGAGTGGTGGGAGTGTGGAATGGGCTGCCATCTGATGTGGTAAATGCAGGCTTGCTCTTAACTTTTAAGAGTAAATTGGATAGATACATGGACGAGAGAGGTCTGGAGGGGTATGGGCTGGGGGCAGGTAAATGGGACTAGCAGAATAGTGTTTTGGCACAGACTAGAACAGCTCGGGACTCCTTCCTGTATGGCACTGAAGCATCAGGCTAGATTTTGATACACGAGACAGTAGATGCTAGAAATCTGGAGCAACAAACAAGATACTGGAGGAACTCAGCAGGTCAGGCAGCATCTATGGAAGGAAATGGACAGTCGATGTTTCGGATTAAGATCCTTCATCTGAACTTTTGTCCAGATGAAGGGTCTCGACCTGAAACGTCAACTGTCCATTTCCATCCATAGATGCTGCCTGACTTGCTGAGTTCCTCCAGCATTTTGTGTTAAGCCTAGATTTTGAACTTGTCTCTGGAATAAGTCTTAAAATCCACATCCTTCAGACTTCTGAGCCATGGCCAAGACTGTAGCCAAGCCAAAAGCCGGGCATGTCGCTCAAAGAACTCACAAGTCACTTAGTTCTGTGCTGCATTTTTATTTTTATTTTAAATGAAGAAATACATCTCTATACAAAATAGCTTCTGAAAATTACTAGTGTACAGACACTATGAAAAAAAAACAGAACTCCATCTGTGAGCCGCAGAGTACAGCTTGCGAAAGCAACAGTTAAACTGTGAGTAAGGAAAAACTATGACAAGTTCACCAACAATGAAAAAAATAGTTTTAGCACTCTTCTTGGCAGAACACTAAGTGCATTCACATGAAAGCTTTTAAATTTCTTGCTTGTCCACAAATAGCCCACCCAACCACAACCTGCGACAGTTTTACTTCACATTCAGGCAGATGAACAGAAACATTTTAATTCCTGAAAAGAATGACTGTTACGACATGTTTTAAAATTTTTCGATTCTGTAAAAGCCAGTTATTAATCACCCTGCTAAATGAGAACAGGTCAATACAGCACCATTTTATTCTTGAGTAAAAAAAATGCTGGTTTAAAAGAATCTTCGGCTGCAGTTAATGTGCTTTAACTGCTGTGCATGCTGTCTAGCAGAGGGAACCAGCAGGTTAGCAGACAATAGCATTCAAAAAGGTAACACAGTTAAAGATTTTAACTGATTGAAAATGGAACACTCTTGAAAGGCCTAAGCAGATATTGTACCTAACATCAAGCTGCTGCTGCAGCCATGTTAAAATGACCAAGTGTTATTCAATTTCCCACATGGTCGCTGAATGAAAACTTAAAGTTGGGCTAATGTTCTGGTAAACCAGAATGGGCATGACCTGTATGATTACCTTTCTAGGAATGTTTGGAATAACAGCTAAAGTTGATTTCTGCATGGGTGGTGGTGGTGGGGTTGTTAGGAAGAAACAGAATCCTATTCTGTTTACTGCAAATGCATCTGAATAGGGAGTAAGCTTAAAAGTTTGCAATTAATTCATGGGGAAGGGTTTATCAGCCTGGCATACATCACTTGCTAGTATAAACCCTGGCATTCTTGAGCCCTCCATACAACTGCTGCAAATGCACACTTACAAGTGCATCTTGTATTGCAACTCAAATGGCACAGTGGATATACTCCAAAGAGTCACCCCTGCTATAATCTGCACACTTCAGTTTTCTGCACATCAAGTTTCCTTCTCAATCCAATTTCTTAGGATATTGACCGTAAAATTAAGAGGATCTGTAATGATGTTAATCAAAGGTCTCCTCAAAAACTTAAATTGGCTCCTTGCACAAAAAAACTCCTCAGACATTACAATATATAATAGGTTACAATGCAAGCACTTTCTTGGTTAGTCAGCATTCATCTTATTACTCCTACATAAAATTAATTGAGTCTTTCTTCCTACTACAGACATGCAACTAGCTGGGGTAGCTCCTGGGCAGGTAAAGGCCAGGCTACCCATGCTTTTTACCAAAGCTCTGAAGCCAGAATCTGCTGCATTTATTCTCTACAGCAGAAAATGCATTTAAAAGAGGTGCCCTTTATCAGCAGTGGTCAATATTGGCCTTCATTCAGAAAGCACACTTTCCTAACCCATTTCCTTACATTCTTAATAATTTTTCCCTTTCCTAAAACTCAGTTTTGAATCTCCCTGGTCCACCGCAGTGAAGCATAGTGTCCAGCACACTACAAGAAAGCGGAGGAAAGGAAGGAAGGAGCTTTGGGTAACTCCAATCCAATGGCCGATAGCTGTAAGATCACAATCATGGCTGTTTTTATCTTCAAAGTAGTTGGTGCAGAAAGGAAGCAAATCTATGATGTTTCTAAATACCACTAGAGTCGCTAGCAATACAAACAGAATAGTTCCTTTAGTTTCAGCATAAATGAATTACCATTTTATAAATTGGTAAAGATGAGCCAGTCAGAATATAAGGAAAGCTCCATTTCTTGCAGAGACTGCATTGGTCAATTACCACAGAATTTCTAATTTCAATCAGCACAGGGTTCTTTCCCCACCACCCCTATTTAAACAAAAAAAGCTTTGCAGTGCCACCATGCATATAAAAACATGGAATAATTTACAAAACATCACATTTTAGTAAATTACCTGATGACTTGTTAAACTTGAATTACAGTACATCCAAAGTTTTTTAAAAATTTGAAAAAAACCCAGAAGTGAATAAACTTGGAGCATAGGCAATTGAGTTTTACAATAAATATTTTGCAAAGATACATAATTCAGCTCTGCAGAGTGGGACAACCATTTCACAATTAGAGACCTACTCCAGGATCAGAAGCCAAGAGAGAAAAGCATGCATGTATATCTAACATCAGGATTACGAAGTTTCAATTCAGCTCGCTGCTCTGTTCCACCCTCAATTCCAACTGGTCACATGGAGGAAATCTAATTGCCCACACTTCAAGTTCAATGGAATTTGCAAATGTGTTACCTTTTCAGCTAACAAAGTCTCAGTCACTCTTAGGGTCTCTGCATGGGGTGGGGATGTGGTGTGAGAAGGGTGGTCCACGTATTTTTTAAATTAAAAAAATTAAAACTGTAAAATGCTAGTACTTTCAAAAGCACTTCTCAGACAAAAGTTTACAATATTGCAATTCTTCCACTCTTGTTTTTAATAAATTGATGAAAAATAGTTTCAAGCATTAAATCAATGAAAACACAAAGGATTCAATTCATGGAGGAAGTCCTCCATCATCTCATTAAAAACTTGAGCACGGGAGTTTTACAATGGAGAACCAGAGATAATGTCACCAAGCTATCTGCAGATGATGTGCCCAGGTTGACAATGAGTGAAATTGTTATGGATTGAGCTAACAACCTGTTCATATTAAACAGCTCAAATTCCAGCACGGCAAAACTTGAATCGCATGCGCTCTTTTACAATTTAAAAAAATAAATCCATGTGTGATTGGCTCTCAGAACTCCCTCTTCTACAACTTTCTTCTATAAATGCTAGCTAGAGTCACCAAAAAAATATGCAACTTGATGGTAGTAGTAACATTACTGCCTGTTTTGATGCATTAAATTTGAGGAAGAGCTTGTTTTCTTGACACACTGCTGTATGTTTCTCGATGTTGACATAATACATCTCAGGTCATAAAAGTAACAAGATTTTCCCTTCATATAGTTATGTGACATGATGAAAATTGGAGGTTTGAATGGTTCCACAGACTTAGATTCACTTGACATTACATGCCTGAAGAACATTCATCCCCACACATTTAGTCTTGCAGGATTTAAAACTGACAAACTTTGGAGGACAAACAAGAAAATGTTTTTTTGTACTAATCCAAAGAAGAAAGTTTTAGACTTAAAAGTAACATTTCTAATGGTAGTTTTAAGGAAAAGAATTGCTAGCACACTGGGGATACTCAGTGGAACTGTCCATGGTCAAACGGGTCAGGGTAAACAACTGTACTTCAAAATAGCAGATTCCAAGCTGAACAAGGTGAATTCTAAACCCAGTTTGGCATGCTTCATGGATGCATAAGGGCCATGCAGTTTGCAGAACCATGTACCATGCAGAAGCACAAAGTCTACTTTTTACAAGCAGGCAAATTTCACCTAAGAGTTTCAATGTCAAATATAGATGAGTTCAATCAATGTCAAATATGGATGAGTTTTACATTGGATTGCAAATTGACTGGGAGGTGATTTAACATTGGTCAAGCGGTGACTCATCCTAGTGGTAGTAGATCTCAAATCCTACCCATTTAAGTATGATCAGAAACCAGCTTCAAATGGAAATGTTCAGTATCGTAACATGACACCTACCAGTCACAAACCAACTTGAATTTGGTTTTGAGACAACCCATTCCTGACAGTGGCACCAACTAGAAGTCAAATTAATACCTAACTCATCAAAAATCAACATATAAATAATGGAAGCTACTGAGGAAAAGCAGCAGCCTTTGTCCCCTTTCCAGGTTGCAAGATGCACCAGGAACAAAGCTCTGATTTCATGTTGTTTGAATGAATCAACTGGATCAAAGTAGATTAGTGCCCTGATATCAATAATGGCATGTCCCAGCACAAGGGTCCTTCCATACCGAATCTCCCTCAATACCATTCACTAACCTAAATTCACAAGTAATGCCCGTATGACTGAACAATTGGTCAACAAAAACATTAAAAAAAAATCTTTTCACAATTGCAGGCAGTTTAAGAGCAAAGGTAACGGGGGAAAAATGGTTCTTGGAAAAAACTGTTTCAACTAACATAACTGTTGCCAACACATCAGCAGTACTCCGCCAAGATGCACTCGCTGCATGACCAGTCAGTTCGCAGTGCATCCTTATCACTGGTCGAGTTCTACCAGACTCCAGATTCGACAATGATCAAGTCTTTTAGGACGTTTAAAAAAAATCTACAGCCTTTATCGTCCAACTTCACCATATACCACCATCACCTTTGTCCAAAGAACTTGTTAAAATGTTTCCATGGAGGAATCTGCAGCCAGCAAACAGATGACTCTTCCCATAGGTGTTTCTTTCTGTGCGTGTGCACGCATGTCCTTCGTTTTCTATGGCCCCAGGAGTGGTAGCAGTTCTACCGGTTCAGCCTCAGCTTTATTGAGTTTTTAACTACTGGAACAGGGTTTACAGGAAGGGAGGAGACATCAGAAAGTTCTGTGCTCGTTGCTTCCTGTGTACAGAAAGAAAATACTTAATGTATGCATCAATGCAATAATGATGCTCGTAGGTACATGTTCAAAATTGCCAGCATATACAAAAACATGATTTGATGTAGATTACATGACCAGTCCCATGCTACTGATTTTATCAAAGTTATCAAGCACCCTATTAAAACTCTTGACCCTATATATCTTCACCATGTTGCTGGACAGCGTGTGCCGCATAACAAAATGCAAAGCATCTAAACTGCCGGCTCACCTCCTGATCTTGATTCAGTGGCCCTGTTTTAATGTTTATATGATTTATCAGGAATGTTTATCTGTAACCTTTGTTCAATTTTCAGGGTAAAACGAGGTTAGTGTTGTGAATTGTTTGTGGAGGACGACATTGGACAATTCCCATATCGGTTCCTGTGCAAAGGGTAGTGATGCAAGACCAATTAGCAGCCAACAGAAAGCTGACAGGTATGAGCAACTTGTTGGCAGCTGTTCGAATATCATCCATTAGAAGAACAGCATACAGTTAAAAAAGGGAAACAAAAACACCTTGGTTAGTTCAGACAAACAATGGTTAATTTGGCACTATCCAACAGAGGTGAGTTTTGATTATTAGCATAATCTCTGTTAGGACTGGCAAAGGGAAGTAAACAATTGGCCTCGATGCTCTGAGGTTTCTATGGAGAATGAAGAATTAAAAGAGTCAGGGTTGCTAACCGTGGCCCACATGTTCCTAGTTAGATTACGCACGTGATGGAGTGGGTAAGCCCTTGTCCCTCATTGTTATAAAGCCTACCAAAACTCACTGTTTTAATATAAACGAAAAACTGCCATTTAACATACACTGGTAGGTAGCTTGCTTTGTGGAAATGCATTCCCAATAGGAATTGGCGTCTTCAGGAACAAGTGTAGCATCACTAAAATATGTCCCCATTCAGTTGCAAAGCTAGCTACATATCTAATAACTAAATTCGAACGAACATTCTGAATAACTTGCCTGTGAGACAGAAGCCTTGGATTGGATTGGCAGCATCTTTTCTTCAGACTCAATATCCTGCACCAAAAAGAAAGCAAAACATGGATTAGCACTTACCCAAAATACATGGTAAATTTCCTCTCAGGTTGTGTTTCATTTCTTTTCCTTTCATAATTTTAAACGTTTGAGAGAATTACTTTTGTAGAATTTCTAATGTCGGGAATTTTTGGAAGTATTTTTCCATCCAACTATTGCATAGTCAAGAAATTAAAATTCAACTACAGATATGTACTGGACATTGCATCTTACCTTCATGTTGTCATCATTTTTTTTCTCACCGATAGGACTTGTCAAACTGTCACCTTGCTCCTTCACCGAGACAGATCCCTAACAAAAATGAAACAGTCATACTGCAATGATAACCAATTCTTTTAAAATGTAATTTACATCTTAAATTAGACTAATTAAAAAAGTAACTGGAAGCTGAAAAATTTCCTGTCCTTCCCTTGACTAAAAAAGTTACATTTGAATAACCCTCTGCACAAAGAATTCTCATTGACAGGAGAGCAAATCAAATGCATGGTTGACAAAATAAATACTCATAATAAGGGACAAAGATAGCAAATTAGATTGTTTAGGAGGATAGCATAAATAAGTAAAAATTTGGTGACTGAAAAACCAGCAAAGATAATTCAGAGGAGTAAGGAGAAAGGATGAAGTTAAGAGAAAAGCTTCAATACAAATGTTTAATAACCCATACAGAAAACTACTTACATCCAACTTCTTTCTCTTTGGCGAACCTTCAGATATCTGTGTAGATGTCCTCTTCAAACTTTGTGATGGATTCTGATCCATTGGTACCCCATTTGTTGCAGGTTCCTAAAGAATAAACATGAGAGAGATTAGCTGGCTGATGGTTGTTTCTCCTTTTAGAGTCATCATTTGTACGACAGAATGAATAACCACCCTTTTAAAATAGGTAAAACACAAGTCTGTATCTGGTGTTAAGAAAACCATATATTCCTGGTCCATACATCTGCCTTGTGGCAACTATCCATACATTTATACAGTGACAAAGTAAAAGAAATTAGGAATATTAAAATCTGCTCAATCAAAGTAGTAGATGAAAGGATTCATAATGTTAAAATTGGAAGCTTCAACGTACAAAACTACTCCTCTCTTGGCCCTTGGACCACTCACTTGCCAGCTGTAGTTCCTAAATAACATTTATATAATCCTCAGTTAATTAACCTACAATTTATGTGAAACATCAATTTAGCAGATTAATATATTGAACAACTTTCACATCATGCAAAGTATTGCTTTTTTTAAGCTAGATGAAAATAACCTCCAAACCAGAACGTTATTACACTAAGGACGACAATGGGAGTGACAAATTGTCTCTGTAATTAGAGCTCAGTCACACCGTTGAGTTTTTATTCTGCTAACCTTGCATGCAATTGAAAATTTATGGTTAATCAGGCTAGTTGCGCCTCTTTAGAAGTCTTTGATTGAAAGCAATGGTTTCAAAGTCATGTATTTCCTTTAGTAAATCAAGTGGGTGTGCTTTTAAATGAGAACATTCATTTTCAGAAAATGTAATGCAGATTTTGGTCTGTGAAAGCTGAAGATAATAAGCTACATTATAGTTTGACGGTGAAAAATGATAACATTCTGTGAGGCATAAGGTCTTTATAATTAGCAAATAAAAACCTTCATCACCCACCCCCTCAAAAAATAATTCGCATATTCTCTTCCACCTTACCAACAAGATTTTAACTTAAACTGGCTTTGTGTTAACGAGCAAAAACACTAAGGAAATAATTGAAAAAGTACTTAAATTTGAGATTTTTCAACTGTGGTTGAAAATGAGCACAAATACAAATGCAGAAACCTCTGTCTTTGCAGATTCACTTGTAGCAGGTGAAGTCGGTCTCTTCCCCCCAGAGGGGACAGGATTGGATGCCTTTGTGGTTGAACTTGCAGGCTGACTGCTGATGCATGTGGACGAAACCTGGCTGATTGCTGATTTGGTAGCAGGTATGGGAGAGGCCTGAGGAATGTGTTCACTGGATGATGCACCTGAGCCTAGAAGCCAAAAAAAAAAGTTATTTACCCATCCCTTTAAAAATTGCATTGTTTACACGGAAGCCACATCCCAGAACTAGATTAAATTAGTTTGTCATATTCACCAGGGTGTAATGAAGTTCCTCACTTGCATGAAGCTCACACAGCAAATAGTATATATGATAATAATAAATGCAAGTACAAAACAGCAGAATATCTCTGACCAGGCAGAAGATACGGGAGCCTGGGGGCACATACCACCAGGCTCAAGGACAGCTTCTATCCCATGCTGTTAAGACTATTGAACAGTTCCCTTGTACGATGAGATGGACTCTTGACCTCACAATCTACCTTCTTTGACCTTTGCCCCTTATTCTCTACCTGCAATGCACTTCCCTGTAGCTGTGACACTACTCTGTATTCTGTTACTGTTTTTACCTTGTACTACCTCAATGCACTCTGTACTAACTCAATGTATCTGCACTGTAATGAATTGACCTGTACGAACGGTATGCAAGACAGTTTTCACTGTACCTTGGTACAAGTGACAATAATAAACCAATACCAATGTGTAAAGCTTGTAGTGCATTCTGAAGCAGTGCAAAAAAGAAATGCTAAAGTGACAATAATCGCGAGAGGTAGAAGAGTCTGTCATTGTGACAGCACCACCATGAAAGGGGTGTGAAAGAAGTCTGAAAGCAGTGGGGCAGAGCTCTTCTTATCCGGGTTTGAGTAGAGCAGAAACTGTCACAACACTATGATTACCATGCAAAACGAATAGCAACTTCAACCAACTGCAAAGATGCAGTTAAATAAGGAAACCTAGAAGTTGTTGAGAGTGATGCTTTTCTCCTATGCCTTATGAAACTCAATGCCTTTTGTGGCCTTCCAATAGGATGCTTCCTTTCTCCAAGATTGTTCATAAGCTAAAATGTTATTCCATACAAAATTCAAATTCTCCAGTGCAAGTGCAATTCCCCAATATGATCAATTTGTAGACTAGCTGAATAATGCTGTTCCCAGGCTGGGGATCAAGACTCATCATTTCACACTTTTGTTCAAGGGATGAAGTTATTCCAAATCCCCAAATTCATTCAAATTCTCTCCCACAAAGCAAATTGAAAGAGCTGCTACTTACCTTCTGAGCTGGAAGAGGAATTTCCTTTGAAAAGAATGGCCTCCAATTCCACCTGTGCTTCTGTATTCAGAACACTGACCGCATTCATTGCTGAAGCAGGACTACTTAAGGTGAGGAGGGAAAGAAATGAAGAACATTCTTAGTATGGCTAAGACAGGGAAAATTTCAGAAAGAAACTTTGCTCTTTTTCCCCACCGTCTGTCAGTTCTACTCTAAATTTTCAGTACAAGCCAACCCTGGGTAACAAATGGTTCTGTTTTCACAGATGTTCAAAGTCAATTTTATCCTTGTCAGAAAGCACACAAAAATCACTCGATATGGTAACCATAATGAATGGTATCAAAAGTACACAAAATTGATAAGAAAGGATAATTACTAAAAGTGGAGTGAGAGAGAGAAGGGGAAACTAGTTCTGCCGTTCATAGGAAAAAATGCATGTATGTACGACAGAGTTTTGAATTTAATATTATGGGTGCTCGCTTACATGTAGGGGTGTCCGCAAGTCGGGCATTCATAACACAGTGACAGTCTGTATGTCCAAGTCCAAGATACTATCATGCAACAGTTTAAGGAATAGAAATGGAAATTTGTAACCCTTACCTCGAGCTTAAAGTCACCCAGTATTTTTTGAACATTTCTATTATTATTATTAGTTAGGTCTATTCTTCTGCTAGTAGCAGGAATCCCTTCCTAACAGATCATGTCATTTCAGTCAACATTTGAACAACACTACTTGACTTTGTCCCGCCAATCCCAGTCAATAAGCATGATTTTTGTAAATGTAGTTTATATTAAATTTCCAAATGATATTCTGGATGTATTTGCAAGGAGAACATTACTGAATCTTTGTTTATTTTGGGGAAAAAAAAGAGTAACATCCATGTTACCTCTGGGGACTGTTGGCATTCTGTAACGGACTAGAAGGCACTAGCAGGCTATGATCACTGTCCAGAGAGGCTTCCATGCTATTTTCATCTTCACAGTTGGCTTTGTTTCCCTCCAATGAATGCTTAGGATGAGAAATATATTTAAAAATTAATTGCCAAATAGAGAATCCGAATTCTTTGATACATTCTATATATATCAGCTGTTTGTAAAACAGTAAATCAGAGTGGGAACCACTAAACAATTTGACAGGGACAGTCATGGTCATTTCTCTCTTGGGATATGGTTAAGAGCCTCCTAATTAGTGTTTCCTCTTAGGACAGTTACAAGTTTAGGCACAAACATGACTGAGTTATTCTGAAACACATTGTTTGACTTCAAAATAAAAATTGCTGCATTGCAAAAGTGTACATTTCTCAGTTTCTTCGGAAGTTTATTCAAATGGGTATGAAAACACTTGCTGTCATCAGGTAGTCCCTTTGGGGCAGAGACTCATGCCACAACCCCCCCACCTGCACCAAACCTCTTCAATGAGGATAATCAAGGCTCATGGAGCCTGATAACTCAGTAATAAAGCTAATAAACAATTATTCCAACATTAACGAATTAAAAGCCTGCATTCAGTAAGAGCCAGGATCACTAAAACAAAACAATGAGATTTTCATTGTTCTGCAAAATGACAAACTGGATGGAAACAAATATCAAGTCATTTAATGGGACAACCGCCTACAGAACATCAATTATAACAGAATAATATCCAAAGATAGCAACTGCCTTTGGATATTACTATTCCATAACTATAATTTATAGTACAAAATAAATTACAACTTTTTTTTGTAAAAACTGTCTTACAAAGCAAACACAAATTATGAGACAATAAAATAAATGAATAAAGATTTACATTGACCCAGATTATATATTGCAGGTACTTGTATAAGCTTCATGTAACATGCACAGCCAAAATAGTTTTCAATTTCATTTAGGAGAGGTGTTCACTTGAAAGCAAAAGATACCAGGGAGATATTATTCATGCTGCAGATCTAAATGTAATATTACCTTTTTCTTTTTTTGTTGAACATAACTGGGTAGGAGTAGATGGAGCTGTTTCCTTTTCACATGCATTGCTGCAATCCTCATATCTGTTTCAAACATTTTGCTGTTCATTGCTTGTCTATAAACTGTAAATGTAGAGAAAGTAACTACTACTAGTTCACTTTTCAATCAACACTCCTTTTCTTTCTTCAAAGGCTCACAATATTCCTTTATGAAAGTTTCCTGAACATGGAAGAAGCGCCAACCCTTCAAACAGCAACGGCAGAAGTGTGCAAGTACATTACCACAAAATGCTGTTTCGGGTTCAATTGAGAGTTGAGATTGAAACCACAGTTACAATGAAGGAAACATCCAAAATCAAAACGATCGGTATTGAAACCAGAAAGTGAAAAGGTTTGAAGTTTTAGGAAGGATAAGAACATCTGGTTCAGGTGAACAATGCATGCTACAAATCAACCATGGGCAAGCGTGACCATGAATATGACATTCAAAACCACCTCTGCAGCAAAGCTATAAACCTTGCTGTGAGACACATAACAAGAAACACAAAATCTTTTGGCAAGCAGGACAATAATCTTCTATTTTGACTGAAGCATAGCCAGATCAAAACATGGGCCAACAGAACAATGTTGAGGGGCCCCTATTAAAAATGGATATCCTCACCCCATAGGCAGTTTCATGTAAGTTTAACATATTCCAAAACAATTTGATCATAAATGCAGTGTGTGAATTTTCAAGGGGATCACTATTTCATGCATTTTAACTGCAGATAAACAAATAAAATTTTACTGAAACAACAATTAAGCTAATCTTGTACATTTTCTCCAAAGACATCTGCATGAAAACAGCATATTCTTTTATAAAATAAGATTAAAAATTCACTTTGTATCAAAAGTCAGAGTACTCTCCCAAGAAAGCAAATGTTCTTACCAGTATCTGTGAATGATTGAATGTCAAATGTCAGGTCAACACTCAGGTTCTCACTGTTTTCCACTTTCTTAAAGACTATCCCAATGACCCACATGGTACTGAATTCATCTCTGGAGGGGAAAAAAAGTACACTTATAATGGGATACATGAGCATTTGCAAAACTACAATAGGCACTGCAAAGAGAGCAAAGGTAGTGAATTTTCCCTCTCAAACCATCTTCAGCACTGCTTGAGGCTGATTTTGCCTTTTTCTCTAGTTTGGCAACCACTTGAAATAAACCAAATTACAATCCTGAAAACAAAATTACCAACAGATGAAATGACTTACTTCTCAGGATTGTCCTTTGGAGCTGGGAATGATTGTGGATTAACATGAGCCAGAGTAATAAACTCATTCTTTTCTAAGCTGCTAATTAGAATCCGGATTTTAGATTCCACCAATCCCACCCTAAAATCAAAAAAAAAGTCAATAAATGAAGATCTCCAGAAAACAACATAGGGTAGTGCATTTTAGCAAGGTTTGACAGAACTAAAACCAGGCTGCTTATAAAGAGGGAACATCCCAGACTGAGACCTAAAGAAGGAACTAAAATATAACAGTGATTGAATAACAAGCCTACTTTTATATTTCTCTATATCATGCCTGGAATAATTCAATGCTTCAAATACAATGAGTTACTTTGGAATGCAGCAACGTCTGCAGTCATATACGACCGTCATTACGTACAAAGCAAGATTCTAATATTAAGTGGGGGAAAAAATAATTTTCTACTGATGGTAGAGCTTGGTGGCGGCATGTTTGGCAGGACATCTGCAAATAATGGCAAGGATCTGCTGCCCATTTGAAAATATAGATGGAATGCTGTTTTATTGTTCAAACAATATACAACTTCCCTGGTACTACAATTCAGATTCTGCTCAAATCCTGGCTTGATGATGCATAACCATGACTAAGCTAAACCAGTACACATTGGAAAGCCATCACTCCTTTGCCTTGAATCAATAGAGGGGGCAGAAGGCTAACTCAGGAGATGGAAACCTTTTTTTGTGAAGATCTGTTATCCTTTTGACATTCAACGAAAATATCCAGCTCATTTTACTCTTCTGGGCAACACTCTCGTGTCTTCAGATTTTCTAAAATCATGCTCACCAAGGAACTCGTATGCCACAAGATAGTTAGTGTATTATCAAACTTTCCTTCTTTCCTGTTCTCCTAGCTTACACTGGTGTAAGGTCCAGTGGGTTCACTGGCTGTCTCGTGCCTCAAATGGCCACAATGTGAAAAGCTAAATGTGACTAGACACATGATATTGGCAATTTTAATACTACTGTTGTACCCAAACTCTGGAAAATATAATGGAAAAAATTGCCAATAGTTCTCCACTCCCATCATACCCAACAATCACTATATCAACAATCTCCATGACTTACCATTCTAAGTGCTGTTTTTCCGTTGGAGCGCTCGCCAGCAGTACAATATAATGCCTTTGAAATGGAGAGGACATAAAATTATTTTGTGCATTTAAATTTAAGAAATTATGTACTTCAGCCATGGTGTGAAATACTCACCAACCTTCAATTTATTTTATGCACTTTATAGTTTAATTCACCTCCAATTTTTATACCTTTGGTGGGTTTATAATAATGCACTGCTGAAACTTCTATTACTTTGATTCCTCAGGTAAACCCGTTGAATTCTGGGTTACACGTGAACTGCAGTTCCTTTGGGAACATTGTGATTTTATGATGTCTTGCAATGGATTTGAATTCCAACTACTATGGATAACTGTCAGGATTCTAACAAAATTTACTTTTGGTTAAAGGAACCTTGCAGAAGGGGGATACACAGCTCGGTGAAAACAGAGATGTCTCCATCAAGTACACCAAACAACCACAATGATGGTGCTTCATCCTGGTGCACGAGGGTGGGATATGAGCAGCACTTTTATCTCATGTCACAAGAGATCAAGGCAGTAGAAGAACTTTAAAATTTCATCAAAATTTCTCATCATCCCCTCAAGGCACTAGCTTGGTGTCCCTCTCGACAATTTTGTCTATTAGCATAATATCAAAATGAAAAGAAAATTAAAATAAGCTATGCCGATCCTCATTTAATGCAACTGGTTGCACATGGTCATGTATCTTTTCCCTTAACCCCATTAGTCAACAATTGCTTGTTTTTATAGAAATTGGTTCATCACCAGTAATATAAAATGATCTTTGTCATAAGTGAATATTACTTAAATGTAGCAATGACAAACTGAATGAGTCACATCCAATAGTTAAAGACCAGTCATTTATTTTAAAAAGGTAATCCACATACATTGCATTAATGCTAATCACCAAGCTAAGAAACTTAGGTAACATGATGAATCAAAATTAATGACCCATCCACCTGTGAGCTCTTATCCTTCCACCAATATGTACACTGTTTCGTCTGGCACTTATGGGTTTGGTAATTTTTAGCTCCTGCGAGCAGGAACAGCAGGGATGGAAAAAGTCTGAAGTTGACTCACCGAAAGTTGAAACCTTCGAGACACTGGACTAACACACCTTTGTCCAAAACAAAATCGCTAACTGGCCACAAGCATAACAACAGATACATCTCAGCAGCAAGCACCAATTCAGCAGAAAACTTAACACACAATGCTTTGTATATTTATCACCATCCAGTGCAAAATTGTGCAATCTTTTTCTTTCGGCAAAGTTCGGTTTTCTGCCAGGAATTTTTCTGACAGCATCAGGTTTTATGTCCAGTTACAAAAGGTACTTTGACTTCAGAGGAATCAGGGAGAATGTTTCCTTGTTTTCCATCCAGAGAACAGGCACCCAGCTGGAGCCACGTTAGAGATTGGGCTTTCGTTCTTTGTTTATTTTGATTGGTCAACCTCAACACGATGGCAGTTCCCCCTTTCATAAAATGTTGCTGCTGTTTTCGTGGTGCTGAAGTCTGTTATTTTCACCCCATGTAGCACACCATTATATTAGATAACCAAATTGAACAAAGCAATACAAAATAAACACCCGTGCCCACAGGTTTACACTGGACCATTTAACCAGCAAGTGAACAGAAAAATTCGACCACATATTCATAAGCTACTTTATTATAACTATTAAGATCACAAGTCCAATACTTGTTTGTGGTTTCTAAACCCAAGATGGCAATTAGCCACAGCAAGTTTCAAATTTGATACATGAGATATGGACAATATTTTGGACCTTACAAAGCAAATAGCATTGTGGAGGGCCCACTTAAGGAAAATGCCTACACTTGTTCCAACCTACATATTACCTTCTCTATCATGCTAACTGACAACAAAATAGGATTCATTTCAGCAATATCATTGTGTATTATGAATACTGTTACCAAAGTGAAAAATAAATCAGGACTACTAAATTAAAGTGGTTGAAATTAGTCCCAGCCTTCAACTTCAAAGTAGTAATAGAGGTAGGAAGGTTAAATCATTTTTGCCATTTTGCTGGCATATAATCAAAGCTAACATAATATCATTGGACGCAACTACCAAAAAACAAAGTATGAAATGAACAAAACGAGGATGAACATCCGTGCATAACTACTCTCACGTTATTGCTCCTGGCTTTCTTCACATTATTCCTAAAAAGAAAGTTATCTCCTTAAATCAATGGCATTAATTTTTAGTTTTCTACAAAAGGATGGAAAATAAACACAAGCCTTGGTCTTTAAATGGTTGGATGGAGATAAAGATTGAGCTGGATTTCATCACATTTCCAGTGGAACATAACATAAGGGGAAAATAAGTATATACATCAAGCCAGTAGCAAAATCCCAGTAATTTATGGAATTGTAGGATGTAGTATAAAGTAACCGAAATCCAAAACACATTTCATAAAGCACTCACTAATTGAGATACAAAACAGATAACCACAAAAAATTTATAACCACATTGTAACCACAAAGGCTGTCAAAAAAAAAACATCACAACTGTAACCTTCAGAAGAAGCACAACTAAAAATTGGGGGACAAATTAACAAGAAAGTGTGGGAGTGATTCAATTCTGTCCTGTTTTTCTTTTGCCATGGTAAGTTATTGTCTGCTCTAAGATACAAACGGGATGGACCCAAAGTCATTGTTCTTTAGAGAACTGATTTCATTGAAAAAAGATTCTGAGAGGGTAGATGCAGGTTCGTCCATCTGTAGAGCCATGAATAAAAAGAGTATAATCTCAGGATCTAAAGTGGACCATTTAGGCCTGAAATTTACCCCAAGTTGTGAATTGTCCTCAGAGTTGTAATCATCCTACACAAACAAGGCTGAGATCAATAGATTTGGGACACTGAAGGGATCAAAGTTGAGATGAAGATAAAGCCATGATCTTACCAAATATTGAAATAGGGCAAACAGGATCATGTGCCCTGGGCTCTTTCCAAAGTTTGAACTGAAATCTACAGCAATTGCAGAAAATGGTGGAAACTGATGGAAGATTGATGACATGATTAGCTAACTTAGTTTTACTCTCTTTACAGATGTTGCCTAGAGTGAATATACCCAGCATTTTCCATTGACATTTTCTTGCCCATAGTACAGGAAGAGAAACAAGGGTCATCATGCCCTCTTAAACATTCCACAAGAGTAACAATAGAAAGGAATCCAAGTCTGAAAAGAGGCCAGTGGTTACATAACTGTAGATTGTGACAACAGACAAAAATGTTAACATAGTGAACGTCAGAAACAGGCTTGATGGACTGCTTTCCGTGTGATCATGGCTGGTTTGTGACGATTCCATATTGCTTTATGCCTACTGATGTTGATATTGGATACATATGAATGCACTGTTGGGTTGTTCACTGAATCTAACACACAATTCACATCAAATCTAGTATCGTTAGTTCTAGAACTTTACAAAACTATACTCAACATATTCAAGGTCAACTTTAGTTTTTTAATACAACTTTGTCCACTTATTACAATCTCCATGCAGTCTCAGGTCAATCATTTGTCTTGTCACGTGCTTAAGTCTCTGGACTCGTACATTTTACTCCTGGGCAGATGATACTGGTGGCCATCATACAACTCGTGCTAATGTCTTAAGTACTTTTCTATTTCTTAACTCTGCCCATGATAGTTTTAACTGCTCACTTACCTCTCCTTGTAGGCTCTTCTTCACTGATGCAATTCCATTCCTAATCACCAAAACTTCCACATACCCATCCCCACCACCAGATTCCCTTATATAGAAAGAGGGGGATATAGCAACATAAAAGTGATCTTTAATCTCCATATATTTTGATCAAATCAAACTACTGAAGGCAGTTTTGAGGATGAGTTTGTGTAATTAATTTGTGACAGTCGAGTACTGCTTGTGTAACAAGACAGTTAATTAAGGAAAAATTTGCAGAGATTTAGAATTTGGTATAGGTAATCAGTGTTACAGCTGTTTGGGTTACAGACATTCACCCCTACAGAACTTACAAATCACAACCCAAAGTTTCATATATGGAATAAAGTTTGCTCTCAAGGAAATTGTGTGAAAAACAAAAATCACAACATTTTTTTTTCCAACTTGTGTTTCTTGACACGTGCAGATGACGTGGGTTCACTGTAAACAAAAATCATGACATGAACTGTTTTCTAGGAACCCCACCTCCCCCCCTCGCCCCACCCCATAATGTGGAGATGTCCTGTATGAGAGCAACAGCTGATGGATGCTACTTTTAAAATTAAATTACTTGAATATGAAGTTGGACTGCCAGTAGCTACACAAAGGAAGGCATTTAAAGTATTATTCCATAACTCTCAACCAATATCTATTCCATTGAGAAATAAAATCTCCATGGGAAAATTAATCCATCCAAGGCAAATTTGTGTGATTAAAGATAGCATTAGTTTAAAAAAAGACAATGTTGGCAAGATCAAACCTAAAGACAATGTTTCAGAAATCTATAAATGATAACCAAAAAAATTGAAAATCAGTAATGTGGCAAGAAAAGTAGATTGTAAGAGCTTCTAAAATTGGGTAAAAAGAGTTAATACACAAAGTCAGAAGAAATGTTAACAGGGAATATGGAAGCAGTTGAGGCAATAAACAATTTTTTAAGAACAGCCTTATTCACAATAAGCTTACCAGAAAAAGGAAGAGCATCTAATAAAAAGTGATTAATAATATTAAATAGAAAGTACTTGAGAAATTAATGGGACTTAAAGCTGACAAACCTCTGTGAACTACCGACATACAAACGCTTGCCCTGAAAGTACTCGCTGCAAAGTTTACGAATGCATTGGGGGTGATCTTGCAAAATTCCTTGTATTCTTGTATATTCTCAATGGATTGGAATGTGGCAAATGTCACACTTCTAGAGAAAAATATTTAACTATTTTGTTCGCCCAACAGTTGTCAGAAAAATTCCAAAATCTATTATTAACAGGTACGTCATGTGTCACATGCCTGCAATTCAGTCCACTTCTTGTACTTTGCTTTCATGCATTTACTTAGTTGGGCCACATAACAACCCATTCTTTAACCTGCTCACTAACTTCTCCATCCTGATTTAATTGAAGTAATTGAAGCAAATAGTCTGCCCTTTAGCCGTTCCAATACACAATTTCTCTTATTCTTCTCATTGTTATTTACTCAGGATTATTCATATTTACTCTTAGAAGCTTGCACCTAGTCCAATTCATATAGAACTTGCTCAAGTTTACTGGGATGGATCCTTTCTTTCAACTCCCTAATCTGTTCATCCCTATACCAATGTGGGCACTGCTCCAGAGTTTATAACCTTGATAGCATTTAAAAACAAACTCCTAGCATGCATTGCACAGGACCAACTGTCTAATTTTGTCAATTCTAAACCAAACACCGATTCTTCCCTCTTTCTTCAATATCACTTTCAATCTGTTTTGAGATCCTGTTCCTGGCACATCAGTAATGTTCCCATTGGGACTTCTGCCCATGATTAAAAGGTATCCCTCAATATGGAATCTCCTATAACTTGCATGCATGCTTCCTTCCCTCCTCTCCCCTTCAAACAGTCTATGCTCGGAGGATAGTATTTACCCATACCCTCACCTATAGCAAGTATATTTTACTGGGGGATAGGATCAGTTTCTGTGTATTCTCATTTCCTATTCTCACTTGGAATCCTTTGCCTCTCAACAAAACTAGTCACAATGCCACCTCTAGAAGTGATACTAAGGTCTGCAGCAAACGATCCAGAGCAACACTAACTTGCACTCCAGCATGGTGTGTTTGGGGCACTCTCACTGTGCACATACTGTACATACAACAGAGTAGGTTGAGGTTAGACTGCAGTATCTCAGAAAATGGTTTGAAACTCAGGATGATAAAGACAAACTCATTCGGAACTACAAATGCATGTGGAAAATTTAGAGTACCACTGACTACAGTTAAATCAATAAAACAAAGCCCACAACCACAGGTGTAAAATAGAAATTCATGGCAGAGGCATATACACTGTGTGAGAGATGAACAAAGCCAATAACAGATGACCCAATCAAACTTTTCTTGTATCTTATGTAGCAAGTAACTGGGAAGAACCTTCCTAGTTATATAAAATCTGTTCAATTTTTCCCCCCAGACTTACTCTAAAGGGGAGTTGAATAATTGAAAGGAAACTTAACATTTGGGAATTAAAGAAATTAACCAAATTACATTCAGTTTCATATCTGCTTTCAACACAGGCTGTGCTATGCATTGGAAAAAGAAACAAAAAGGTGACATGGCTCACAAACCAAATGTAGTGCAAGTGTTTTGACTTGAAGGAACATCTGGAAAGAACACATTTTAATATCTTATGGCTGTGACTGGTGCATTATAAGCCCTTGGTGGTTGGGCAGGGCAGAGGAAGAGGAAAAGGAAAAAGAGGTGTGGAAATCAATGTCCTAGCTCAATACCCTCGTCTTATAATAATGCTTAAGATTTGGTTTCAGATTTCCTGCATTTGTAGTATTTTGCTTTTAGGCAATACTAACTTATCAAGTTATGAACATCCAGGGATGATGAACATCCAGGGATGACAGCAAGTATTATTTTCTCAAGGTACAAAATGAAAGTTCCTTATTTTATGAGTAGCTTTAACTGCCCATTTTCGATCATCTTTAATCTTACACAACAAACTATAAATCTGAAACATAAACAAACACCAGATTGAATGACTGTTATATACTCTACTTACTGAAATTCAATAAAAGTGACCAAAGACGACAAATCCACCCAAACCACTTAATTATATAAGTAATTATTAAACAACCTTATGCAGAATTTACATTTACCTCTGCTCCAATTTTAACTGGAACCATCACAGTCCAAGTATAATATCCTCAAGTCTGAACATATTTCCACTAGGGGCCAAGGGACACAGCTATGCAAGTTAGGTTTATATCCTGAGAATGTAAAACTCATCTCTTATTTTATAAGTTGTTTAAAATTTCAAGCACTTTCTGCTAATGACATTCTGGATTTCTTGATGACAACTGTTAACAGACAGACATTCCACCATTTTGCTAGGAAAAGTGTTTTTATTAGGAAAATGGATACACTTATGACAATGTTAGCAATATTACAAATTAGCCCACAATTTATAGTTGGACTACATTTAGGATGTGCCAAATCATTTTGGAAAACATGTATTATTCAGATCCTAAACACCAAGTCTCACTTAGAATACAATATTCTGAAAGAAATCTATCTTAATATTGTATTTTTCAGTAAGCACATAGATAATCTTTCAAGTCAACATATTTATTATGGTACCAGTACCCTGCCAAATAACCTGCCCAAACAAGCACAGCACTGTACAAAACTAGGTCAGAAGTAAATTTATTATAATTGATTAAGTCACTGTTTTATCTGCTACATTTGCTGTAAAAGCCATTGCCCATACAAAAGGAAACAACAAAACTATTGGTTTTGACAATACTTTCTTCACTGGTTATGTCCCCAACCTACGTGAGGGGCAGAGACTACCAAAGCTCCAAAATCTCAAACTATAACTGGTTAAGCATCTTAGTTGAAAAGATGCCCAAGTTAACCAATAACTTTTTGTTTTAAGCACCAAGTAGACATCTGCTGTGTCACTTACATTGTTTAATACTAACTATTGACAAATTTTGAATGCAAAAGTGAATTCAAAGTCATCAAAAAAATAAACATTTTACATACATGTACATTTTCATCATTCCAGCCAGCCAAAAGCCAACTCAATTTAAGTAATAAATCATACATCTACCCTAGTGAAAAATGAAATCACAGGACATGCTGGATTTATAAAATTCTGATATCTTCCCTGTAATGCATCTATGCTTTTTAATTGAATGATAGAGTAGTTCAGATTCACAATTTTTCTATTACTGTCCAAAATGCCTTATTTCAGTCGGAAATACTACAATTTCACCACCTTGTCGGCATCTGGCCTGTTGCAAGATCCTATAATCTAAATATCAAAATCCCCAAACATGAAACAACTGCCTTAGCATGAGGAATTCATTAGGTGCAAAGCCCATGGTCTGCTTAAGGCACTGATTCCTTACTAATGAACAGGTTTTTTTTTTAAAAAAAGGGGGCTGCTGCCTAAATAATACTTTAATAAAGTGAAGCAACCTAAAGCCTTACACAAGTACATCCAGGCCACACTACTTCAGGTGACACAGTAAAGTGCAATTCAGGCCTCGTGCCCATCTACAGCATTCAATACACCTGCTCTTCCTAAATTCTGGCTAGGTTGCCCTTCCCTATTTGTGGGAAATGTAATACCTCTATGCACGTTAAGATTAGCTAAACTCCGAACAGAAATGAGATCAAATCAAAAGTAGCTCTTCATGGCCCCTATGCCACAGCTACTCAATGGGTGAAGATAGTCATCAGGGGAACAAAGTGTTGATTACAAAATTTATGACTTTTAGCTACTGGGTCTTTTACCTACTGTGTGCTGTATCTCATGATTTTCAAAAAAATTATGTGATTCCTAGAATGAACTGCAGTGTAGAAAAACTCAAAAGGACACAGTACATTAAAAATTAATATTTTTAATGCATTTGAAAATAGATAACAATCATGTGGAATATGTATTACAAGCAGTCTCAGTCTCGTGGTAGTTGGAAGGTGTAATGCGCCATCCAGTGGCAAATTCAGAAAAACATCTTGGTAAATAAATACTTTCTGAGCTACTGAATTTTGGCATTAGGTGTCAAAAAAAAGTATCTGGGGGAAGTGAAAAGGTATTCAAAATCTTAAATTAATTCACAAGTCAAGTGAACTTCCAGAGTTCACTACAGTAACATCACATTCAGTCACACTTCAAAATTAGCATTCTTGTTATGTGATCATAGTAAACACAGGTCACTAACAACCCGGTTTGAAAGGGAATATTTTTTGGCACAATCCTCATTAGTCATTAGACTAAGGTCACTACTTATTTGAAATATTACTACTTGGCTGCTCTCAGCTTTGGATTGGATCACAAATGCTTGGAGCGTTTACTTCTTTTTTTCCTCTTGAGGACAGGAAGAGAAGCTGCTTCAGGTTTCCTGAATTGCAAGCAAAATAGAAGCTAACTCTCACAACGTACATCCTACTCAAAGGTAATTGAATACATACTTGTACTTTTGAAAGAAGTTTGGAGCTTCAAAGAGTTTGGACCATTCCATTTTACCCATTAAAATTTCATCTGTAATCGAAAGACCTGTGGGAACAAAGAGATTGCTTAACTCTATTTATAATCAATATGTCAGAAGGATTGAAAATTCTGATCAAATCCTGAGGAAAATTTTAATATAATACAGGACAAAACCTTCCAAAAATTCAAAATTACTTGCCTTGCTTAAACTCCTCCATCATTACAGCCCGGGTAGATGCAGAGACATTGTATGTTGAGTTTTGTTGCGGGTAGGCTGGCGTAATAATTGGCATGAGGTGGTATCTGTCACTTGGGTTAACCTACACACAAGATAATAATCCAATGCTTATGAGTATGCAAGGACTAAAAAGGAATTCAAATATTATTTGTATCAAGAACTTAAATGATTGAAGTAATCTTTGGTGAATTTTTAAAATCTGTAGTGATGTCATTTGAGATTTCTGGAGGCATGTTACAGAATTTAAAAGCATAAAACAGGCATAACTCAAAATTCTCCATGAGGCTCTTCCCAACACCTCTCTCCTTCATACAGATCTAGACTCTTTAAGTGCAATTGGGCTATAGAATATTGCTTAAAGCATCTAAGAATGCTTTCAATGCATATTTAACTTTTATGATAATTGAAGGTATAAACCGAAGTGAAGACAGCACATGAAGCTGAACTATCTTCCACAAGTGTAACTCCAATCTGAAAAATGCATCTTTTTTTCACAAAATGTTATCCAATAATCAATACCCGTATTTTATATTTCCCATACCACGTTTCTGTCAGATTCACATATACCTTCAGAACAGATCTCATTAAGGCCAGTCATTAGCCATGTGTAACATGGTACTTTTTAATTGCAAGAATATGAACCAATGCTACCACACTCAAAGCTGTCAGCTCACTATAAACGTACCCGTGGATCCCACACTGGCAGATTCAGATTGCAGTCCTCAGGTTGTTTTAACAAGACAGGATTTGGCCATTCCCTGCCAAGAAAGAAACAGTTGTTGATTGTTCACAAATTCCATACCAAGTTTCTAACTGATAAAAGCACATTTTTGGTAGTTTTCTCTCTCAGTGATTGACATCATGTTTTATATCAGTGTTTGCAATTTACACATTTTTCAGGTGCAGGCAATTCAGAGTGTTAGCCCACCTGGTGGTAAATAAAAATCTTGTGCCTTGTATCAGACAGAAGCAATCTCAAAACCAAACTGTGAAGGAAACCTGTTTTTCTCTTCTCGGCAGTTTTTTTGTGTTCATCATCTCGCCCAAACAAGGATTCATTTTATATTATCGGCAAATGCAATTTTAAGACTGATTAAATTTAAGTACATTTAGATTAGTGCCCCATTTGCAATTAGATCTAGATAAACCCTAGGTCGTATACTAAAAGTAAGAAAAAGACGCACAAGGAAAAGTCATGCAGAATTTAAAATCTGCTCAAGCAAACTTATGTTGGTAAGACCTATTTCACTAAGAAAATTAAATAAACTTTGGACCCACAGCTTCTTGCAAATATCACGTGGTCATTTTCACATCTAAAAAAAAGTCAATAATTTAACAAGTTACATCTCTCCAAATGAACACATGGATTTCTTCAAACCCAACTGGCAAACATCAAATTGGTAAGTGGGTACATTTTTGAAGGAAGAATGAGGAGGCTAAATACTCTTGGAAATTAAGCTCTCAGATGAAGAAATCACACGACTTGGGAATACAGATATACAAATCACAAGTAGTGAGTCAGGTTAAAGCAAACAAAGCAAAAGGATGCATTTCTAGATGAATAAAATGCAGCTACTAAATTTGTACAGATGTTTAGTTGGACTGCATCTAAAGGGGTAACAAGCACATGTTGTGAAATCACTTTGCAAAGCAGATTCACAGAAATCAATACTCACCATTTTGAAAAAACCAAGAAGAACTTGTGTACTAGGGTTGATGCAACAGCATTGGGGTACAGTTGGCATGTCCTTGCCACCAACATGGCCCATGACACACCACCCAGAAAGCCTAGTATGTTAGAATAAATGTTGTGGCCTGTTTAAAAACATACAGATTTCCTTTTTAAACACAAGGTGATTAAAATATTTTATATTCATTACAACATTTAATTTGTCATTTAATTTTAAAAATTCTAGGCCACTACTCTAACTTCTTAAACCATGTCAATGGTTCCCTAGCTACAGGTTACACACCAAATGTGAGCATGTACCCTGTCCAGGTAGGGTTCAGGAGAGTCTGACGCTTGAATATAATCTTTCCACGTGACAATGAAAAACAAGGTGACCATGGCGGTGGGGGAGGGGAATGAAAAGAGATCGATTCAGGCAAACAAAAAAGGGAGGGGAGGCAGGTGAAAATGATTCAAGCTCTTCAGATATTTACAGTACATGGATCTCAAATTAACATGTACTGGGATCTCATTATTTGGTTGAAAAGGAGTCTGGCTATAGTCCTATGGGAGTCAAAGTTGAACTATACATGAAACAGGAACCACACTCCAGATTCCAAAAAATAATATTACTTTAAACCACCACCAGGTTAGTCCACACTGGAGAAGGAACAAATTGCAGGTCAGAAAACATTAAGTCATAATTGTTCTATTATTCCCCAGGAAAGGTTACACGAAAAAAATATGATGTGATCAATTATCTAGTACATGTTCATATTTCACAAATCTGAAAAGGTTTCATTTTGTATATTTTATTTACTGTAGAAAATGATGCCATTATTTCACAGGTGACAAATTTACGATAAACCTTCAGATAATCTACACTGACTAATCTTTATTTGCCCTGATTCTCGTTTCCTTGCCTTTTGCTCTATTAATTCAGTCATGGCCAGTCTCTCTGTTGGCTGCCTCCTCCAGTTGACTTATGAAGGCCAGTTTCCCCAGAAGCCTCCAGACGATTAAGTTGTCAGGTTACTCACTTTTGTGATGAGCCTTTAGAACAGTGCCAAAACCAGTGCTTAAAAATCATCCAAAGGGATTAGATATCATTGTCAGTTAGCCAGACTTCACAACCCAGAAGTAGAAATTTAGAAACAAGTTTGTAGTGTAAACACAAGGATCCAACATCCCATAAGTAAAATCCTACACAGAATACAACTCAATGTTCTTTGTTAAAATGTTGCAGACTTAAAATGATTTTATCTAACCAAGAATCTCACAATTTGTCCCCAGCTGCACGAGTGATTCAAATAGCACTGTTCTGTCCAAGCTGGTTTTCTCTTTAATGCCTAGTGTCGATGAAGCACTCAACTGCTTGCATCGCAGAAAAATACACTTCCGGTCTTCTGTCCAAGCTGGTTTTCTCTTTAATGCCTAGTGTCGATGAAGCACTCAACTGCTTGCATCGCAGAAAAATACACTTCTGGCCTTGCTGTCTTTCCACAAATACATTTTCCAACAAGAACTGAAGGACTATCTCCAGAGGTGAGATCTGCGATTGGCTTCTGTGACCTCAGGTGAACCTACTCCAATATTGACCATAGAATGAATCTAATCTTAGCTCAATTCCACATGGGACAGTGCATTTACAATGAGAAACTGGAGATTAATCCTAATCACTGGCATCCTTCTTAACAGACTGATCCAGAGGGGCTGGCAATAGTCCTATAAACAAACAGAATCTTAGGGAATAAGGCCATTTAGTCTTACATTAATATCAAGCTTTTCAGGGATTTATTCAAGCGGGACTCTAATCAAGAAAAATCTGAGAAGTAAAGAAAAATTTACTTACGCTTTGCCCATAATTTAATTGCCCTCAGTGTCAGCCTAAAATTTTCAATATTTGGTACTAAATGTAATATCTCATCAGTGACTCGGCAACCTGTTAATAGAAAAATAAAAAAAAGATTTGGCACAATTTACTTCGTTTTGATAGCAGAGAATTAAAAAAAAATAAAACCATAACTATCTCCCTCTGACTCAAAAAAAACAAGCTGGTGGAGGAACTTTTCCCGAGGAGGGAAATGGGCAGTCAATGCCTGGGTGTTGACTGCTCATTGCCTTCCAAAGATGCTGCCTGACCCGCTGAGTTCCTCCAGCCACTCATTTTTTTAAACTCCAGATTCCAGCATCTGCAGTCTCTTGCATCTCCCTCAGTGACTCAATCCACAAGTCACAAAAATACTTCATGCACTGTGAACTTTTGAAACCCAATTGCGTTTTACACCATTTTGCAAACTATGCCAAGAGACTGAAGAGTAATGAAAACAACCGCTTATTTAACATCCATCAAGAAAAAGGACACCTTTCTTCAAATTGGACATTCCCCATATTACCCAAAATGTGAAATATTTAAATGAAAAGTATAAGCAGATTACAATCACACCCTATTGATCAACTCATTATACACTATTTTCTGCTTCTCGTTAACCCACTTTCACTCTCCGAATGGCAAGGACACAGATTTTCCCAAGTTCTCCAATATGCATTCACACGATAGTCACTTACCATTAAGACTTCTAATGCACCTCAAGTCCAGGTTTTTAAGTAGCACATCATCTCTAAGATCCAAATCTTCAGGGATTGTCTGAAGAGCCAATCTTGCAAACAAGATATCAATCTAAAACAGAAGAATGATCATTGCCAACTGGTTGTATACCAAGATTAGAATATGATTTATTAAAAAGTTTGCCTCAAAATGCATTTAACTAAAACTCATGCATTCAATTAGATTTATATCACTCTCAATAATGTAGTAAAACTAAATTGTATAAGGACAGAACACTTATCAGGCTTTGAAGTATCTATTATATATGGAATTAACTTATACCAATGTTTCAGTAACAACGACAAGCATGTGAATAAAACATTAAGCAGCACTGCAGAATTGCATCAACTTCATTATTAGAAGAATACCTTTTCAACGTGAATTACCTGAAATAAAAATACCACAAATCTAACTGAAGCATGAAGTCACAGTTATTATTTAATAAAATACCTCTATACCATCAAAGGATAGTTTAATGACTGGTACAAATGCCTCTTCAACAGCCTGCAAGATAAATAGACAGTTGTTAATACAGTGACCAAATGCAACAAGCATCAGACATAGGCAGAGTAAGGTATTCACTGTACCCACCCGTAAATTTTTCACTTCATCTTGCTGCTTCAGCTTTTCACAGAAGGAGGTGAAGAAGTCAACTCTTTCAATATGACGAGGTGCAACGCATAATGCATCAATATCAGCACCTTAGAGAATAGAGACTTGTTTTACTGTGCACATTCAGTGTTAATTATTCAGCTTCTTTTAAGCCAAGAGTTTTCCAATTCATAGGTTTTGTTACTTAAGCAATCCTTGCCCTTTCTTTACCACTGCTCTAAAGTGTGAACTCTTGCTGATATATAGCTCCATGGGCATGTATAGCTTTCCAGTAATTGCACCAAGTTTGGACAATGAGACTCAAGTGGACTATTTAAGCACAGAGGTAACACACTGGAGCCCAACCTATTGATCTAGCAGGAAAATGGCAAAAGCAACTATAGGTTAGAGAGAAAGGATGGGGGAGGGGTGGGGGAGGTTAGGTTAGGAGATGGATGCAAGAATGCCATCATCTCAACAATATCTTTATCTCCTCACTAAATTTGTATAAAATATGAAGTTCATCTTACCCACAAGGAAAAACATACAAGTAAACAGATTAAGATAAAGCACATTTTATCAGGTCCCAAAGGGAATTAGGGTGTTTTGAGTGAAATGGAAGTAAGTGGATAGACTTCAGCAGACATATACCCACCAACTACATCCAACACATACAAGCCCTACTACCTCACAAAACTTTCAATTCTATCACTATCACTGAGTGTTCTGCCATCAAATATTATGTTGAAATTATTACTAATGAATGACCATAAGCTTAATTGAAGCAGGCCACACCATGGTTATTAGAGCAGGGTAGAGTGGGTACTCAGACACCTCAAAGTCCTTCCACTATCTAAAATGGCCTAGGGAGGAACAAGAGAATACATGCCACTCAATTGAATGAAACTGAAGAAAAACACAAAGGTTAACCCCACTCCCACTGTACTCACTGCCATCATTTGAATGTGGCTACATTTTTTTCTGCAATGAAGCAATTAACTTACTCTGCACCAGCTTTCCCACCAAAGAGATCAAGACCAGCAATATAGTCATGACCTCCAGGTTTTACCTCAAAAAGCACAATGTTATTATGGACATAGAACCATACAGCACAAAACAGGCCCTTCGGCTCACCATAAATACTCATTATTTAATTTCCAAAATTTCCCTTTTTAACAGACCATTAAGACCATGGAACCAAACCCCAAATAGCAAAAAGCTGGTCTTCCTTCTATTGCTCCTCCAATTCAAAATGAACCAAACTACAACTTCCACCTTTCATCCTGTCACAGACCTTCCCCATGTTATTCTCACCACCTCATTCCAGCTTCTATCAACAGGCAGTGATACCCACAAGCCAACTTCCCTTTCTCCACCACTTTTACTGCTTCATGAAACTTTCTATTTTAATCCTAAACTGGATTCTTGTTCTCTCGTCCACTCAAGATTAAAAATTACACCTAACTGCATACAGAGACTATAGAAGTAATGGGAAATTATCAACAGGTTGGATATTTACTCAATACTAATAGACCAATAGACTTTGCCTAGAGAGTCACAATGAAGCAGATTTCTCTCTGTGGATCAGCAATGCTACAGATATAAGTATATTAAGCATTCAGAACTTAAGAATTTCCATTTAGTCACAAAAAAATATATTTGATGTGAGACAGAATACATTTTGTACAACATACCTTTTGTATGTACTCCTAATCTGTACGAACCAAATGTAAAAATTTTTCCACCAACATTATCTATTACAGATGGAGGAAGGTTCTGTAAAAGAATTTAATTGATTCTGTAAAAGCTTTATCAATGATTTATATCTTCTTCCATAAAGGAAAAATCAGCATGTTAAAAGTACCTTAATTTTCTCATGACGTCTCAAATATTTTGTAGAGTTTCAAGCAAAATGACCACCACAGCAAACAACAGATAATCAATCAGCTTAAGAATATTGGTTAAGATGCCAAAACAAAATGTCAATGTTATTCATTCAGTGCAAAGGAAATTTTAAATCCCATCTTAACACGGAGACAGAGTCTGAAGTTAATGTCTCATCTAATGATGCAACACCTTCACAGAACTGAAATGTTGGTCTAGATTATGTGTTCAGGTCCTGGAGGTCTGTGTGAATCTGTACCAACAAGACAAGTTTGATTGTTCTAAAGTTGAGGCCACATATTGGTACAATCTCAGTACATCCTATAGATGTACATGAGCTGCTTCTTCTTTGTAACTTCATCATATGGAAAGTCTCCAAATCTATTCAGTTGAATTTATAATGGGCTTCAAATATTCTTGCAGCTATTAACACTAATTTTGCTCAAACTCTTGCATGATATTTAAGTTTTGAGAAGGATCATGCAACCTCTGCTTTCTGTTGAGAAAAAAAGCAGTTTCTTCTTGAAACATAGCAACAAGCCTACTTTCCGAAGTGCATGTCCTTAAATGCTACAGGGTGAGTCATTAAGTCGGTTATAAAAGCGTACAAATATGCATTCCTTTATTAGCCATGCACAAGGACCAGGGAGGTTATGCTATAACCAAGTGCAACACCAATTAGGCCAAAACTCGAGACCTAAATGTCATAGGAAAGATGTGACTGCACTGGAGAATTTTTACAAAGTCATAGCCAGGCCTGTAATATTTGTATGAGGAAAGATGGGATAAGCTAGTGTGGAAGAGATGTGACCAAGGGGAAGCTTAATCACAATACTAAAATTAAGAGGGGCCTAGACTAAGTGAATAGAGAAAACCTATTTCCCTCAGCAGTAGGGTCAATAGCCAGAGGCCAAAGATTTCAAGCAATGGAAAGATTAGATGATGACAAAAAAAAAAATACTTTCAGACAGTAGCTGATAGGGGTCTGGAACTTGCGGCCTGAAAGGCTGTTGGAGACAAAAACCCTCATCACATTTAAAAGGTACTTGGATGTATTGTTGAAGAGCTGTGACTAGCAGAACGTTAGAGCTGGAAGGTGGAATTAGACCAAGTGTCGCAGGTCATAAACTTTCAATGTTTCAAATGGTAACTTAAAACATGCATTCAAAATTTAAATTGGGTATTACCTTAATTTCACTGGTATCACGAATCCACTCTTTCACTAAACTATTCAGCTTTCCAAGAATTGCAATTCTGCAAGAGAAGGAGGCAATTTAAAATGACATCACAGCAGAAAATTTAAAATTAGTATTCCATTTCCTGTGTTAGTGATTTACTACATTTTTACAGCTGAACCTATAGTGCAGTCAAGGGAATTCCAGAGCTTAGAGCCTTAGCAGCTGAAGGTATTGCTGCCAATGATGGAGCAATTAAATTCAGAGATCCAGAAGAGATGATGTGAAAATATCTCGGAGAGTTATAGAACTGGAGAAAATGCCAGATCTAAGTGAGGGATATGAAAATTAAGATGAGAATTCTGACAGTTACTGCCAGGAAGTATCGAGTCTGTAGCTAGATATAGACTTTGCAAAAGGATGAAGACAATGGATTTGATCCTTCTAATATTTGCTTCAAGGGGATTTCTGCTCATCCCAGTACAGGATGCTGGACAGTTATTCTAAATTTAAAAATGGTGTGGCAGTCAAAAGTGGTATTGGAGAAATCGTGTTTTGTGCCATCAGAAGACGCATATCATACCGACTTGGAAAGTCAGTAGAGTATGACTTGTACTCCACAAGTGTCCTAATGGCACAAAGCTTCATTATCACGGAGTCAAAATAATGACTCCCCATCTAATGACAGTGAGAGTATCTTCAATGCATAGACTACAATAGTTCAAAAAGTTAGCTCATAACCATCTTAGGACAATCACAACAATTGTCTTGCTAACAATGTTCACTTCAAAATTAGAAAAAAAATACTGGCCTTGTCGTGAGGAATACTTAACCTCAGATAACGATGAACAAAAGAGGCAACCTGCAAAAGCATTACTTCAATGGAGGGGAATGGATGCAAGGGACTCGAGTATTAGCTCATTCAGATTTTTAATTGATTGGTTTTAAGCATCAAAGCTTTTATATTGATTTTTTTTGGAAAATCTGCAAAATTTAGAAATATTTAAATATTTCTGACTATGCAGTTGACATGACAAGACCACTTGATAAATTCTTTACATCTTTATCGCCGGAGCTTGATCTACGAACTAAGAGACATGGTCTCAAGATTCGGGGGAGTGGATTTAGGACGGAGATGAGGAGGAACTGCTTCTCCCCAGAGAGTAGGGAATCTGTGGAATTCTCTGCCCAGGGAAGCAGTAGAGGCTACCTCATTAAATATATTTAAGACACAGATAGATTTTTGCATGGTAAGGGAATTAAGGGGTATGCGGAAAAGGCAGGTAGGTGGAGCCGAGACCACGGCCAGATCAGCCATGATCTTACTGAATGGCGGAGCAGGCTCGACGGGCCAAATGGTCTACTTCTGCTCCTATTTATGTTCTTATATCCTATTACATACAAATTAGTAGAACTAGATGACTCAACCACTCCAGCCCGCTCTGCCATTTGTTAAGAACATGGCTGATCTGACAGTAACCTCAACTCCCCATTGTAAGCTTTCTTTATCAAGCTTATCAAGGTGAATCTATCTCTGCCTTAAAATGACTCAACCTTTGAGGAAACGAGTTCTAAAGACAGGTCTCATCTGGTCTTAAATGGATGGCCCCCTTACTCTTAAACAGTAATCCCTAGTTCAGAATTCTCCCAAACATCTTCTCCACCCCCACCCTATCAAGAGCCCTCAGGATCTTCCAGCCCAATCTTTTCTCTCAAGATAATTCACACATTCCAGTTATTAGTCTGGTAAATCTCTGAACTGCTTCAGTCACCACACCGAACAAATGCACCTCGACAGTCAAGTCAGTGAATGCGCAAGTTCCCCAGCTGGTTGTCATTGCAAATCATCTTTTGACATAAGCCATGGATTCTGTATATGAAGACAAGTAGATGCTTCGCAATAAAATGGCCATTTGAATGTGTATCATTCCACTTTGTACAAACCTAGTATAATTAGGTACCTTACACCAAGAAACAGTGTGTTTCAAATGATGAGGAATTAAAGGTTGAAGAAGTCAAACACCCTTTCTCTGGCAAAGTGTGTTTCAAATGATGAGGAATTAAAGGTTGAAGAAGTCAAACACCCTTTCTCTGGCAAAGCTATGTTATTAAGGCAATCCCAATGGAATTTCAAAAATCTGACAAATGATCCAAGCAACCAGTTGCCTTAGGCAAATATGGTTAACAACAGAAGTCAAAATAATTTAAATTTTTTAAAAAACTTTTCATTTTAAATTCATTAGCAAACCCAATGTTTATCATCGATCCATAGCTGCCTCACAAGTATTTTGATGAGCTGAACTCTTTACGGTGAAGATATCTACTTTGCAGTCCAGGTTCTTAACCCAAGGACAATGAAGGAACAGTGACAACGTCCAGGTCAGAACTGCGTGTGACTTGGCAGCAATACTGCCTTCAGCCAATAAAACTTTAAAAGTACTATTGTGGACTTGGCAAGTCGATGCAACTTATCCTATCCATTGTTAACCATCTAGCCGCACTGTGTCTGTATTGGATTAAGCGGTTAATTAATGAGCTTCAAGATTTAGATATCTTTTAGATATCTTTATTAATCACATGTACATCGAAACACACAGTCAAATGCATCTTTTTGCATTGTTTTAGTTCTGAAATAACAGGCAAAGCCACTGACATGGCAGTTTTGATGCACTAAAGAAAACTGGATCTGTTGCTCCAAGAAAGAATTGAGAATGTGGTAAAAAGGACACATTGAACCAAATGGTTCTTATGCATATACAGAAACTAATAATTATAATTTGATATCCAATGCTTGGGTAAATTAGTGCTAATGACAGAAAAGAATTGAGAAGACAAGCATGGCAATATCTTCCAAACAACCCACTTGGCACAAAGCAGGAAATCCTCAAAGCAATTACATGCTAAATGAGTGTCTCCTTTCCACATAATGCCCAAATCCCAAAATAGATGATGAATTATTATGTATGCGAGTGGACATTGATTATAACTCTGGGACATTTCTGGGGAGGAGGATTTGGATCCCTTATGTGGTCTGCAAAAAATATGTATCAGCAAAAACAACTTAATGATTAAATTAAATGAAAACATAATTGATAATCAAAGCATTTGGGAAAGTAAAGGCTCCATGAAAGACTAAAATGTGGCTGAGATTGCCTTAATAAGTAAAGATATATACCTGTGCTGCAACTCTTCCTCCTCTTCAAAAACTCCATAAGGTTTTAGTGCCTCAATAAGTTTCTGGGTAAGCACGTAATCATTTTCTTTTGGCAGAGCCAAGCTAATTGAGGATGTAATACCATAGTGCTTTTGGGTTTGGGGCTGAAGAGATCCTTGATTTGCAGAAGGGCTGTGGAACAAAACAATACAAGTGTCAACATACTGCAATTGATTACTTACTGTTCGCAATTTCAGGTGGAACAGCATGTTACAGTGGCATGCAAAAGTTTGGGCACCCCGGTCAAAATTTCTATTACTGTGAATAGTTAGGTGAGTAGAAGATGAACTGATCTTCAAAAGTCAAAGCTAAAGATGAAACATTCTTTTCAACATTTTAAGCAAGATTCGTATAATATTTTTGTTTTGTACAATTTTAGAGTGAAAAAAGGAAAGGAGCACCAGGCAAAAGTTTGGGCACCCCAAGAGATTTGAGCTCTCAGATAACTTTTACCAAGGTCTCAGACTTTCATTAGCTTGTTAGGGCTAAGGCTTGTTCACAGTCATCATTAGGAAAGGCCAGGTGATGCAAATTTCAAAGCTTTATAAATACCCTGACTCCTCAAACCTTGTCCCAACAATCAGCAGCCATGGGCACCTCTAAGCAGCTGCCTAGCACTCTGAAAATTAAAATAAATGATACTCACAAAGCAGGAGAAGGCTATAAGAAGATAAAGCATTTTCAGGTGTCCATTTCCTCAATTCATAATGTAATTAAGAAATGGCAGTTTAACAGGAACAGTGGAGGTCAAGTTGAGGTCCAGAAGACCAAGAAAACTTTCCAAGAGAACTGCTCGTAGGATTGCTAGAAAGGCAAATCAAAATCCCTGTTTGACGCAAAAGATCTTCAGGTAGATTTAGCAGACTCTGGAGTGGTGGTGCACTGTTCTACTGTGCAGCGACACCTGCACAAATATGACCTTCATGGAAGAGTAATCAAAAGAAAACCTTTCCTGCATCCTCACCACAAAATTCAGCATCAGAAGTTTGCAAAGGAACATCTAAGCAAGCCTGATGCATTTTGGAAACAAGTCCTGTGGACTGAAGTTAAAATAGAACCTTTTGGCCACAACGAGCAGAGGTATGTTTGGAGAAAAAAGGGTGCAGAATTTCATGAAAAGAACACCTCTCCAACTGTTAAGCATGGGGGTGGATCGATCATGCTTTGGGCTTGTGTTGCAGCCAGTGGCATGGGAAACATTTCACTGGTAGAGGGAAGAATGAATTCAATTAAACACCAGCAAATTCTGGAAGCAAACATCACACTGTCTGTAAAAAAAAAGCTGAAGATGAAAAGAGGATGGCTTCTACAACAGGACAACGATCCTAAACACACTTCAAAATCCACAATGGACTACCTCAAGAGGCACAAGCTGAAGGTTTTGCCACGGCCCTCACAGTCCCCCGACCTAAACGTCATCGAAAATCTGTGGATAGACCTCAAAAGAGCAGTGCATGCAAGACGGCCCAAGAATCTCACAGAACTAGAAGCCTTTTGCAAGGAAGAATGGGTGAAAATCCCCCAAACAAGAATTGGAAGACTCTTAGCTGGCTACAGAAAGCATTTACAAGCTTTGATACTTGCCAAAGGGGGTGTTACTAAGTACTGATCATGCAGGGTGCCCAAACTTTTGCTTCGGGCCCTTTTCCTTTTTTTGTTATTTTGAAACTGTAAAAGATGGAAATAAAAAAAAGTAATCTTACTTAAAATATTAAAGAAATGTGTCGTCTTTAACTTTATGTCTTTTGGAAATCAGGTCACCTTTTACTCACTTAGCTATTCACAGAAATTTTGACCAGGGGTGCCCAAACTTTTGCATGCCACTGTATACTTAATGCTCTCTTGGAACATCAACATTACTTAATTAGTTCAACAAATGAAAACTCTTATACAAGCATTTAATGAAATCACCTCACAATGAAATTGACCCAAGAGCAATGAAGACATCATATGTACTCCTCAACTGGTACCGGTACCATTACCATCATTCACGGAGAATAAAGCAAAATATCACTGCCTCCAGAGAGAAGCACCTTACAAGGCCACAGTTGGAGAATTGATGGATAAGGGAAGAGGATGCTGAAACAGCCTTGAAATTATTTGAAGAACAAGGATTTCTGAATTTATACCTCAGCCTTCTGTCTAACCCAACACCATATATCTGAATGCACGGAGTGTCAGGAATAAGGTAGGCGAGCTTGAAGCTCAGATACGAATGGGGAAGTATGATGTTGTTGGGATAACAGAGACATGGCTGCAGGGAGATCAGACCTGGGAAATGAATTTTCAAGGGTATACATGCTATTGTAAGGACAGGAAGGTGGGCAGAGGGGGTGGGGTGGCCCTGTTGGTGAGGAATGAGATTCAGTCCCTTGCAAGGGGGGACATTGAATCAGGAGAAGTAGAGTCAGAGTGGATAGAACTGAGGAACTGTAAGGGCAAAAAGACCCTAATGGGTGTTATCTACAGGCCTCCGAACGGTGGCATGGATATTGGGTGCAAGCTGAATAGTGAGTTAATGTTGGCATGTGGCAAGGGTAATGTCACAGTAGTTATGGGGGATTTCTACATGCAAGTGGACTGGGAAAATCAGGCTGGTACTGGACCCCAGGAAAGGGAGTTTATGGAGTGCCTCCGGGATGCATTCTTGGAGCAGCTGGTACGAGAGCCAACCAGGGAGAGGGCTATTCTGGATTTAGTGCTGTGTAATGAGCAGGATTTGATAAGAGAACTCGAAGTAAAGGAGCCATTGGGAGGTAGTGACCATAACATGATAAGTTTTTATCTGCAATTGGAGAGGGAAAAGGGCAAATCAGAAGGGTCAATTTTGCAGTTGAACAAAGGAGACTATGGAGCCATGAGGGAGGAGCTGGCTACAGTTGACTGGGTGGGCATCCTAGCAGAATTGTCAGTGGAACAGCAATGGCAGGTATTCTTGGGAATAATGCACAAGGTGCAGGATCAGTTTATTCCCCAGAGAAGGAAAGACTCAAAGAGGGGAAAGGGGCCACCGTGGCTGACAAAAGAAGTCAGAGATAGCATTGTGTTAAAAAGGAAGAAGTATGGCAGAGCCAAGCTGAGTGGGAAGATAGAAGATTGGGAAATTTTTAAGGTGCTGCAGAATTTAACTAAAAAGGTAATTCAGGAAGAAAAAATGAGGTTCGAAGGCAAGCTAGCCAGGAATATTAAGGAGGATAGCAAAAGCTTTTTTTTTAGGTATGTGAAGGGAAAGAAGTTAGTTAGGAACAATGTTGGGCCCTTGAAGACCGAATCGGGTGAAATTATTACGGGAAACAGGGAGATGGCAGTCGAATTTAATAAGTACTTTGGATCTGTCTTCACGGGGGAAGACGTAAGAAATCTTCCAGAGGTAAGGATGGACAAAAGGCAGAGGGTGACAGAGGAACTGAAGTGGATTGACATTAGGAAAGAAATGGTGATGGGTAGACTAATGGGGCTGAAGCCTGACAAATCCCCAGGTCCAGATGGTCTGCATCCCAGGGTACTAAAGGAGGTGGCTCTAGAAATTGTGGATGCATTGGTGATCATTTTCCGATGTTCCTTGGATTCGGGGTCAGTTCCTGAGGATTGGAGAATGGCTAATGTTATCCCACTTTTTAAGAAAGGAGGGAGGGAGAAAACGGGGAACTATCGTCCAGTTAGCCTAACATCTGTGGTGGGGAAGATGCTAGAGTCCATTATTAAGGATGAAATAGCAGCATATTTGGATAGCAATGACAGGATTGGGTCGAGTCAACATGGATTTACCAAGGGCAAATCATGCTTGACTAATCTACTGGAGTTTTTTGAGGATGTAACCAGGAAAATAGACGAGGGAGATTCAGTGGATGTTGTATACCTCGACTTTCAGAAGGCATTTGATAAAGTGCCGCACAGGAGATTGGTGGGTAAAATTAGGGCTCATGGAATTGGGGGGCGGGTATTAACATGGTTAGAAAACTGGTTGGCGGATAGGAAACAAAGGGTAGGGGTGAATGGATGTTTCTCAGAATGGCAGGCCGTGACTAGTGGGGTGCCACAGGGCTCGGTGCTGGGACCGCAGCTGTTTACGATCTATGTTGATGATTTAGATGAAGGCATTGTGAATAACATTAGCAAGTTTGCTGATGATACAAAGTTGGGTGGCAGTGCGACATGTGTAGAGGAAATTAGGAGAATTCAAGGTGATTTGGATAGGTTGGGTAAGTGGGCAGATACTTGGCAGATGAAGTTTAATGTGGATAAGTGTGAGGTTATCCACTTTGGGAGCAGGAACAGGAAGGCGGATTATTATCTGACTGGTGTGGAGTTAGGGAAGGGGGAAATACAAAGGGATCTAGGAGTCCTTGTTCATCAGTCACTGAAAGTGAATGAGCAAGTGCAGCAGGCAGTGATTAAGGCTAATGGAATGTTGGCCTGTATTACAAGGGGAATTGAGTACAAAAGCAAAGAGATTCTTTTGCATTTGTACAGGGTCCTGGTGAGACCACTCCTGGAGTATTGTGTACAGCTTTGGTCTCCAGGGTTAAGGAAGGATATCCTGGCTATAGAGGGCGTGCAGCGTAGGTTTACGAGGTTAATTCCGGGGATGTCGGGACTGTCTTATGCTGAGAGGTTGGAGAGACTGGGATTGTACACGCTGGAATTGAGAAGATTGAGAGGGGATCTGATTGAAACATACAGGATTATTAAGCGATTGGACAAGATAGAGACAGGAAATATGTTCCAGATGTTGGCGAAGTCCAGGACCAGGGGGCATGATTTAAGAATAAGGGCTAGGCCATTTAGGACAGAGGTGAGGAAAAACTTCTTCTCCCAGAGGGTTGTGAATTTGTGGAATGCACTGCCTCAGAGGGCAGTGGAGGCCAATTCTCTGGGCACTTTCAAGAAGGAGCTAGATAGGTTTCTCATAGATAGGGGAATCAAGGGATATGGGGACAAGGCAGGAACAGGATATTGATTGTTGAGGATCAGCCATGATCTCAAAATGGCGGTGCAGACTTGAAGGGCCGAATGGTCTACTTCTGCTCCTATTGTCTATTGTCATATCTGGCTCCATATCACCTTAGTAATATTGCCACTTCTGCACACTTTCACCAAAAACTTAATTCAGGCCTGAAATGATCTATCCATCATGAGAGTTAAAAAAAATACAGGTACTTTTATTGGAGTCTACTATAGTTGCTGTAGAATGATGTTAACAGGAAGCAACTTGCAAATTTGTAAATTAAAATGGTGTTTTGAGAAAAATACAGCTTGCCCTAAAAAAAATTCAGCTGAACTTAATGTTCTGCTAAGTACAATATGCACTGGAACAGTTTCATGTGTATGGCACAGTAAACAATGTCCAAAAACATTGGGATCATGGATGCAAGAGGACAGTCTACAACCTTCTATATTTGCATATTACAAAAAAAAGGAGTATATTATCTAATAATCACTTTTGGTCAAAACATAGTGAGCCAACAATAGGCGATCTTGAACAGAATAATGCAAATGCAGTGAATGAGGAGAGTACAATTAACAATGAGTTGGTGAATTATCACAAGCACAGGAATACCCACTTGGAACTTAAAATTAGTTATCCTTATTAAAGGTTCTTGACTACATTTTACACATTTTAGCTGCAGCTAAATGCACAGATATGTATACCTTTGTGGTGATTACATATCAACATTCGAAAAACATTGAATCGGATTCTATGCAACAGTCAAGAAACTCGGAATGAAATCAAAACCACACAATGGAAGAACTGCAGCACAACTATATGAAAAATAAACAAAGATGCTGAAAACACCTGCTTCTGACGAAAGAGTACAGATCTGAAATATTAACTGTTTCTCTTTCCAGAGATGCTGCCTGACCTGCTGAGCGTTTCTAGCACTTTGTTTGATTTCAGATTTCCAATACCTGCATTTAAAAAAAAAATCACAATACGATACTTCTAGGTTGTGTATTAGACAAAAACAGGTTCAATTCTTCCATGAACCACACACAATTTATCATGGATTCATCAATTATTCCCCTGTGGAAGCATTCAGCACAATCACTCTCTGATGACAAACAAAACTGAAGACTACTACATGAAAACAACTTGTTGCAGTCTATAGAAAATATAGCTTTAATTTGTGTCACAGGACAGGAGTGATTTATCATACCTCAGACTGTACCTAATCCTACAACCTCTAGTTCTGTTCTTGGTCAGATTTCTCTACTGCTTCAAATGTTTAATCAACATAGCATCAAAACCTATTTGGCAAAAACAGCTTTTAATATTCTATTTATTCCTCACAGAAATTTATTACCTACATCCTTTGAATTGTCATTGCTTGAATCCACAGAAAATCAAACTGACCCAAGTCTATCTTCGTAAACTTAAGCCACACATTAATCTTTCACGCTTTGGCTGCCTGGTTTCTTATTGGTTCAAAGTACATCAACTCAATTTTTTTGTGTGGACTGATCACAAAAATGGAAGAGACTCCTGCAAAAGTTAAATTATGTTAAGATTTTACTTTGCACTTGATTGATATTTTTGGCAATGGTTTCACAATGACTGGAAGCTCTAAGTAAACAATAAATAAATGGTATGCCAATCATTGCCAGATCACTATTAGAAACTAGTTTTTTTTAATTACTAGCTTTGAGATTCCTACATTCACTCCTGCAAGTTTCTATTTTATTAGCAATTATTTTATTAATAAAATTTGCTGTCACATTTCCATTCCTTCCACTTCACCAACTACTCTTCCCTCCCTCCCTCCCTCCAACCCTACTCCACTAAGCCGACATGAGGGATGAAAGGAGAAAAGTGCTAAAACAAAATCTGAAGAAACAAAGCTAGAAATATTGAGGGATCTATCAGTGTCTCACAACAATTTTAAAACAATTCTACTACTGATAGTTTTATACCACATGTTGCTTTCAATGAGATCTCCATTTGTCCATTTTTAATATACATGCTGTCCCCACATTACAAGTGCCCACCTTGTGGACACCCCTACATACAAACAAGCTCCCATAATATTAAGATAGAGGCATAAGAGACTGCGGATGCTGGAATCTGGAGCAGAGCACTGGAGGAACTCAGCAGGTCAGGCAGCGTCTATGCAGGGAAATGGACAGTCGATGTTTTGGGTCGAGACACTTCATCTGAACCCATAAATTTAACAGTCCAACACTCGTTCGTTTCTACAAATGGCAGAGCTACTTTCTCCTTTCTCTCCACTTTCAGTAATTGTTCTTTCTCATTGGTCTTGTGCTCTTGATATCATTCATTACAAAGCTGTAGAGCTGTGGTTATCATATTGAATGATTTGTATATTTTCTGACTTATGGACAAAATCGACTATTGGATGTCTGTAAAAACGGAACCCACTCATTACCCAGGTACAGCCTGTATCCCTTCTTCATCTGTTTCTTTCCTTGACTTTAAAGTAACAAGTTTTCCAACTTTAAAATTAAAAAATCCATAGTCCACTGGATTATATTCCTCCCCTCAGTGAACCAGTACAAAGACCCCAAGCTTACTGTTCAGATTTCTTCAGATGAGACAATCAAAGCAAGTGATTCAGGAGTCCATTTCCTCCACTTCCTTATTCCACTCTCAATAGGCATTAGGAACTCAAGTTTAAGAACCTCTCACTTTAATCATTACCTAATCTCACAAACTGTGCTGTAGTTTAAAATTCACAAAATGGGAGTCATTTCTCTGAACCGAACAGCACTCTGAGTTAATCTATACAACAGGACAACCTCATGTGACCTCTGGAGAAAAAACCCCACCTCAGCAAAGCTCAGTTAAATCAGCTAACCATGGCTGGCAACTCAGATCTGTATTTAAGCAAAATATTTTGCACTAACATGAGCACATTAACCCATAAATTTAATGAGAAAACTCCTCAAGATTACCATAATCCCCTCAATTAAAGAGTTTCAATAGAATAGAGAAAAAGCAGAAACTTGCTACTACACTTTGCAACTTTATCACATAAAGTAGTTACTAGCATGAAAAGCTGCAAGACAACATAACCTTAAAAGCACATTTCATGCTTACATGCTCACTGCACAAACCTACCATTATTCAAATGAATACAGCAAGGACTATTTATGAACAGCTACAGTCTACAGAGTTAAGGGTGCAACTTTGTTTATAAGTTTCATTCTAGATCCTTCAATGCAAAATTGTAAAGTAAAAGAATCAGACGAGCAAAAGTTATCTTCCAGATATTCCCTCAGCTAAAAATGTCAACCTCTTCCATGTCTGCAGGGATTCTGGTCATTGATCCATACTTAATGTGGCAAATGATAACCTTATTCTTAGCCTAATATATTCAGAAGTATAGACACAGATCTAGTTCAAAAGACCAGGGGAATTACATTTTCATTCCATCTTTCACATCCACCTTAGAATATCCAAAATGCTTTCTGAAGGATCACCATTATTTTAAAATGTAGGAAAAGCAAGAGCTAATTTGAGAAGAGCAAACTCCAACAAGCAGCAATAACAGCCCTGCTAATTTATTTATTGATTAGGGTTCAAACCTGAAGCTATTCTGGCACGGCTGAGCTAGAAACTTTCACCAGGATATAACAAGCAGTGTCACAGAGACTTTGACCTTTTACAATTTATATAAATGACTTGGATGAAGGAATTTCCAATTACCACAGGAATACCAAAAGTATGGTTACTAAATTTGTTGATAACAGAAAAACAGGTGGGAAAGTTGTGAAGACACAAGGAGGCCACAAAGGGATGTAGATCAGTTAAGTGAATGGGCAAGGATCTGAAAATTGGAGTATAATGGGGAAGCTTTCCATTTTGGTACAGAAATAATATATTATCTAAATGGTGAGAAATTGCAAAGCTATGATATGCAGCGGGATCTAGGCAGCCAAGTGAATGACTTGCAGAAGGCTAATGTGCAGGTACAGCACAATTATGTAAGTGAACAGAATATTATATTTTATTGCTAGTGGAACTAAACAAAAAAGGGAATTGATGCTTCAGTTATGTTGGGCAATGGTAAGATCACAGAAGTATTGGTCTCCATTTTTAAGGAAGGATGCAAATGCATTGGAAGCAGTTCAGAGAAGGCTTACTAGACTAATTATCAGTTACTGGACTGGTTTACAGCATCTGCTATTCTATTTACTTTTAATTCACTGGATTAATACTTGGAAACTGTAGGTTGTCTTATGAGGAAAGATTGGACAGGCTTGGCTAGAGTGGGCTTGATTGAAGCATTTTAGAATCTCTGAGGTCTTGACATTGTGGATGTGAGGATGTTTGCCTTTGTGGGAGAACCTAGAACTTGGGGTCACTGTTTAAAAAAGGTCATCCATTTCAGATACAAACTAGGTAAAATTTCTTCTCTGAGTTGCAAGTCCTTGGAACTCTCTTCCTCAAAGGACAGTGTAAAAAAAAGTCTTTGAATATTTCTAAGGCAGAGAAAGAAAAATATTTGATAAACAAGATGCTGAAATATTACTGAGGAATGCAAAGCTGAGGTTGCAATCATATCAGACATGAAAAATTATTAAACAGCAAAGCAAATTCAAGTGGCTGAGTGACCTACATCCAATTTGTAGGCTTGCATGTCATGGAGCTATAATTGGATGTTTATGAAAGGACACTTCCATTTCTTTCTCCTCTTCCTGCTAGCAACCCATTTCGTCACAAATGAAGTAGCTGATTTCCTGCTGGGTCCAAAATACTCCAGGGTCCTTGCTCACTTTTCATTGGTGAGCCTGGATAGTCTTGGCAGGTGATTACAGCAAGCTTCACAACCAAGCTTACTTTTGTCAATGGCCAACAGTAAGGTTGATAAATGGCCTTGATGTGCAGGAACCCATGCACATATTCCCTTCCCCAAACCAAGGTTACTTTTTCTTCCCTACAAAGGTGATTCAATCTAGATTAGAAATCAAATTTGGGCCCTTCTTATGGCTCAGTGACTTATTGAATGAACTACCCAGGACTTCAAAAGTGGCATTCATGTTTTCACCATCTTCAAGAATCATCTACCAGTTAAATTACTGATTACAAAGCCTTTCCACTGGAGTACTGAATTTTAGATTCACAGAATAGGCAAATCCTATTTTAAGAAGCAAATCAAAAAGCTTCTCCCTACTCTTTCGAAGGTTGCATACATCTTTTTCCAACCGCCACACATCCTTGCAAAGCTTCAGAATATTACAACTTGTCAAGCTATGAACAGATAAGAAAATAATATACTATATAATCTTCATTAATCCTACAGAATTCCTAACCGAAGCCTCAACACTTAGCTCACAAGGTAACTTCCAATAATGTTTTCCACCAAACATAACTTTCCTGCAAGAGACATGCAGAGCATAAATCAGTTATTTGGAATGAGTCTGATGTCCTGGTCTGTTAAACAACTGTCCTACAAATAGTAGCAGAATTAATGGAACATAAGAAATGTCTGCTGGAAAAGGTAATAGATTAAAATTATCTAGAAATTCTGCCATAATCAGGCTATGTTTTAGTTCCAAGAAGCATTTCAGTTCACCAAATGTCTCTAGCATGAATAGGTAAAAATTTCAGGTCCTTTGCTTGAACAAAAAAAATCCATTTTCCTCAAAGAGATGAATTATTGAATGTCTCATATGTTAAAGCTTTAAATTTAAATATCCTGAAATGAAGATGAGCTGACAGTGCAAGGATTGATAAAATAGTAAAAAGGCCCTACTCAACTAAAAGTGTGCCCTGATTAGACCACACCTGGTCCATTGTGCAAGTCTGATCTTTTTACCCACAGAAAGATAAACATTGATAGGGGAGTACAACAAAGATTCACCAGATTGATTCCTAGGATGGAGTGTTGCCCTTGAGATGGGATCAAGTACACTGGGCCAATATTCTTTAGAGTTTAGGAGAATTAGAGGCAGACTACTTGAAACAGAATTCTCATCAGCTTCAACAGGATGCGGGGATAATAGTTCCCATTACTGTGGTTTCTGGAAGGGGGATGGGGAGGGGTAGGGGAAAGGGAAAGGGAAAAGGGGTCACAATCTCAAAGTAACAGTCAGCCATTCAGGACTGAAAGCAAAAGCAATTTCTTCATGCAGAGGGTTCTGAATTTTTGGAATTCTCTTCCCAAAAGCGTGCTGAATGCTCAGACACAGCATCTTCAAATATGTGAATAATATAGGAATAAAGGGAAGTGTGTTTAGTGTAGCAAAGCGGTGCTAAGGTGAAAGATCAGCCATGATCTTTTACCAGGAAGAGCTAGTCAGGTGGATTCAAAATTGGCTTGGAGGTAGGAAGCAGAAGGTAGTGGTTGAGGGTTGTTTCTTGGAATGGAGGCCAGTGACTAGTGGTGTGCCACAGGGGTCGGTGTTGGGACTCTTATTATTCTTTATTTATATAAATGATTTGGATGCGAATGCACAAAGCTTTATCGGTAATTTGCAGATGACACAAAATTAGGTGTTGTTCATAGTGAAGGTTATCCTAGATTATCTTGACCAGTTATGGAAGTGGGCCGAGGAGTGGCAAATGGATTTCAATACAGTTAAGTGTGAGGTGATGCGTTTTGTAAAGTCACACCAGAATAGCACTTACACTATGAACGGTAGGGGACTAGGGAGTGTAATGGAACAGAGGGACCTAGGAGTACAAGTGCATAGTTCATTGAAAGTAGCTTCACAGGTAGACAGGGTGGTGAAAAAGGTGTTTAGCACGCTGGCCTTTATCAGCCAGGGCACAGAGTACAGGCGTTGGGACATTATGTTGCAATTGTATAAATCGGTGAGGTCGCACTTGGAGTACTGTGTACAGTTTTGGGTCACCCTGTTACAGGAAAGACTTGGTTAAACTGGAAAGAGTGCAGAAAAGATTTACGAGGATGTTGCCAGGACTAGAGGCCCGAGTTAAAGGGAGAGGTTGGCCAGGCTAGGTCTTTATTCCTTGGATCACAGGAGAATGAGGGGTGATCTTATAGAAGTGTTTAAAATTATGAGGCATAGATAAGGTGGATGGTAACAGTCTTTTCCCCAGGGTAGTGGAGTCCAAAACTAGGGGGCACAGGTTTAGGGTGAGAGGAGAAAGATTTAAAGAGGGGCAACTTTTTCACACAGAGGGTGGGAAGTGTATGGAATGAGCTGCCTGAGGAAGTGGTTGAGGCAGGTACAATAATATCATTTAAGAAGCACTTGGATAGGTATGTGGAGGGGCAGGGCTTGGAGGGATATGGGCCGAACGCAAGAAATTGGGATGAGTTGGGTGAGCACCATGGTTGGCATGGACTGGTTGGACCGAAGGGGCCCGTAATCATGCTCTATGACTCTATGATCAATTTGAATGGTGAAGCAAGCATGAAGAGCTGAATGGCCCACTCCTGCTTCTATTTCTCATGTTCTTCAGCAAACACCTGACAATGATGGAATGTCACAGATAAAAATCATTGGATCTGGTACATAGAAAGCCCTGAACTCCTATAATGATGCCCCGAGGAAGGAATGGCAATCTCCAACAAACAACCACCTTCCTTTGAACGAGGTGCCGGTGGAATGTTTTCCTACTCAATTTCCATATTCTGAGTCCATTTTCTCTCCATCACAAATCTGTGTTCATCAACTGCACCTTGTTCATCAAATACACGTGATCATAAGAAAATAGGAGCAGCAGTAGCAATTCAGCCTCTCCAGCCTGCTCCGCTATTCAAAGTTGTGCTGATCTTTGCTCAGACTCAACTCCTTTGTGCCAAATCCTCACAGCCCTCAATCCCCCTATCTTTCAAAAATTTATCTAGCTCCACTTGAAATATTTCTAATGACCTAGTTTCTATGTTTCTCTCAGGCAGAATTCCAGATTCAGAGCAAGAAGCAGCTTCTGTATAGCTTGGTTTCAACTGATTGGCCACATTGTGAAACTATGTCCCTTCATCTGAGATTCTCCCACACATCTACGCTGTCATGCCCCATTGGGTTCTTATAACTTCCAATAAGATCACCCCTCATTCTTCTAAACTCCAAAGAATATAAACCAAACCTTTCTAGCCTTGCTTGATAGGACAATCCTTTCATACCAGGATTTAGCCTAGTGAATCTCTTTTGGACTGCCTCCAATGTTGTTATTTATCTGCCCAGGTAAGCGTACCAAAATTGAGTGCAGTATTCACCAACACCAGGTACAACTGCAACAAAGCTTCCCTATTTCCAAATTCATCCCAAGTTCTGATCCTTTTTCTAAATCAATAATTAAGGCTCTCCCAAATTTAAAATAACTCCACCTCATGTCAAATGTCTTCATAGTCTTGTCCTCCACAAATTCTGTAATCTTCCAGACAGAGTGTTTTGGGTTTTTCAAAGTGTGATATCTGTGATTCACTATTTTTTTTCACCTCAACAATGCACATTGTTTACTCAGCTTACTGTGGTTTGGAATAGGCAGACACAGTAGGGAAGTTACTATCAGGACTGCACCAACAGTATCAGAGAATTATAGGACAGAGGGAGGCCTTTCTGCTCATCATGCCCGGATGAGGTTTCAATGGGACAATACTACAATGCTTCCTCCACAGGAATACAAATTACTTTTCCTACGAATGCCCTTCCAAATCATCTTTTCAAAATTTAGTACAGAACTTGCTTCCAGCAACCTTTAAAGCTGTGCATTTTAGAATATGACAATTTGCTCATAAAAGCGTTTCCTCACATCACCTCTAATTCTTCCAATTACCATTATCTGTATTGCCATTTACTCAACCTCTGCCACTAGTGATAGCTTCAAGTCATCCTTGATACTGTGCTAGTACCTCTGCACCTCTCATAGGCCTGACATCCTTCCTAGCATGTGGTACCTAGAACAATAATCAGTAATCCAGCAGAGGCTTAACCAATATCTTATACAGACTCACCACAAATCCACTCTATGGTTCAATTAATGAACACAAAGATCCCATATCAAAGGGAAAAAAATAATCTTGTACTTTCACCTCCAAAGATGTATGCATGTATTCCTCAGGTCTTTCTATCCCCATGTCCTTTTAAAACTATTTCCACTGCATTCCCCTTTTTCTGTCAAAGTGTATCACTTCACCCTACACTACATATATTGTCATTTGCCAAGTTTATACCCATTTCACCAGTTTCTCTCCATCTGAAGTCTGTTGCCATTCTCCTAATTATTTACTGTATTTCCAAGCTTCCTGTCAATTACAAATTCTAAAATTGAAAATCAACTGCAAATGCTGGAAATCTGAAATAAAAGCAGAAAATGCTGGAATTATTCAGCAGGTCAAATTATGAGCTGATGTCTAGCATACCAAAGTCGAGTTTAACCACATACATCAATAAAAAGAACAGTGATCTCACTAATAACCCAGGAGAGCATCACTCCAGTCCAAGAAGCAACAGGTCACAACTGCTCTTGGCCAATTTCTTATCCATGTTGCTACTGTTTTCTCAATCTCCTGCACCTTAGTTTAACTATAATTAGGGTTTTACATTCAAAGAATGTTAAACTAATTTTCCCCTTATTGATGCTGATTGATCTGCTGCAAATCCCCTACATTTTTTTATTTCCAGCATTTGCAGATGGATCCGCATGTCTTCGTAGTGTGTGATCATTCGAACAGCTTCACGTTGCTTCTCCTAGATCACATCACCCTACCTGAAAAGATGAATTGGTACTGGATGAAAAATTTCAGGTTTTAGAGTTACGGCGTAGTCCAGCACAGAAAGAGGCCCTCCAGCGCACCACATCACGTTGACCCTTTTGCTGTATCTACACTAATCCCATTTGCCTGCACTAGAACTGTATCCTTTCATGCCTTGCCTATTTAATTGTCTGCTTAAATGCCTCTTAAATGTAATAATTGTATCCGATTCCACCACCTTTCCTGGCAGCACATTCTAGGTATCAATCACTCATGTGTAAAAAGAACTTGCCCCTCAAATCCCTTTTAAAGCTCCCTCCTCTCACCTTACACCTATACCCTAGGTTTTGACTTTTATTTTTAATGGAATCAGGAAAGTTAGTGTTGCCTCCTACAGAAAGCCTCTCTTCAAACTACATTACGGTACATAGATGATTAAGAACACAAAACTACTACTTTTACTTACAGGATGGGAAGGAAGTAGTTCACCACCCAGAAGTTGGTCCCTCCACACAAAACAAGCTCACAACGGAACAGCTTCCACTACGACACCAAAAGGCGTGTTTTACAGTGGTTTCAAATAAAGTTGCTACCGACAGTACCAAAAAGTGCGCTTGACAATGGTTTCAAGTAAAGTTGCTTTAGCAAGGTCATCGTTGTTAATAGTCGAGAACTCGCAATAACATCAACATTTCTCACACTCCGTGAGGAAGGTATTTTATTTTTTTCCAAAAAAAAGTACCAAAAAGGAGCACATCTGCAGCGGTCTGGAAGGCAGATGACATTTCAACAGGTACAGTTTTGGACAGTGGAAGTTTTCAAGTGCCGATTCAAAAACACAACAAAAATTAATAATACTTAAAAAAGGCCTGTTAAGATTCCCTACAAGCCCAAGAGTCATTCAAAATAGCTTATATAACAGGCCACCGCCGCCAGGGGAAGGCCACAGAACACACTGGGAACAGGAGACTGCTCCCTCAGCCCGGAGAGGGAGATTAAAATAAACCTTCTCCGAAATATCATTCACTGTGAATAAAAGCAATAAATTAAAGCGCCGGCCGGCCGGCGGCAGCGGCGGGGGAGGGGGAGGCAGATGGAGACCGAGTGCGGCGGCAGCCGGCCGGCACGGTGCCGACCTTGCTCCGGCATCGGCCGCCAAGCCTGCGGCTGGAGTAGCACCCCCCTGCCCGTACTTACTATGGCATGGCTCGGCGCGGCTCCGGTCCACTCCCGGTCCCCTAACGGTCTCCCAGCTTCGCTCTCATCTTGTGCCCGCCACTTGTAGTAATCGCTTCCTTTACTGTTGCCCCCTCCCTCCCTCCCCTCAGTAAGCTGCTGCTACGGGTGTGTGTTGCTCCGGTTTCCCCCCCCCCCTCCCCGGCCCCGCTCCCTCTCCGGGATCCTCTCCCTCCCTCCCTCCACCTCCCTCCTACAACAAAGCGCCCCGTCCCAACATGGCGGAGGGCCGGACACAAACAACAACCCGCCGCAGCCAGCGCCAGCCGGCTCGACGCGCCCCGCGCAACGTCACCCCCCCCTACGTCACCACGGCACCACCAACCGCCCTCCCCTCCACCCGCGACACGCGCAAACGTGAGGCGGGAGCGGCCGCCCGGCGGGCTTTAGCGAGCGCCCATGTGCGCATGCGTACTCGTGCATTACCCCCCCTCCCTCACCCCGCCTCGCTTCCCTCACCGCCACCCCCGTCCCGCCTCCTTACCCCATCCCCTTCTTCCCCTCTCCTCCTCCCCCTTCCTCCCCTCCCCCTCATCCCGCCTCCTTACCCCATCCCCTTCTTCCCCTCTCCTCCTCCCCCTTCCTCCCCTCACCCTCATCCCGCTTCCTTACCCCATCCCCTTCTTCCCCTCTCCTCCTCCCCTTCCTCCCCTCACCCTCATCCCGCCTCCTTACCCCATCCCCTTCTTCCCCTCTCCTCCCCTCACCCCATCCCGCCTCCTTACCCCATCCCCTTCTTCCCCTCTCCTCCTCCCCCTTCCTCCCCTCACCCCAACCCGCGTCCTTACCCCATCCCCTTCTTCCCCTCTCCTCCTCCCCCTTCCTCCCCTCACCCTCATCCCGCCTCCTTACCCCATCCCCTTCTTCCCCCTCCTCCTCCCCCTTCCTCCCCTCACCCCATCCCGCCTCCTTACCCCATCCCCTTCTTCCCCTCTCCTCCTCCCCCTTCCTCCCCTCACCCTCATCCCGCCTCCTTACCCCATCCCCTTCTTCCCCCTCTCCTCCTCCTCCCCCTTCCTTCCCCCATCCCCCTCCTTCCTCATCCCCTCCCTCCCCTCCCCCTCCTCCCCCCCTCCCTTCCCCTCCTCCCCCCTCCCTTCCCCTCCCCCTCCCACCCTTTCCCTCCCCCCCACCCCCTCCCCTCCCCGCCTCCTCTTCCCCACTCCCCCTCCCATTCCCCTTCACCCTCCCCTCCTCCCCTTCACCCTCCCCCTCCCCTCCCCTCCTCCTCCCCCCCTCCCCAGGTGCCTTCCCACTACTGTTGGTGGAGGGAGATGACTTGACGTCAGTGTACAATTTGCCTTCAAACGCAGAAGGTTTCTTTGGTAAGTCATCCTAGGGGGTCACCATTGACCAGAAACTCAACTGGATAAACTACATAAATACCATGGAGATACAAGAGGTTCTGCAAATGCTTGAATCTGGAGCAACACACACACAATGCTGGAGGAGCTCAGCAGGTCAGGCAGCATTTGTGGAGGGAATAGGACAGTCAATGTTTTGGGTCGAGAACCCCCACCAGGAATGAAGCGGCTTGCTCCACCCCTTCCCTCCACCTTTTTTTACACTGGCTATCTCCCCTCTATCTTTCAGTCTATATGAAGGATCTGGACCCAAAACGTAGACTGTCCATTTCCCTCCATAGATGCTGCCTGACCTGCGGAGTTCCTCCAGTGCCTCTGTGTGTTGCTCTAAATACCATGGAGACTTTTTACTTTATTTTGGACTTTTTGTTTGTTCTAATTATGTTCTTTCTTGTAAAAAAAATTGTGTATAATTTTTGTTTAATTTATGTTTTCTTGTGAATGTTGTGTATCTGATGCTCTGTCTGTGATGCTGCTGTAAGCAAGTTTTTCATTGCACCTGTGCGTACATGTACTTGTGCTTTTTACAATAAACTCAACTTTGACTTTGACACAAGACACTGCAGATGCTGGAATCTGGAGCAACACACGAGATGCTCGAAGAACTTAGCGGGTCAGGCAGCATCTATGGAGGGAAATGGACAGTGGGTATTTTGGGTTGAAACCCTTCATCTGGACTGAAGGGGCTTGCTCCACCCCTTCCCTCCACCTCTTTATACTGGCTATGTCTCCTCTACCTTTCAATCCAGATGAAGGGTCTCGACCCAAAATGCCGATTGTCCATTTCCCTGCAGGGATGCTGCTTGATCCGCTGAGTTCCTCCAGCATGTGTGTTGCTACATAAATACCATGGCTACAAGAGCAGGTCAGAGGCTGGGTATCCTATGGTGATTCACCAACTGACATCCGAAGATCTTCCACTGCCTAAAAGGCATAAGCCAGGGCCATGAAGGAATACACAAGAGACTGCAGATGTTGGAATCTGGAGCAACAAACAAACGGCTGGAGGAACTCAGTGGAATGAGCAGTATCTGTGGGAGGAAAGGAATTGTTAATGTTTCAGTTTAAAACCCTGCATCAGGACTGCCTAAATACTTGCCTGGATGAGAGCATCTCTAACAGTGCTCTAGAAGCATGTACAAAGATGGCACAGTCATAGTGCTGCTGCCTTACAGCTCCAGCAACACGGATTTGCTCCTGACCTCAGGTGCTGTCTGTGTGGAGTTCACACTTTCTCCCTATGACTATAGGTTGTCTGGTTTCCACCCTTATGTCAGTGATATGTTGGTTGGTTGCTGAATGAGCCACAGTAAATTGCCTCCAGTGTGGCTGGAGAATTGGAGGGAGTTGATGAGGATTCAAGAGAAGAAAATGAAATTAGTGTGGTATTAGCATGAAGGTTCACACAGATGTGGTGGACGAAAGGGCCTGTTTCCATGCTATGGAATCCTAGAACTCTATTGCCATCCAGGAGAAAGTAGCTCAAAGTCAAAGCTGAGTTTACTGTCACATGCACAAGTACATGTACACACAGGTGCAATGAAAAGCTTACTTCCAGCAGCATCACAGACACATAGCATCAGATACACAACATTCACAAGAAAAAATAAATTAAATCTAATCATGCACAAATTTTACAAGAAAGAACACAATGAGAAAAAGAAACAAAAAAAAACACCCACTGCTTGCACACCATCCACTATCCAAAACATTCATTCCCTTCAATGGGGCTGCAATCCTCAAATGAATGAATAATACACAAAAATTTTTTTCCAGTACGTTTAAAACATAGAAAATAAGAAAAGGAATAGTGTAGCAGCCAGCTACACACTACAAAATGAAGACACAGAGTCGCTGGTTTGAAATCAGAAGTCGAATGAACGACAGGGGCGCGGTGCGCCTTTAATATCCCAAAACTTCCCGTGCTACAGTTCCTGCACTGACGTCACGCGCGGGTCACCTGACCTTCCCGCGCACAGGCTTTCCTAGCCTGACGATGGGGAAGAAGGAGGGCCCCGCGCCATCTTGGATCGGGGCCTCCGACGACACTCGCGATGTCGAGAGCCGGTTCGATGCCAGTGCGGTGAGTCGCTGCAATAGACCATTTGACCCATGGCGGATCCTTTACCTCAATACCATAGTCCATCTCCTCAAATCCCATTGATGCCTTTTGTATCTAGAAATCTATCTACCTCCTTATTAAATATATTCAGTAACTTGAACTTGCCTGTGGTTTGTGGAAGTAAATTTCCCTGATCAGCACCCTCTGAGCGAAGTAATTTCTCCATCTCGGTCCTAAACGTCTTACCCTGTATCCAGAGACTGTGATGTGTTATACGGCACTGAAAAAGACCCTTCAGCCCAACTCATCCATGCCAACCAAGATGCCTATCTATGCTAATCTCATTTCCCTGCATTTAGCCCATATCCTTCTAAACATTTCTTATTCATGTACCCATCCAAATGTTTTTTTTTAATGTTATAATTGAACCACCTCCTCTGGCAGCTTGTTCCATATACCCATCATTCTCTGTGTGAAACACCTGTCCCTCAGATCCCCCTTAAATCTTTTCCCTTTCACCTTAAACCTATGCTCTCTACCCTCAGAGACAGAATGTGACTGTCTACACTATCTATGCCCCTCATAATTTTATAAACCTCCATAAGGTCACCCCTCAGCCTCCTTCGCTCCAAGGAAAACAGTGCCAGCCTATCCAATCACTCCTTATAACTTAATCCTCCAGTTAAGGCAACATTCCTGTGAATCGTTTCTGCATTCTCTCTAGCTTGAATACATCTTTCCTATAGCGTGGTAACCAGGACTGCACACAATAGTCTAAGTGCCACCTAACCAACGATTTGTACATCTGTTAACTTGATGTCCCAACTCCTATACTCAGTGTTGTTCGAGGCCCCTCAGCCAGAGGAAACATCCAGCCTGTCTAGCCCTGTCAGAGTAACGAACATTTCAATAAGATGCCCACTCATTCTTCTAAACTCTGGTGAATACAGGCTAAGCAGGCCCAATCTTTCCTCATGCAACAATCCTGTCATCCAAGGAATTAGTCCATTGAACCTTCACTGCATTCCCTCTACTGCAAATATATCCATTCTTAGCTGTACAGAATAGACAATTCTGTACATAGCATAGCAACCAATGGGTGCACAGCAAGCTCCCATAGATTTGATAATAACTAGGTAGTCTGAATGAGTTCTGTTTTTTGAAGGATAAATGGTTGCTAGGACATGGGATAACTCTCCTGTTCTTCTAAATAATGTCATGAGATCTGTTACATCCACCAGACAGTACCCCAGTTTAATGGCCCACCTGAAAGAATCTACACCAATGCAGCACTCCCCTGTTCCTTTTAGTGCAGCTCTATGGTGCTTACATTAACCTATAAAGTAACTCCATGAAGTTCTAGATAACTGAGCACAAAAATCTTGGCTTACACTCCAGTGGTGGAGTGCTGCACAGTTGAAGGTGCCTTCTTTTGAATAAAACTGCAGACTTAATTCCCTTTGGCTCTCTTCATGAATACAAAAGGCCCCACAGCCCTTTTAGAAGAAGCAACACACAGCATCTACAGTCTCTTGTGTCTCCACTTTCCAGAAGAAGGTTGGGTCTGCTACTCTTGGAGCTGTGCCTGACATATCACACTTCAACCAACAATCAAACATACTACCTGTCATTATCACATTGCTGTTTGCAGGGGCTTGCTGTGCACAATTTGGCTGTTCCATTTCCTATTTTATAACAGTGACTGTTAGTTAAAAGTTCTCCAACTTCTCTGAAGATCTTTGAGGCACCCAGAGGTTGTGAAAGGTGCTATGGAAATGTAACTTCTTTACTTACACTACGGTGCAGGTTATCTACATAAGTATTTATCTCCACAGAAGACTACATTATGGGCCTGGTTGATTGCATGAATAGAAGAAAATACAGCTCTTATATCAATCCCATTAAGAACATAGAACATTACAGCACAGTACAGGCCCTTTGGCCCACGACGTTGTGCCGACATTTTTTCCCGCTCTAAGATCTACCTAACCATATAAGATCTATTCCCTCCCACATAGCCCTCCATTTTTCTATCATTCATGTGCCTATCTAAGAGTGTCTTCAATGTCCCTAATGTATCTGCCTCCATCACCTCTGCCAGCAGTGTGTTCCATGCACCCCCCACTCTCTGTGTAAAAAAAAACTTACCTCTGATGTACCCCTTATACCTTCCTTCAATCAGATTATAATTATGCCCCTGGGAAAAAGGTCTCTGACTGTCCAGTCGATCTATGTCTCTTTGTCTCTTATCATCTTGTACTCCTCTATCAAGTCACCCCTCATCCTCCTTCTCTCCAAAGAGAAAAGCCCTAGCTCGCTCAACCTATCCTCATAAGACATGCTCTCCAATCCAGGCAGAATCCCGGTAAATCTCCTCTGCATCCTCTCTAAAGCTTCCACATCCTTCCTATAATGAGGTGACCAGAACTGAACACAACACCCCAAGTGTGGTTTTACCAGAGTTTTATAGAGCTGCAACATTACCTCGCAGTTCTTGAACTCAATACCCCGATTAATTAAGGCCAACACACCATACGCCTTCTTAACAACCCTAACAACCTGCACAACCACCTCCACAGATCCCTCATCTGTGGACGTGGACCCCAAGATCCCACTGTTCCTCCACACTGCTAAGAGTCCTGCCATTAACCTCGTATTCTTTCAAATTCAAATTCGAACTTCCAAAGTGTATCACTTCACACTTTTCCGGGTTGAACTCCATCTGCCACTTCTCAGTCCAGCTCTGCATCCTATCAATGTCCTGTTGTAACCTACAGCAATCTTCTATACTATCCACAACACCACCAACCTTCATGTCATCTGCAAACTTACCAACCCACACTTCCACATCCTCATCCAAGTCATTTATAAAAATCACAGAGCAGGGGTTCTAGAACAGATCCCTGCAGAACACCACTGGTCACCGACCTCCAGGCAGAATACACTCCATCTACGACCACCCTCTGTCTTCTATGAGCGAGCCAATTCTGAATCCACACAGCCAAGTTTCCCTGAATTCCATACCTCCTGACTTTCTGAATGAGCCTTCCATGGGGAACCTTATCAAACGCCTTACTAAAATCCATGTACCACATCCACTGCTCTACCTTCATCAATGTGCTTTGTCACATCTTCAAAGAATTCAATCAGGCTCATGAGGCATGACCTGCCCTTCACAAAGCCATGCTGACTGTCCCTAATCAGTCTACGCTTCTCCAAATGACCATAAATCCTGTCTCTAAGAATCTTCTCCAGTAATTTGCCCACCACTGAAGAAAGACTCACTGGCCTGTAATTCCCAGGGTTATCTCTACTCCCTTTCTTGAACAAAGGGACAACATTTGCCACCCTCCAATCATCTGGCACTACTCCTACAGATCATTGCCAAAGGTGCAGCAATCTCTTCCCTCGCTTCCTGTAATAACCTTGGATATATCCCGACTGGCCCTGGTGACTTATCTATCCTAATGTTTTTCAAAAGTTCCAGCACATCGTCTTTCCTCACATCGACATGCCCTAGCATATCAGCCTGTCGTACGCCATCCTCACAAACATCAAGGTCTCTCTGGTGAATACTGAAGCAAAGTATTCATTAAGGACCTCCCCTACCTCATCCAACTCCAGGCAGATGCTTCCTCTTTTATCCCTGATCAGTCTTACCCTCACTCTAGTCATCCTCCTATTCCTCACATACAGGTAGGACGCCTTGGGGTTTTCCTTAATCCTACTCGCCAAGGCCTTCTCATACCCCCTTCTAGCTCTCCTAAGTCCATTCTTAAGCTCCCTCCTGGCTACCTTGTAACTCTCAAGAGCCCTGTCCGATCCTTGCTTTCTAAACTTTAAGTAAGCTTCTTTCTTCCTCTTGACAAGATATTCTATGTCTCTTGTCAATCACGGTTCCTTCACTCTCCAATCCTTACCCTGCCTCAATGGGACAAACCTATCCAGAACACCATGCAAGTACTCCCTAAACAACCTCCATTGTGCACTTCCCCAAGAACACCTGTTCCCAATTCACGCTCCCAAGTTCCTGCCTAATAGCATCATAATTCCCCCTCCCCCAATTAAATACTTCTTTAAAATGACGTACATATTTGAGTAAAAACGGCAAGAGGTAAAGCTGTTAGTGATAAGGAAGCTTCATTTAATGCCTGGCTTATTTTGACTTAATTTTCATTTGGAAGAATAGGCAATGTCCTCAAAAATATGTGCTCCATGGCAAGTTTGAAAAAATAATTGGCAGTGTTGATCTGACCCCTCTGCATCCCCCCAGATAAACTACATCCAGTTCTGTACATACGGCTGATTAAACATCACCAAGGACAAGGCCTTGGGAGCGGATCTGAATCCTGGCACTTTAGCAAGGGAAGATTCTGTACTGGCTGCAGCTTTCACTCTGTACTGAATGTGCTTGTTCATGGCACAATGAAGTTCAGCATGATGTGTTGGAGGCGGAAGTGATTTAAAAAACAACTGAGTGCATGAGTGTAGCAGAGTTTTTGATAAATAGATAAATTTGGCTGAACCACCTTCCTCATGTTGAAGTACCCAGTGAAATATGAGAATAGAACCTTTTGTCTACATGGGGAAGGCAGAGTGGCAGTTTAGTTTATGAACAATCATAATTTGTCCTGGAGTTTTTGTTGGCTTGGGAAACGTTTACAAAAGCAGAAGTTGTTTGCCAAAAATGATATCCAGTGACTTTCACTTGATCTTTAATGTTTAACCTCAGGTATTTCAGTGGATTGAGATTTTAAAAAGTCTCTGTTCAGCACGTCGCTAATATTATTTTGAAACAAAGAAGTTAAATGGTGGACTTTTTATATATTGTGTAAACAGTGTGTGCTCTCTTTGTTAACTTTATTTAAAAAAAAACATTTATTTGCACAGATATTTTAGGGCTGAAATTTAGCTAAACATGTCTGAAGCTGGTGCATGCATGCAAGGTTACTGTTGAATAAAATATTATCAGCAGTATGACTAAAATACGTAGAGGCAAACAGTTCACACACCAGCCAACCAGTGATCACTCCATTTATGTAATGCCTCCTCAAATCAAATTTCTACCTACTGTGGTGTTGCCTAAAATGCCACACTTATAATTCCTTTCTTAAATATAGGAATAGCTTGCATTTCTGTAGTTCCTTTTACAAACGTAAAACAATGCATGTACAATACAGAACCTGAAAGAAAGATGCTGAGTTTGGTGCTTTATTTCATTGGCTGAACATTAGCAAGGAGTCAAATGGGCAGAGGGTAAAGATTAACTGACTGATTGTTGTGAGTATTTCTTGGTAACCTTTTCAGCAAGTTGGATGGCAACATTTGCTATGTGCCTAAGAAGAAGAATATAATTTATATTTAAAAAATTACAAAGAAATTGAACAATGAAGAATAACTGCTTGGTTTAACACAGTGGAAAGTTCCTGGGCACTTCAGAAAAGACTAAATAGACATAAAATGAATAAAGAAATATTAGGATGAGCAACCACACAAATGCTTTTTAAGCAGGTAGCTTTTAAGCAGGTGAGATGGGAGGAGAGGTAGAGAAATTTAGGGAGGGAATTCCAAAGTTTAGATAGGTGAAGGTGTGACCTATAAAGCGGCCAAATTTGGAGGAATGCAGATACCGCAGAATTTAAAGACTAGAGATGGGCTTTATATACTGGGAGGGGTGAGATGTGAAGGACTTCACTGTCACTCACCAGCACAGTGAATATAAGAACATATACGAAGCACCTTCCTCATCTTGAAGTACCCGGAGAAATATGAGAACAGAACCTTTTGTCTACAAGGGAATGGTAGAGTTGCAGTTTAGTTTATGTACAATGATAATTTGTTCTGCTGGAGTTTCTGTTGGCTTGGGAAACATTTACAAAAGCAGAAGTTGTTTGTACAAAACATTCCTCCTTTGTATCTGCTCTGCCATTCCATAAAATCACGACTGATCTTTAACTTCAGTGCCACTTTCCTGCACCAACCACATTTTTGTAACATACAAAAATCTGTTGAACTCTATTTTAAATATACTCAGTGGCTGAGCCTCCATAGCCATCTCAGGTGGGTTAATTGGCCACTATCAATTTCCCCTGGTGTATTGGTCGGTGGTAAGTGGTAGAATCGGGGGGAGTTGGTGGAAATGTAGGGAGAACAGGTTGCAGGAAAAATTAGTGAACAAATGGGAATGCTCTGAGTGCCAGCATAGACTTGATAGACTGAATGGCCTCCAATGTTGTAAGGAAATACGGATTATTCCAGGCATGGTTTTGCCATGGCACTACATAATTGCAGTAAGACATCGTCACTGTTGTATTCAAATCCCCTTAGAATAAAGAGCAACATCTCATTAGCCTTCCCAATTCCTTGCCGAGCCTACATAGTAACTTTCAGTGATTCATGTGCATGGACGTACAGGTATCCCCGAATACCAACATGTTCTAAGTTGTAGAGAAGCGGGTGGGGTGGAGAGAGCAAAGCAAATGTCTGAAATGTTCTTCTGGGAGGAAGAACAAAAGAATGGGATATTATTTAAATGGATTTGGGGGTCCTTGTGCATGAAACACGGAGAAGCTGGTACTCGAGTGCAGGAGGTAATAGGGAATGCTATTAGAATGCTGGCCCTAACTTCAAGGGCATATAAAACTACCGAAGTCTTATTCCAATTGTGCAAGGCATTAGTGAGATGAAACCTAGTGCAGTGTGAACAATTTTGGTCCTCCTTTTTAAGAAAAGGAATTATATTATTGAAGATTTTTCAGAGAGGGATCATTAGGACAATCCTGAGTATGGAGGGATTGTCCTATGAGGAAAGGTTAAACAGGTTGGGACTCTACTTATTGTTTAGAAGAATAGGAGGCCATCCTATTAAAACATATAAGATTACTAGGAGGTTAGACAGGTTAAACGCTGAGGGAAAGCACAGAAAGTGGACTTTGGGAATGTCAGATCAACCACGATCCTACTGAATGGCAGAGCAAGTTCAAATGCTGAATGGCCTACTCCTGCTTGTACTTCTTATAGTCTTCTAGTCTTATGGACCCAAAAAGGTCAGTAATGGAACCATGCTGAAACTGCGGGATACATAACACAGCAGTCTGGAAATTTACAATAAATGTGAATCAGGCAACATGTGTGGAGAGAAAATCACTGAGTCAACACAACAGGTTGTTGACCTACTTTAGAATGGCCCAGTTCTTACACATACAAAAAAGGCTGGTTATCTGAGATTATTGAATTTAGTGAGTCCCGAGGGGTGTAACATGCCAAGACAGAAGATAATGTGCTGTTCCACAAGCTTACATCGGGCTTTAATTATTTTTTATATTACTTCTGTAATAAAATTAAAAGAAAATCATGTAGATAGTTATGCCACATAATGGACCATAAATGAGGCACACTCCTGTACTTGATTCCAGCTGTCTCATCATGGAGAGGTGCCATCAAAAGACAGGCACTTCCCTGTACAGAGATGTACAGGAGGGAAGAATTGCCCAAGCTACAATAATAAGCTGCCCAGTGACTGGACACTGAAAGAAAAGAGCTCGGTACCAGGTTGAATCAAGCTTGTCAGCTGAGGGTGGTTCCTACTATGCAAGGCCATCAAAGGGAATGTTAAGAAACTATAATATTGCGTGCAAAAGTAAAGTCAAGATATGACGATATATGAGATAAATGTATTTATTTCAAACTGGGAAAAAAGAAATTAAAGATTAGCTTCTTTAAAGTGCCCACATTAGTTACACAGCTATTATGTGTAAATCAATATGAAATTCATGTGTAACTCTTGTACTAGAATTGACAACTGTGTTCGGGTTAAACTCAATAATTACCTTCTAAAAAAACTAATCCCGAATTGAATATTACTCAGAATAAAATCCACCAACATGGTAGTTCTGATGTGACACAATTGTGTGGGGCAGGTAGTGGTCAACTGACAGTAGTGACACACAGTGGTCCTTCAGACCCCTTAATTGTGTACAGACAGCAAAATAAAATTCAATGTGAGAGAGATGCTGAAAAGATTTCTCAACAATGGCACACATGTACTTTTTGACATTGTATGCGATTATTTGAATATTTTGTTCTGAAATTGTTTTTGCTTATTAAGCCTGACATTTTCTTATTCTAGACATTCCATTTATTTTTTAACTTAAAAATACATCAATTGATTTCACATGACTTTTCTGTCCTAGGTCTCATATGAATCATAGTCTAATAGACAAATGGTACACTTTTTAATCGTGTTTTTAAGTAGCATAAGGACATTGCAATGTAAAAGCAATGGGTTCTCTTTATTTGAATATATTAGAAGGATTTAATACCACAAATAATATTTCCATTACAATTACTTTTACTAATACACAGCTTATAAAGAAACAGTTCTAATCAATTGTGTTCCATCAGAACTCATCTTCATGTTTATTTGATGTCAGGACTTCTCTTTCCTCTTCATTCAACTTGTGGATTGTTCTTGAACAAGTACTCAGCCTTAAAAAAATATCCAAGTATAGTGGATGTTACTCTGGTTTGTCAGTTCTGGATCTGTCCATTAGAAGTATTTCGAGGAGATGTAATTAAAGACGGCAAAGTTTTAAACTCATCCAATCATTGCTTTTGAGGGAACATCGATCTGAAAACTAAACTTAGAGTGAGCAGCTAGCTATGGTATGTCAGCAAACCATAATTTTACACTAGCAGGAAAAAAATAGAAGTGAACTTTAGAAACTGCAGATTTGTGAATTTGACGCACTGTCTGAACCCAGTGGAGGAGGGAAGGACAGCTAGGGAAGGAGAAGAGAAACTACACTCTGCTTCTGACATTGAACTGCAAACTTTACCAGCACTCCTCGCCGAAAGGTAGGAAATTTAATGGCTATCCAATGCCTCGGCTCTAGTTTCTAAAATGTAGATTCTGAAACATTTATTGTATATATACAAATTTTCCGCATTTTTCTTAGAAAAATCAGAAGAGTTCTGCTGGCATCTGTGAAGCAGATCAAAATGCTGTCATGTTACGAGTTACATTTATGAGGTATGGAGACATATTTGGTAATTAAGAGGTCATAATTGAAGATCCAGGGATATTGGTTCAACCCCCACCACAGCAGCAGTGGAATCTAAATGCAATTAATTAATTAAATCTCAATTAAGAGCGTAAGAAACAGGAGAAGAAGCAGACCCCTCAAGCCCGTCCCTGTAATCAATATTATGACTAATTTGGTCTTTGGCTTTGGTTCCATTTTCCAGCCTGCTTCCCATCATCCTTTGATTCCCCAGAAGTCTGTTTCAGCCTTGAACGTACTGAATGACTTAACATCCACAACTGGATTGATATCAAGGTCCATCACATAAGTCATGTCTTTAGGAAGTAAATTCCCCACCAGTTAGATCAGTTACTTCAGACTCACAGCAACATGGTTGACTCTGTTACGGACTCAGTGAAAGTCCCTTTAAGATAGAGAGTGTGTGTGTATGTGTGTGTGGGGCGTGCTTACGTCAATAGAAGATAAAGGACGTAATGACGTTGTTGAAGAAGTTAGAAGAAGGAGAGAGAGAGAGAAGGGAGAGAGACACCAGCCTGCTTGTTTTCTCTACCGATGGATGAGAAACAATAACTGTGTTTGCCACTGAAATCCATGTATGGAAGTTGGAAGTAATCCGGTGGAGTTCACTTTGTTGCTGACCTGTAGAAGGAACCAGGTATTTGTATGTGGACGACCACGGTTCGGATGCTTTTCGGGGTGAGGAAGTCACTACCGAGTAAACACTGAAGTGTCGTTTGGGTTCCATCGTGGAACATTTGGATTTCGTATGTACTCTCTCTATGTTTTTCTACATCTACATCTTATCTTCAGACAACGGTGGTTATTGAAGAAGCCCTTGCTCATGTTTCACCTTATGGCTTGCGGAACTGAACTTTAAGAACCATTCAGGAACTGGGAGTTTTGGACTTTGTCACACACACACACACACACACACACGAAGAGTTTAGTTTTGGGGTTAACGTTCGAGGTTTAACATTTTTGAATTCTAACATACTAACATTTTTACTTTTATTTTACGTATTATCATAAGTAGTGATTAATAAAATAGTTTTTAACACTAAATCATGCTCAGTGTGTTTCTTTTGTTGCTGGTTCGTGACGACTCTAAGATTCAACTTGAAGTTGTCTTGCAAGCCACCCAGTACAAGGGGAATTACAAATGGACAATATCTGGTGGCAATGCCCACATCTTACGAGTGAATAAAAAATTACCATGGCACGGGAATGAAGACGCTGGTAATAAATCAAGTTTTGGGTCATTTCACAGCATCTATTCCCTCTACAACAGGTGAGCCAATCATAGCTGTGCATGGCCTTCTGACAAGGATGTGAAATTGGCTTTATCATCCCCACACAGACTGATCTGGATCTGTACTGATTCACTGATTACATGGAATGTTCTCTTAAATAGAGAGAAGAACCTATAAGAATGATTCTTGGGCAAAGATGGAGGAAAATCCTTACCAGAAAGTCCACTGGGTCTTCAGGTCTGATTTTGCAGCACTCAATCAGTCCCTGGGTCAGGGTGGGCATAACGTTCTGCATTAAATAATTTCGCAGTGGGATCGAATGTGCTTCAAGGAATTCCTGTTCTTGTTTCTTTACCTCTTCCAGTCGCTTGTTCTGCATAAAAACAAACCGAGGGGTATTAACTTTTCAGCTTACACAAAAGGGTATGATTCCACATTGGATAACTTACCGGACTAATACATAGAAGTTTGGATCAAGAGTTCTGCTATGAGTGTGAATAGCAGATGGACAATTAACTATTTAAACACTAGAATGAGTAATGAAACCATGAAACTATTGGGATGCTGCAAAAATCTATCTGGTTCATGAAACCTCTTCTGGAAAAGTAATGTACTATCCTTATCTGGCCTGGTGTGTCACATCAGACCCAGCAATGCCATTGACTCTTAACTGCCCTCTAAAATGACCTAGCAAGCCACTTAATTCAAGTGCAAATAGGGAGGAATAAAGTTAGTTAAGTCCATATCCTGTTTGTGAATAGAACATTTCAAATACACATATTAATAAATTACATATATTCATGACTGTTACAAGCATGCCAAAAAGACATTTTCTTAGTAATTAATTGTCAATTGTGTCAATCAGAATTAATTAGAAATAATCAGACCACATCGTGTAATACAGGGGGATCTCAGTAAATACAAAAAAGCAAACAAGGTATACAAGGAAGACAAACAAATCTGGATTTACTATGGAGACACAAGAGACTGCAGATGCTGGAATCTGGAGCAACAAACACTGTGCTGGAGGAACTCAACGGGTCATGCAACATCTGTTGGGCAAAGAAATTGTCGACATTTCGGGTTGAAACCTGATGCAGGGTTTTGACCCGAAACGTTGACAATTTCTTTCCTCCCACAGATGCTGCTCAACCCACTGAATTCCTCCAGCACAGTGTTTGTTGCTCTAAATTTACTATATCCATTTTTCACTGAAGTGCAGTAGAGCAAAACACATGGAAAGATATTCATCTTTGGTCACGAGTGTCAAACAGGTATGAGAGTCAAAGGAATATCGTGGAGATAAATTCAACAACACCCAATAGTGGATTGTACACCAACAACCAAAGACAAATTTCTTCCTCTTCCAGTATGTGTTTCGTTATAGATTGAAGATGTACAAAATTTTAAAATTAAAAAAAAACTTAATTATGCACAAAAGGCAAACAAAATAAAAATTCACTGAAGAAAAGGGAAATTGCCAAATATTGGAAACCCAAAATTAAAAAAAATTGCTGGAAATATGCAGCCTCAGTAACTGTAATGAGTACAAACAGACTTAGACATTCTGCTCAGTACTTTTCTCCAGAACAAATTGTTAACAAATACAGAATCTATTTTAAATTAGGACCAACATCCCTGTTCTTATTAGTGAAATGCTGACATGGGAGATGCCCATATTGGCACCTGACCTCAGTTCTGACTGGATGAAGGTTCAGCACCCAGATGCCAAGTAATAGAGATATTGTATCTTGGGAAATTATAATGTGAAGATTATAGGAGAAATGAAATAATGTTTTCAAATAATGAAGGTTGAGCTGAGCTTTTCAAGATAAAATCTGCAGGAAAGGAATCAGTAAATTATGCAACAGGACCAGCTGAAGTAAGAGAGCTGGTAATTTGAAGGTTGCCGATTGTCCGTGTTATTAACCAACAAGATCCTGATGGTGAGGAGCAATGTGAAAAGGAGAATCTTTAAGACTTTCACCTGGGGAGTTGCTGGGAGCTCAATAAAGACTTAGCGGAAGCAGCACTTCAGTGTAATTAGGTCTGTCAAAAATATAGGGAGACACTGATGTGCTAAAATGTTCTGTTTCACATCAATCACTTTATATTTATGGAGCAAAGAACAAACTGCTGGACGACCTCAGCAGGTCAGGCAGCATCTGCGAAGGGAGATGGACAGTCGACAGTTCGAATTGAGACCTTGCATCTGGCATCTGAGACCCCTCCCAGATGAAGGGTTTCAACCCGAAACGTCAACTGTCCATTTCTCTCTACAGATGCTGCCTGACCCACTGAGTTCCTGCAGCAGTTTGTTTTTTGCTCCAGATTCCAGCATCTGCAGTCTCTTGTGTCTCCACTTTATATTTATGATCAGGCAAAAGCAAAACATTAAAAAAAAACTTCTGAAAATTAGGTGGTAAATAATCAACATATTGCCAGAGTCAGTAGAAAAAAGACATTAAATGTGGACTTGCTAGGTAACTCAATCATCTTCAACCATTTTAGTCACAGATACAATTATCATTCAACAGGACCAGCTGATGTAAAGCATCTGGTAATCTGAAGACTACCAAATATCCATGGAGACTGTGAGCCACATGGGTGTAATATCTTACCACAAGGCAGAAAATTCTACCTTCCCTCACTTACCCATTCCTCCCATCGTGCTAACTTTTCTGCAGCTTCTTCTGCCTCCCTGCGTTCCTGCTCAGCTCGTTCTGCAGCTTCTTTGGCTAGACGCTCATCTGCTTCCTTGCGCTGCAGTTCTTTCAGTTCTTCGAGTGTAGGTCCATAGTTTTTGGGCTTTCCCACAATTTGAATAATATCATGGACCACAGGGGTGTTTTCAGCATCATTGTCTTGTGAAACATCTGAAAGCAACAGGTGGAATTGTCAGATTTTCTTTCAAACCCACTTCAGTCTTAAAAACACAGTAGACAACTCAACCGTGGACCAACATTACAATGGTTTATGAACCTGTGATGTTACAGAGCTACAAATGGGTGGTCTTAGAAAAGGTTCCGATAATCAGCTCGGTAATTCTGATGCCAAGGTTGCCAGGTCTAGTTCAGCTTCAGACCACTGCTGGATGAAATTAGTGACAATGGAATGGAGTTGTGACAGGGACTGAAGATTATGGCTTCAGTCTGACCAAGTTTTAATTGGAGGAAGTTCCTGCTCTTTTAGAGTTGTATTTTGGGTAGATTATGGAGGAACCAAGAAAAAAAAGTGATGCAGTGAAGCATAATGTCATCCACATGTAGACTCTGACACTGTGTTTTCAGACCTGTTTCTAATGGGTATCGTACAAATGAAAAATAAAGGGGATCAAGTATATGTACTTGGGGAACACCAAAGGTGTTGGGAAGAGAAGCTATTCCTATGGATTCTTGAGCTATTACCAGATAGATGTAAATGGACAGTACTGGAGAGGTGTTGGAGTAAGAAAATGTGGTCAACTGCATCAGAGGATCCTGTTGCTTTGATCACTATGATGCAACATTGGCCCATGAGACATTTCTTTCTGGAATCTCCAATCAGCCAGAGCTTTGAGAAAATAACAGTTGCTGTTTGTAGTTCACCAGTGCACTTTTATCGGCACAAGCTAAAATTCACTGTTATAATGGAGACATATGATTCTTATTACCTCATTAACAGATCAGCAGGACATTTTGGAAAAATTCAAAGTATTCAGGCAATGTCCAGATGGTTTCGTTATAGGGCAATCCTGTTCGACTAATTTGTTGAAATTCTTTGTCAGAAGTAGCCTGGCGTGGATAGAGGGGAACCGAGGTGTACTACACTTAGATTTCCAGAAGGCATTTCATAAGGTATGACATTAAGGTATGACTGAATTTTTTGAGGATGTGATTAAGCACATCGATGAAGGGAGAGCAGTAGATGTAGTGTATATGGATTTCAGCAAGGCGTTTGATAAAGTACCCCATGCAAGGCTTATGGAGAAGGTGAGGAGACATGGGATCCAAGGGAACATTGCAGTGTGGATCCAGAACTGGCTGGCCCACAGAAGGCAAAGAGTGGTTGTTGAAGGGTTGTATTCTGAGTGGAGGTCAGTGACCAGTGGTGTACCTCAGGGGTCTGTACTGCGACCCTTGCTGTTTGTGATTTTTATAAACGACCTGGATGAGGGTGGGTTAGTAAGTTTGCGGATGACACGAAGGTTGGGGGTGTTGTGGATAGTTTGGAGGGCTGTCAGAGGTTACAGAGGGACTTTCTATATTTTATAGGATGCAGAGTTGGGCTGAGAAATGGCAGATGCAGTTCAACCCAGATAAGTGTGAAGTGGTTCATTTTGGTAGGTCAAATATGTTGGCGGAATATAGTATTAATGGTAGGACTCTGGGCAGTGTGGAGGATCAGAGGGATCTTGGGGTCCGAGTCCATAGGACACTCAAAGCGGCTGTGTAGGTTGACTCTGTGGTTAAGAAGGCATATGGTGTATTGTTCTTCATCAATCGGGGAATTGAATTTAGGAGCCGAGAGGCATAGTTGCAGCTATATAGGTCCCTGGTCAGACCCCACTTGGAGTGTTGTGCTCAGTTCTGGTCGCCTCACTACAGCAAAGATGTGGAAGCCATAGAGAGGGTACAGAGGAGATTTACAAGGATGCTGCCTGGAATGCAGAGCATGCCTTATGAAAGCAGGCTGAGGGAACTCAGCCTTTTCTCCTTGGAGCGACGGAGGATGAGGGGGGACCTGATAGAGGTGTATAAGGTGATGAGAGGCATCGATCGGGTGGATAGTCAGAGGCTTTTCCCCAGGGCTGAAATGGTGGCCACAAGAGGACATAGGTTTAAGGTGCTGGGGAGTAGGTATAGAGGAGATGTCAGGGGTAAGTTTTTTACTCAGAGAATGGTGAGTGTGTGGGATGGGCTGCTGGAAACGCTGGTGGAGGCGGGTATGATAGGTTCTTTCAAGAGACTGTTAGATAGGTACATGGAGCTGAATAACATGGAGGGTTATGGGTAAGTCTAGTAATTTCTAGGGTAGGGACATGCTCGGCACAGCTTTATGGGCTGAAGGGCCTGAATTGTGCTGTAGTTTTTCTATGTTTCTACATCAAATAGTCTTGTGGAAAATGAAAGTTTGCAGTGTAAAAAGTAGAACTGGTGTGGATGGAAGACTGGCTGGCCGGGGGAAATGGCGAGTAGGCATAAGCAAGATGGTTGGTAAAATGAAATGAATGGTGTGCCACGTGGATCGATGCTGGGACCTTGACAGTTTATACAAGTGACTTGGGTGTTGCACTCAAGGTGTGGTTGTTAAACTTGCTGATGATTCAAAGATGGGTAAGAAAGTAAGTTGTGAAGAGGTCATAAGGAGGCTACAAAGGGATGGAGATAGGTTAAGTGAGAAGCCAAAGATCTGGCTAATGTGATAAAAATGTGACATTGTCCATTTTGGCAGGAAAAATGAAAAAGCACGTTATCTAAGCTCTGAACTGCAGAGGGATCTGGATGTCCTCGTGCATGATTTGCAAGAGGCTACTATACAGGTACAGCAAGTCATTAAATAAGCTAACAATGTTATTGTTCATTGTTAGGAGAATCTAATACAAAAGTGGGAAGTGATGCTTGAGTTTAGTCATTGGTGAAACCACATCTGGAGTACTGTGTACATTATTACTTAAGGAAGAATGTTAGTGTCTTGGAAGCAATTCATGGAAGGTCTGATGGACTTGTACCTGGAATAGGCCGGTTGCCTTGTGTGTAAAGTTTGGACAAGCTCGGCCTGTATCTGTCGGAATTTTGAAAAATGAGAAGAGAGTTGATGATGGCGGTGGTGGAGGCAGGTACATTGGTCAAATTCAAGAGATTACTAGATAAGCATCTGGAGGAATTTAAAATAGAGGGATACGTGGGAGGAAGGGGTTAGATAGTCTTAGGCGAGGTTTAAAGGTTGGCACAACATTGTGGGCCGAAGGGCCTGTATTGTGCTGTACTGTGTTATCTATGATTGATTCATCCCAGAGCCACTGACACAGTGTTGAAGACTGGGTGTATAGGTGGTTCTACCAATTGGCTGGCTTCCCATCGTGATGGTGCAGGATTTTTGATCCTCCAAGCTAACTACCTAAAAGGTAATTGTGTTATTACAAAATTCGACAGCTCACTGCAACAGAGACACACAGAGATCTTGCAATCACTGCAATGCCATTTATCAGTGTTTAGCAAGGCAGTGACAGCAACATATGGGACAGCAAGGATTCAGCGAATCAGGCAAAGCAGAAATACGAAGGTTAATTGTCTTTTAATGACTTGATTTGGAAACTCTGCAAAATGATGATAGTCTTGAACTAGGCTTGGATGTGGTAGTGTTGGTTTTGGTGTTATCTTGGTCAGGGCCGGGGGAGGATGTGCCTGGAAGCTGTGGAAGGGGGTGAGGTTCTCAATGAATACTTCTCTTCAGTATTCACCAAGGGGAGGGGCCTTGATGACGCAGAGGATAGTGTTGGTAAGGTTAATGTTCTACAGCATGTAGGTATCAAGAGAGAGGAAGTGTTGGAGCTGTTAGAAAATATTAGGACAGATAAGTCCCCGGGGTCTGACGGGATATTCTCCAGACTGCTCCGTGAGGTGAGGGAGGAGATTGCTGAACCATTGGCTAGGATTTTTGAGTCCTTGTTGTCCACGGGAATGGTGCCAGAGGATTGGAGGGTGGCAAATGTTGTCCCCTTATTCAAAAAAGGTAGTAGGGATAGTCCATGGAATTACAGACCGGTGAGCCTTACACCTGTGGTGGGTAAGCTGTTGGAAAGGATTCTTAGAGATAGGATCTATGAGCATTTAGAGAATCATGGACTGATTAGGGACAGCCAGCATGAATTTGTGAAGGGAAGATCACGTCTCACAAGCCTGATAGGATCCTTTGAGGAGGTGACCAGGAAGATTGATGAGGGTAGTGCAGTAGATGTGGTCTACGTGGATTTTAATAAGGCATTTGACAAGGTTCCACATGGTAGGCTTCTTCAGAAGGTCAGAGGGCATGGGATCCAGGGAAGCTTGGCAGTGTGCATTCAGAATTGGCGTGCCTGTAGAAAGCAGAGGGTTGTGGTGGAGGGGGTACATTCAGATTGGAGGGCTGTGACTAGTGGTTTCCCACAAGGGTCAGTTCTGGGACCTCTACTTTTCGTGATATTTATTAGTGACTTGGAATGAGGGGGTAGAAGGGTGGGTTAGCAAGTTTGCAGACGACACAAAGGTTGGTGGTGTTGTGGATAGTGTGGAGGACTGTAGGAGATTGCAGAGGGATATTGATAGGATGCAGAGCTGGGCTGAGAAGTGGCAGATGGAGTTCAATACGGAGAATTGCGAGGTGGTACACTTTGGAAGGAGAAACTCCAAGGCAGAGTACAAGGTTAATGGCAGGATTCTGGGTAGAGTGAAGGAGCAGAAGGATCTAGGGGTTCATATCCACAGATCACTGAAAGTTGCCTTGCAGGTGGATAGGGTAGTTAAGAAAGCTTATGGGATGTTAGCTTTCATGAGTCGGCGGATCGAGTTTAAGAGCCGCGAGGTAATGATGCAGCTCTACAAAACTCTGGTTAGGCCACACTTACGAGTACTGTGTGCAGTTCTGGTCGCCTCATTATAGGAAGGATGTGAAGGTGTTGGAAAGGGTGCAGAGGAGATTTACCAGGATGCTGCCTGGATTGGAGAGTATGGATTATGAGGAGAGACTAAGGGAACTAGGGCTTTACTCTTTGGAGAGAAGGAGGATGAGAGGAGACATGATAGAGGTGTACAAAATACTAAGAGGAATAGATAGAGTAGACAGCCAGCGCCTCTTTCCCAGGGCACCAATGCTCAATACAAGAGGGCAAGGCTTTAAAGTAATGGGTGGGAGGTTCAAGGGAGATATCAGAGGGAGGTTTTTCACCCAGAGTGTGGTTGGTGCATGGAATGCGCTGCCTGGGGCGGTGGTGGAGGCAGGTACTCTGGTCAAGTTCAAGAGATTGTTAGGTAAACATATGGAGGAATTTAAAATAGGGGGATATGTGGGAGGAAGGTGTAAAGGTCAGCACAACATGGTGGGCCAAAGGGCCTGTATTGTGCTGTATTGTTCTATGGTGCTATGGAAGGAAGGGCATTGGTGGTGGGGAGAAGGGCCTGGGGGGAATTAAATCAGCCCACCAGAACTGTGCCTGGATCCCACAACTGGCACATAGTTCATTATATGCAATGGTTCCAATTACACTGAGTTGACAGCTATCAATTAATTTGATCTCTAGGCAGCTCTGGGAGAGAATGATACAATTTGAAATACTATTACAACTTATAAGGCAGTGACTATTTTAAATTCAATCATGATATACAGTTGGATGAAAAACTCATGGATATTACTGAGACTACAGAGTCTGAGGGTTTTAAAAATATTTCAAGTGAATTACGTTGTCAAGCACATAAAATATCAGGCATAATTCCCTGCATTTTAAGTAAGAGTCACAAGAGACAGCAGATGCTGAAATCTGGAGCAAAAAACAAACTGTTAGATGAACTCAGTGGATCAGGCAGCATTTTTAGAGGGAAATGGACAGCTGATGTTTTAGGTTGAGACCCTTCATCTGGACCTCAAATTCCTCCTTCAATATCACCACAAGCAGCAAACAAATGAAAGAAAGGAGGAAGAATGTTCAGGCACCACAACGCTATTGAGCCCTCAACACGCCTAAAATTGCTTAGAAAAACAAAAACAAAGTAGCATGTAGTTAATTTTGTGGGAACTCTTCTCTGACTCTACATAAAATGAACAAGAATGGTTATTCAAGATGCATCACGGGGTAAATAGCTACTTCTACCCTTCTCCCAATTTAAAATTGAAGAGGAACCTGGGAAAAGTAGACAGTCTGTTCAACTGTTCAACTAGATCACAGCTAATCTCCTATTCCTTGACTTCCCCGTATCCTTTAATTTCTTTGGTTAACAACAATCTATCAATCTCAGATTTAAAATTAATAACCAATTTAGCATCTAGTAGCTTTTGTGCAAGGTATCTCCAAATCTGAGTTTGCTACCTTCATGCTTGAAAGACGTGGCATTAATATTTAGCCTGCACCCCTAATAGTAGATCTCCTAACCAGCGGAACAAATAATCTGCTGGAGGAACATGTAGGGTTTTAACCCGAAACATCGGCAATTCCTTTCTTCCCAGAGATGCTGCTCAACCCACTGAGTTCCTCCCGCAGATTGTTTGTTGATCCAGATACCAGCATCTGCCGTCTCTTGTGTTTCGGAAATAGTTTCCCTATCTTCGCTATCGGTTCCCTTTAATATCTTGAAACATTTTATCAAGTAACCCAACCATCTAGATTCCAGTGAATACAACCCTAGTTTGTGTATCCTCTCTTCATAATATTAACCCATGGAATCCAGAATTCACTCTGGTAAACACACACTGCATGCCCTCCAAGGCCCAATATAAACTCTTAAATGTGGTGCTCAGAACCATTCACGACACTCCAAGTGGGTCTAATAATGACTGAGTATAACTGTAGCCTATCTTCTAGTGCTTGCATTCTAGAGATTAGGCCAACTTTCCATTAGCTTTTGCAGTTAGCTTCCATTCCTACACATAATACTGTAATGATCATAGACCCCTAAATCTTTTTGGACCTGCTATTTCTAGCTTTCCAGCATTTAGAAAGTACTGGGAAAGGGGAGTTTCTATTACAGCCCTATGGTATACAGTTCAAATATTCTCTCAAACCCAAAGTTGGACTGGCAAAAACTACAATGCAATATTGATTGATTGATTGTTGTTAGTTCAAGCGGACGTAATAGTAAACTTGTGCATGGCCATCTTTACATACGGCTATTTCATTCAAATCAACGAAGCTTACCAATATGAACTGGATGAATCTCAATCTCATCAAAGTAGTTCAGGAGGGTCTCATCTTCCGTGTTCTGTTCCCTATAATGGGCAAGATAACGCAAGAACCTTTCTTGTGTGTAATGAGTCCCAACGACAACACTCTCTGGCAGGTTCAAGATGCGTTGCTTCAGGAACTCATCAGAAGCTTCCAAAGCAAAAACGTATTCTACGGAGAAAAAGCATACAGGGTTTGAATTATGAGCAGTGGTTGTGACAGGTGAAGGCTCAACAGGGTTTTAGAAACAAATTAATGAGTTACTTTAAAGGTAAAACAGTAAAGGGTTAGATGATGTTGATGATAAGTGTTGCATGGTATTGTTTGGAGGTACCTTCACCATCAGCTGTAGCTCAGCAGAAAGCACCAAGTCAGAAGATCATGAACTTTAGTCCCACTTGAGACTGCTGACCACAAAAAATTAGGCTGACACTCTGGTGCAGTAGTAAGTTAGTGCTGAGATGCTATTTTTGAATAAACCAACATCCGCCCTTGCTAGTGGACATAAAATATCCAGTGGCACGATTTCAAAGAAGACAGTGAGTTATCCATGGAGTCATGAGTTTTATCCCTTAATTAACATGATAAAACAGATCACCCTAGCACTGGTCCAAATAAAGTTGGATTTGTCCAGCTGCCAAGGCAGACCGCCTGCTTCTAATTACCTGCGCTGGATGCGGAGGGCTGAACAAACTGACCGCTGCACTCGGGAGGCATCTACCAAGGTGCAGTGAGGCCTCATGGCAACTGGGCCACATGCATCTAACTGCTGAAGCCCTCCCCCAAAATGCCTTGAAACTCTTTGACAGGAAGCAAGGCTGGACATGGAACCTCACCTCTGTCAATGCTGCGAGGCATTTTGAACAGCTTGTAAACTTCCCTGATGCTCAGAGAAGTTTAAAAAATTAACAATCTCTGAAAATATAAGCACAAAGAAATAATTTAAAACATTAAATGAAACAAAATAAGTAAAAGTAAATAATGTAAAAGTTAGATTTTCCTCAATTTCAAGTTGGAAATCCCCATTCAATAGGAATTTTAATCCTACATTAGGTCTGTCTGGTGAAAGCAGATTCCTCAGTATAGTACTGGAAAATCCCATCACATCAGGACTCCATTGTTGGACTCCACATGGTGTTCAGCAGGAAAGCTGGTCGACAGATGCATCAGCACATCTTGGACTCTTGGGCAAATGGTGTAAATGTGACATTTACTATCCCGGGTGCAGCTGAATGCTGGAGGTTCCCTTTGGAGCTGTCTGTGACAGACAACATGACTCAGACCATTATTTCCAAAGCTGATTGCAGAAGCTAACTGTGTTCTGATTGGCTGTTGTGGTCCCTACATCACAATGGTGATCAGTCTTCAAAAGAACTTCATTGGCTTCAGAGGCACTTGGGATAATATGAAAGGAGATATATAAATGCAGGTCTTTTTCATTGAGAGGAGAAGATGATAACAGAGCGGTGATGTGTAGGGGTTTAAGAGCCTTGAACAGTGGATTAGATGAAGGTAGGTAGCTGGAGAAAAAGGTGAGGAAATAGGTGATAACAAAAGAAAATTGTGGAAGTACTCAGTAGGTGAGGCAGTATCTGCAGAGAGGGAAACAGAGATCACATTTCAGGTTGGTGACCTTTGGGTTTCTTACATTATTGAGATAGTTTTACAAATTATAAACACAATGAAACATTACCAACCAGGAGTGATAGCTTTGTCATACTGTGGTAGTTTGTTCATGCCACCTTCTTCTTCCTCCTCCTCCTCAGCTGTATTGTAAGACAAAGATAAAAATGAAGGTGAGTATAGACATGGATGAATACAGGTCTTCAAGAGCACTGCCATGTCTCTGCTGGGATGATATGTGGAAAGCAACTCTTTAGGATAAAACAGCTATATTAGACAAAAACAATGCATATTTACGTCAATAAAACAATTCGTGTTGTCTTATTCTGGATGTATAATTATTAAGCTGCATGAGGAAATTAAATAAGTAAAACTCTGATAATCTGGTCTGTGTGCATAAATCCTAGTGATCTGGCATCTAGCAAGTCCAGAGTGTGAGCAGGGTGTGTGGTGGTGCTGGGATCCGGACTACAGGTTGGGTGGGAGGCCAGGTTTGGACTGTGAGCCAATGTCCAGACTATGGGTCAGGAGTGTGACTGGGGCTGAGGTCTGGACTGTGGGTCAGGAGTGTGACCAGAGCCAGGGTCCAGATTGTGGGCCAAGTGTGCGGCTGGAGCAGGGGTCGCAGTTGGGAACACTGGAACATGGGCAGGTTTGTGGCTGGAGCCAGGGTACTTTGACAAGCTGAAACACAATTTTAAGCAAATAACAAGAAACATTTAAGGATAATTTTGTAGTTCTTGCAAGAACATATTATCAGGAAAGCTACCCTTCTGTATTCCGTATTTCCAAAACATGTATTTCAAAATAACATAAGCTGTAGCATCAGTCACAGTCTAAAATAAAAAGTTTGTATCTTCTTGTACTCAGTTTTCTCCAACTTTCTACATCTTTACATTTTTATTTTTGCAGTTTTTCCTCTACCTGGATGGCTCTGTCACCAGTTGTTGCTATCTCAATATTCCTGTTTATTCTTTACTACAAATTTTCTCTTTCTCCCATTCTTTGTTATGGTCCCTCTTGTTGGCTCCCAATTGTCTTTTGGTGCCTCACATGAATGAAAATCAGGGCGAGATGGTAAAACAGCAGTCGTTGCGGACAGGGCCAAGTTATCTTGAGGCTACTCTGGGAAAGGACAGGACCCTACTGTACATTAGTGAGACCTTGGCCATGGTCACCATTACTGATTTAACCCAAATTTATTTGATTAACAAAATTTAAATTTCCCTGCTGTCACATTGAGATATTCTGAATCACAAATAGGATAACGTAACCACTATAGTCATGTTTCTCCAACTATTGTGCAGTTACATATCTTTCCCCAAATCTAATCAGACCCAGTGTCTTTTGGACAGGACCATCAGGCTACATGGAGGCCAACATAACTTACCACCGAAGAGGTCCTTAGTTTGTAAAAAGGTCTTGGGAAATCCATCAAGAATAAAACCCTGGTTCTGGCAAGGCATAGATAACAGCTTCTTCTTCATAAACCTGATGATGTAGGTGTCATCCAAGCGACCTACAGAATCAATATCCATATTGTCCAACAGTTAGAATGCAGAAAGAAGCTTACTGATCTCTCAACAAACAAATGTTGAGAGATCCAGGTTTCTGCAAGGTGTGGGAAAGTAAATATAAAGAAAGCCATGAAGATTGACTGCAGGTAATTGGGTCAGAATTTACTCTAAAAATGGCAGTGGGGCTAATAGTGGCCATTGTTATTCAAGTACTTCATTAACTTCAGGAGAGGGATAAATGTATCGCCAAGCTCAAATATTCACTCCATCCCTAGTTTTGTGAAACCACCAACTCATTGTTTGTTTCACTACTGAAATTACATTGAATTCCGTGAACTTGCTGTATTTATGCAGCAATTCCAAATCAAATTCACCAGTGAAAATAAAGCCTTGCTCATTTTGACCAAAGTGCCATCAACAAAAAGGTGTTGGGAAAGCGGGAGGGAGGGAACAAGGTAAATTGGTAAATTAAAATTGGTAAATTGGTTTATTATTGTCACATGTACTGAGATACAGTGAAAAACTTTGTTTTGCATGCCATCCATACAGATCATTTCATTACATCAATACATTGAGGTAGTGCAAGGGAAAACAATAACAGAATGCAGAATAAAATGTTAGTTACGGAGAAAGTGCAGTGCAGGCAGACAATAAGGTGCAAGGTCATAATGAGGTAAACTGTAAGGTCAAGAGTCAATCTTATCATACTAGAGGACTATTCAATAGTCTTATAACAGCGGGATAGAAGCTGCCCTTGAGCCTGGTGGTACGTGCTTTCAGGCTTTTGTATTTTCTGCCTGATGGGAGGGCGGAGAAGAGAGAATGTCCGGGGTGGGTGGGGTCTTTGATTATGTTGGCTGCTTTACCGAGGCAGCAAGGAGTGTAGGCAGAGTCCATAGAGGGGAGGCTGGTTTCTGTGATGTGCTGAGCTGTGTCCACAACTCTCTGCAGTTTCTTGCAGTCCTGGGCAAAGGTACTGTGTCTTGGTGGGGGTGGGGGTGGGGGGGGGGGGCGCGGTGGGGAGGTTGGGTATTAAGAAAGCCAATTGGAAGGGAGGATGAGGTCAGGGATTAGTGAAAAGGAGAGGACATCAGTTATTGGCAGGAAATGAGAGACTGGAGATTGATAAGGGAAAGAGAACATTGATCGAGTGGGATGAAGTGAGAAATCAGTGGAAGGCACAGAGAACGGATATCAGAAAGTAGCAAGCGACTAAATCTTAGAGCACTAGAACATAAGAAATAGAAGCAGTTGGAAGATAATTTGACCTCCATGCCTGCTCTGCAATTCAATCACTTATCTTTTACTTTAGCATCACTTTCCTGCATTAACTCTGTATCACATGATTCTCCTATCTAAGAATTTATTGGCCTGTCTTGAGATTCTGAGGGGGCTTGAGTGGATAGATGCTGAGAGAATGTTTCCCCTCATGGGGAAATGTAGAACTAAGAAGCATATTTTCAGAATAAGGGGTCACCCACAAGACTGAGATAAGTAGGAATTCCTTCTACCCCTGCCAAACATCAGGCATCTTTCAAATCCACTACCCCAGAGCACAGTGGAGGCTGCATCATAGAAAGTAATCAATACTGAGCTCGACAGGCTTTTGGACAATGGCGGAATCAATACTATGGGAAACAGGCAAGAAAATGGAACTGAAGCCAAGATCAGATTAACCATGATCCTACTGAATGGCAGAGCAGTTACCCAGGGCGCTATGGCCTACTCCTGCTCTTGGTTCTGTTCTTATATTCTGGAAGGTTACTGTGTTTGGTCTAAGCACAGCTCCTTTATTGTGTCACTGCTCTACCATTGGCAATTTAACTACATTCTGCACAGAACTCAAGTGCTGCAGAATAGAAAAGGGATTAAAACAAGCACTGCAAATAAAGTAACTGAACTCAGGACTATTATGGATTTTGGGGGACCACTGGATTTTATATTTCCATACAACATAAAAAGAGGTCATTTGGTCTATGGAGTCTATGCTGGCTCTCCGAGCAATCCCACTTCCCCCATTTACTTCTATTCTCTCACACACGTCAATTATTATTCCCTTCTCCTCCCAATAGCCACCTACAATAAGTGTAATTTACAGTACCCAATTAACCTAACCAACCAGCACGTCTTTGGAATATGGGGGGAAACCAGAGCACTCAGGGGAAACCTTTATAGTCACAGGGAAAACGTGAAAACTCCACATACAATGTACCGGCGGTGAGAATCAAATGTGGGTCACTGGAACTGTGAGGCAGCTACATTGCCTGCAGATCCACTGCATCCCCACCCCATGTATTCCATGCATCTGGTCAACCTTTGGCCTTATAATTTGAAGCAGCATTTAAAAGGTTTTGAACTCTTACATTTACACTCTTGGTACATTTATTCATAAGTAAAAATAAATGCAGTTAAACTCTGTCAATTACCACCAGATTGGTCCATATTTTCTCTGACTTGGTCGAGGAGTTCCTGGGGATCTCCGTCTCCAGCCCCTTCATCATCTTCTTCCTCACCTTCTTCAGCTTCCTCAGCATCGGCCTGTGAGCTCCTTAATTCCTACGGTGACAAACATGCAGCGTGATATAAAGCTGTAAAAATGAAACTGTTCTAGTTTTGGAGAAAGGCTTCAAGTTGCTCGAGCTGCTGATGCTCTTTGCTGTTGGTACCAGGAAGATTCCCTTAGTACAGTTGGCATGATTAGAGACACAAGATTCTAGATTCTAGCACTTGTCGCCTTTGTATTCCCACTTATCACCCTCCAGCCTCCACCTTCACCTTCGTCCTCCCCTCCCTTTTTATTCCCCCTTGTCTGCTTCTATCACCCACCTGCCTTCCAACTCCAACCCTCCCCCTCCCATATGTCCATCATGCCTCACCAATCACCTCCTGGCCCCTGTCTCATCCCTCCTCCTTTCGTCTTTATTACTCCTCTCAGTTCTTAGGCACGATGCAGGGTCTCGACCCAAAATGTCAACAATTCCTTTCCCCTCCACAGATGCTGCTCGACCTGCTGAGTTCCTCCAGCAGATTTTTTTTACTGTTCTGTTATGATTGCCTGGCTGTGCTTTGCTGCAGGTTTCACAGTGGAGCAGGAACCTGTTTTGATTCTCCAGTATGTACGCCGGGGAAGCTACTCTTGGACTCTGCCCCGGGTTTGACCTGGTACAGGATTTGTGAGTCCATTCATTTACATTAAGATTGTAGGGTAGAAAGAATAACATAGGTTAATTATTATTTTGTTGTAACGATTGTAATTATTTAACATCCTGTGAAATGATTTTAATAATATTTTTATAACTTTTTTAAAACTTATTTTACAGAAATGCGGAAAACAGGATAAGTAGGAGAGAAAGCTAGCAAAGAGAAGTAATCTCATAAAGCAATACATCTGTCCATAATAATAAAAACACAGAAAATGCTGGACCCACTCAACAGATCAGGCAGCATCTGTGGAAAGGCAAACAGAGTAATCGTTTCAAGTTGAAGACCTTTGTTGACTTGGCCAACTAACTTAGGTTAGGTAAATGACCACACGAGTCTTAATTCCAAACTCGCACATTTTATGTATCAACGTAACTATCCACATAACCTTGTTATAATTGACCCCAGGTCAATGACTTAGGTTCCTGAATGCTATTGTTCCTCTTTGTACCAGTACTCAAATTATATTGACCCCTGGCCAAATAACTCATAACATCGAAATAGGGGATCTCCCGTTGGCCAAACTTTTGATCTTTCTTCTCCCTGCCCCAGGCACAAGGGAACTTCCTTGCAATAGATAGTCTCCGGAATTCTTGCTGCTCTACCTCTGAAATCCTTGATTTTTATTCCTTTTCATTATCAGTTCTGCACCGTTATGCTTCGATTCTGTTGGTTCTGACCTATTGGGCTAGTCTGTGTCGACCTTTCATTGGCTCTGGCCCAAGGCCACAGGTAGCATTGCCTCATTGCTCTTCTCCCAAATAAGGATATGCCTCTTGATGTCACTTATTTGCTTTTCTCTGAATCAGGCCATTTCAAACCAGTTACAGCCAGTTCACGTCAGACACTGAGCTCAGGTTATTTCAGTTTACGGACACAGACTATTCTTCTTATAAACCCGTGTTTATTCTTCTATTTTATCAAAGAACATCCCACAAATAACTTCTTATTTGGTATTGGTATTGGTTTATTATTGTCACGTACCGAGGTACAGTGAAAAACTTGTCTTGCATACCAATCATACAGGTCAATTCATCTCTGATTTAGCAGATTATCGGTAGGGCCTTACTTTAATCCAGCAAGGATTAGTTCAGAAAACCAGTTCACAAAACGGTGGTCACAAGAACAGTCTCACAGAACGACAGCCTCCACTTCGTCCACCATGTGGCGAGAACAAAGACATTTGTTTTGTCCACTGTCAACTTGTTCCAGCAAGCTGTTTTGAAGATTTTTAATTTTTTCAGGCCAACACCTTTCATTAGAACTCTTGCTCCTCCTTCTATAGATGCTGCCTGGCCGGCTGACTGTTTCCATCATTTCCTGTTTTTTTTTGGTTTTCGCATCTACTTATATATCTTCTTCTTGCTTGCTTTTATTTACAACTTTGACATCTTATTAGGCTACCCCAGAGCATTTTTTAACTAATGGAGGACTTTTGAAATATAGTTACTGTGGTAATGAATGAAATATGACAGCTAATGTATGCCCAGCAAGTCACCGTGAGCAGCAACGTAATAATGGCCAGATAATCTGTTTTACTAATGTTGATTAAGGGATAAATAGTAGACAGAACAATAGAGATAACTCCCTTGCTGTTCTTTAAAGAAGTGCTGTGGGGTCATTTGCATCCACCTAAGAGACGGAAATGTGGCATCTTGTCTGAAAGCCAACACTTCTGACACTACAGCACCTCACAAGATCACAAGACAAAGCAGCAGAAGTAGGCCATTCGGCCCATCGAGTCTGCTCCATGAGCTAAACTAAAACTATTCCTATCTAGCCCCAATTTCCAGCCTTATCCCCGTATCCCTTGATACCTTGACTAATTAGATACCTATCAATCTCCTCCTTAAACACCCCCAATGATTGGGCCTCCACAGCTGTACGTGGCAAAGAATTCCATAATTTCACTACCCTCTGGCTAAAGAAATTTCTCCTCATTTCTGTTTTAAACCGGTACCCTCTAATTCTAAGATTGTGCCCTCTGGTCCTGGACTCACCCACCAGGGGAAACAGCTTAACCACATCTACTCTGTCCAGTCCTTTCAACATTCCAAATGTTTCTATGAGGTCCCCTCTCATTCTTCTGTACTCCAATGAATACAAGCTAAGAGCCGACAAACGCTCATTATAAGTAAGCCCTTTCATTCTGGGAACCATCCTCAGAACTGTCAGCTGAGGTTTCATGCTCAAAACTCTGGAATGGGATTTGAACCCAGAATCTTCTGATTCAAGAGGCATGAGTGCTACGAACTGAGCCACAGGAAATAAATGCAAATCAATAAAGGCTTCATAAAGGTACATGACTGAAGTACCGTAACAATGATCCCACAGAGGAAGAGAACACACTGCTGGGAAATATTAGAAAAACTCAATCTTTATAAACCTAGCCAATTATTAAATTGGATCACACAGCAGCACATAAAATATTAAATAGCATTTAAAATGTTTTAAAGCAAGAGTAAATGAGAGCAGGCTCTTTCCACCTAGATTAGGAGAGATGTACGAGAGGACATGGCTTTAGGGTGAAAGGGGAAAGACTTAGGGGGAACTTTTTCACTCAGAGAGTGGTGGGAATGTGGAACAGGCTGCCATCTGACATGGTAAATGTGGGCTCACTCTTAAGTTTTATGAATAAATTGGATAGATACATGGATGGGAGAGGTCTGGACCGTTATGGACTGGGTGCAGGTCAATGGGACTAGCGGAATAAAGTTCCGGCACAGACTAGAGGGCCGAATGGCCTGTTTTCTCTGTTGTAGTGTTCTATGGTTCTAAAATAGCCAGGAAAACTGCAGCAGAGATAAGCAGAAACCAGCGAATTTAAACTCTAGTCCAAGAATAAAATTTTCCCTTGGCTCTGGAACAACCTGCCAGGCAGGATGGAAGAGGTAGGATTACTGGGGCTGGATGATCAGAAGAGGACTGGAGGAGAGGGCTAGGACAGTTCAAGTGGTCTCTCCTTATCCCAGACTTCATTCGTGCCCAGTTAGTGTACACATACCAGGTCTGCTATAGTCTCTGTGATGACATCTTTAATTTTGATGTGGTGCAGCTTGTAATGCTTGGCCAGCTTCTCCGCCACTGAGGTTTTCCCCACTGCTGGTGGTCCAAAAATGGCAATCTTTAATGGCTGTGGAAAATAAAAAGCAATTTATTTGTCAGAATAGTGAAAGATTCTACACGGTTTTCAGCAAAATATCCTAACTCCTTTGGCTGTAAACCAAAAACAAACATAACTGCAGCTGGAAACAGGAGGGGGGCAGCTACTAGCATGGGAAATGTGACAGCCGGGGGGAGGGCCATTTCAGGTGGGTCTAATGGGAAGGGAAGGCGGGAGAGTGCCAGGAGGAGCATGGAGGGTTGTTGTTTCCTTGCAGGGCTAGTGCACCCTTCTGGGATTTTGTTTTATTTATTCATTTTTTTAGGGTTTGGGTATCCCCAGGAAGGCCAATGTTTATCATCCATCCCTATTTGTGTGAATATGAGAATGCGGTGGTGAGCCATCTTCTTGTCATCCTTTTGGTAATCCCACTGTGTTGTTGGGTAGAAAGTTCTAGGTTTTAGACCCTTTGAGTATGAAGGAATGGCAAGAAATTTCCAAGTCAGGATGGTGTGTGACTTGGAGTTGGTGTTCAGATTTGAGATTTATCCAACAATGGGACAAGCAATGCTAAACTTAACCTTTTCAAACCTTCAGTTGTGCAATATTCAAGCAGAAATATAAAGTTAAATATTGGATTGAGTCACTTTGAGGATCAAGCTGGCAACATTTGGGATCTGTACGGAGCTCCGAATGTCCCTAGCCTAGGCTCACCCCACGAATAAAGGTCTTTGGGCAAGTTAACAAAGGCAAGTCCACTGTAGCCCAGTCTGAATCAGGGCCTTCAAAACATGGCAGGGGAAGATGGGAGGGAAATGTGCAAATAAGCACACTTCCAATGTCCAATATGTAAAGATAAACTCCAGTAATCCGCAATCTCATTGTTTAGAAATCCTGATGGTTCAGCACCTGGCTCACCAGATACTGACTCTTGCAGTCCTTTTGACACACCAGGGCCCTTGTTGCCACACTCTCTCTAATGCACTGAGGCTCTGGTTCCCATGCTCCCTCTGACTCACCGGGGCCCCAGTTCTCACACTCCCTGTAACTCACTGGAGCCAAAGTTCCCAGGCTCCATCTAACTCACCAGGACCCTTGAAACTCACCTGGTTCTGTTTCTCATGCTCCCTTGAAACTTATTGGGGCATTGTTTCCCTGCACTCCTTTTAAACTTACTGCATTCACTGGAATATTTATTATTCCACTGTGTAATATCTAAAAAGAAGTGAATTAAAAGCATGTTCAGGTATTGCATGGTATAAGTAGCTTAGCAGGAGAAGCCAGAGAGTGGTAGTAGACGGTTGTCTCTCTGATTGGAGGCCTGTGACTAGTGGTGTTACGCAGGCATCGGTGCTGGGCCCGTTGTTGTTTATCATCTATATTAATGATTTGGATGATAGTGTGATAAACTGGATCAGCAAATTTGCAGATGACATGAAGATTGGGGGGCGTAGTGGGCAGCAAGGAAGGCTATCAAAGCTTGCAAAGTGATCTGGACCAGCTGAGAAAATGGGCTGAAAAATGGCAGATGGAATTTAATGCAGACAAGTGTGAGGGGATGCACTTTGGGAGGACAAACTAGGGCAAGACTTACACAGTGAATGGTAGGGCACCGAGGTGTGCGGTAGAACAAAGGAACCTGAGAATACAGATCCTTAATTCCTTGAAAGTGGCATCAAAGGGTTGTAAAGAGAGCTTTAGCACATTGGCCTTCATAAGTCAGCACATTGAGTACAGGAGTTGGGATGTTATGTTGAAGTTACATAAGATGTTGCTGAGGCCAAACTTGAGTATTGTGTGCAGTTCTGGTCACCTACCTACAGGAAAGATATCAATAAGCTTGAAAGAGTGCAGAGAAAATTTACACGGATGTTGCCAGGACTTGAGTCATAGGGAAAGGTTGAATAGGTTAGGACTTTATTCCCTGGAGCACAGGAGGATGAGGGGAGATCTTATAGAGGTATACAAAATTATGAGGGGTATAGATAGGGTGAATGCATGCAGGCTTTTCCCCCCTCAGTTTGGGTGAGACTAGAATGAGAGCTCATAGGTTTAGGGTGAAAGGTGAAATATTTAAGGGGAATCTGAGAGGGAACCACTTCACTCAGAGGGTGGTGTGAGTGTGGAATGAGCTGCCAGCGGAAGTGGTGGATGTGGATTCAATTGTAACATTTAAGAGAAGTTTGGATAGGTGCATGGATGAGAGAGGTATGGAGGGCCATGGTCTGGGCACAGGCAGATGGGACTAGGCAGAAAACCAGGCCGGCATGGACTAGATGGGCTGAAGAGCCTGTTTCTGTGCTGTAGTACTCTATGACTCTACAATATCTAATAATTCGCAAATTCTGCTAGTCCAGCACCATTGAAGTCCTAAGCACGTCAGACTAACGGAGCTTTACTGTATCCAGTGCAAAGGTAACATTGATATTTTGCACTAAGGGCGGGGCAGGCGGGGCAGGGAATGAACAGCCCAAAGGTCCACTATTCCATGCAGCTGCTTCTGCTTTCCTCTTGGTCCATTCCTTCTGTATGTGAAGGAATGTAAAATGATATTTCAAGAAGAAATGATCAATCATTGAGATAATGAACAGATTTACCATAAGTCCGCGAGATTGCTTGAATTCTTTGAAAAGGCTCTGGATGTTTTCTACGATACCAGATTCAGCCACCCAGCGGATATTGAAGTTTTCCTTAATGAAAAAAGCCTCCATTGTCAGGTTCACCAGCAGGTGATCAAAGTCTGATTGCTGTTAAAACAGAAAGCAAGTTCAAATATTGAAACTTCATATTTTGAAAGGCAAGATTTAGTCAATAGTTCATGGTTTGCCTTGAACCGGAAGCATCCTTCACAGTGTGTTGCTTCAGGATGGCTAACAGTATCGTCAAGGATGCCAGCACCCTGGCTATTCCCTTCTCTCTCTTCTACCTTCTGGGAGAAGATACAGGAGCTTGAAAGCAGGCGACCACAAGAACAGTTCCTTCCCCACTGCTCTCAGACTTTTGAACCAATCACCTCTCTCACGTCCCCATTCCCAGTGATGCTTGCTCTCTTAATTCTACCTCTCTTGGTTATTCCATTACTGTCACTTCAGCATTTTTTACACTACTTCAAATTGCACTGCAACCTTTACACCATCCTGTTATTTTGTGCTCATCACTGTGTTTATTGTTGTATTTATTATTGCCAAGTCCACTGTTTCCTCTGTGAGCTTCACGTGAGCAAGGAATTTCATTGCACCCTGGTGTATATGACAATAAACTGATCTGATTTGATTTGTGGAGTCTCAGCACACGCTGAAAAATTCCAATGAAACGTCCACTCGACATGTTAACTGCCTTTTTCTTTCACATGCTAAAGGGATTCCTGTATTTGAGAGTTACCTGAAATAACTGTAGAAAATATGATGCTCCCTCCTCCTCATTCCCTCCTCCCTCAGCACACACTGTCTGTTTGGCAGCAGTCCCTGTTCCAAGGCTTCCCCTCCAATAGTCTCACACTGGTCACACTTGTGCATGACACTAATTTTTATGTGATTCTTCCGAAACATTTCCTCCAGCTTCATTTCCTTATTTCAGCTGACTTAACCAGCCTCTCTCCCTTCTCATTCTCACACTGCTCCAGCCCCGTCCTTTCCCACCAGTGGTTTCTAACGGACCAGGTGCGGCATGTCGAGAGTCTAAAGTTCAATGGAACAATCCTATCTTTTGGAATGAAAAAAAACCAATCAAATAAAATCTGCCAATTTGGAAATTATAGAAGCAGGTAATTTCAGGAGCAACACTGTTTGAGAATAAACAAGTTACTTTTATTTTGGTTATCAGGGTATAAACAACATTGGTATTGCTGGGAGCTGGGAGCATGGCCTTGGTATGCATTGGCCACATAAAACCATTTATTTTTAGCGTGACTATACATCTATTTAATGGAATGAAACCTTATTAAAACCATAATGTGGGAGTCACAACTTTGTTTAAGAAGTGGAAAATTATCCCTAGTGTCTGCTACGTTTCACAGTAAAGCATAAGTCGATTTTGCCAAATGACTACTTCCCGAAACAAAAGTTACTGTATACGTGGCTAAGTAGCAGTTCCACATTGGCACAAAACGATAAAATCTTGCACCCAGCAACAGCAGTTAATTTTAGAATGTGCACCAATGATGGTCATTTTTACCCTGTACTACCTCAATGCACTGTGTAATGAATTGATCTGTACGATCGGTATGCAAGACAAGTTTTTCACTGTACCTCGGTACAAGTGACAATAATATACCAATACCAATACCATTACACAGAGCAAGTTCAAGTTCAAGTTACTTTATTGTCATTCACCCATATTGCTATAAAAACACATGGAGGAATGTAATGTCATTTTCCCCAGACTCACACAACAGAGGACATACATAGAACAGGGGACATATAATAAACGCAGACAGAAAAATTGTGCAAGTACAAACAGTGCAAAAAAATGGTATATACAGAATACAAAATTAGTGCAGGGTTAGTGCAAAACTGAGTTAGACAAAGAAAATACAGAACTCAGTGTGTTGCACTAAATGTATAAACACGTTCAACAGCAGCCAAAGTTCTTGTATGCCATTGAGCAAACCAGGGCTTTTGACGCAGCATTTGTCTGAAACTCCCTCCAGGGTATTCAGGAGCCTGACAACCTGGGGGAAAAACTGTTGTACAGTCTAGTAGTCCTGGCCCGGATGCTCCAGTACCGCTTGCCAGATGGCAGTGGGACAAATAGGTCGTGGGAGGGATGAGAAGGGTCAGCTATGATTCTGCAGACCTTGCACATGTATTGTGCTTAAACCCAGTTCAAGGTGGCTGTTGCTAGATGGCCTTCTCCATCCTCAGCCATTCATCCAGCTGGGCATATCCCTATGCCTCCAACGGCAGGAACATAGTCGGGAGCTGGGAGCGTGGCTGGGAGCTGGGGCAGAGCCAGATGTGCAAGGGAAGTGTGGCAGTAGCATCTGGAGCTGTCTACAAACAGCAGCTGACTGTCTTCCAGTTGACTTGGAGTGCTTTTCTGGGCAGGTTACTTCCACATTTACACTATTCATGTACAAGAACTGAAAGTTCTCTGCTGACTCACGAGCAATGAGTATGCTAAATTGTATGAAAAGGTTTTGTATGTTTTTATGGGACTGGAAGAAAACTGTGCAACACTGTAGAAGATCCTCTTTAAAGACCAGTGCACCAAACAGTGGCTGGCTTTTGCTATTAAGCAAGTAGCTATCTTTCAAAAGACAGTAGAGTTTGTTGAAAAAAAATGAATCATTGATGATTGAGATTGTACTGCAAATCTGCTTCCTTCAAGAAAACTTAGAAAAGCTCAGAGAAAGTTATGTCACATCAGATACGAAGATATTCTTCAAGAGTTTGGTTGAGGATGGGGAAATTAGTGAAGGGGAATTATATAATGCAGTAGTGAATATTTTTCTCAACAACAGAGTTACCAATATGTATGCACATACACTGTGTAATGGTCGTTACTGCTGTATGTTGTAAAGTTAACCACGATTGCTGGGTATAAGATTATTGCTGTGTCAATGCAGAACTGCTGCTTACCCGTTACCAGCTTTAGGGTGCTCAGAATAGCTTAATGGAGCCTTGTTGAGGAACATAGTGACATAATCTGCATTAGACAGATGACGCACAGACCAGGTGACCGTTTTGCGGAGCACCTACGCACTGTCTGCAACAGCCATCCTGAGCTTCCAGCTGCATGTCATTTCCACTCCCCTTCCCATTCCCACACCTCCTTGGCCTTCTCTACTGCCATTCACAAACTAGAAGAGCAACACATCACATTCTGCTTGGGTAGCCCACAGCCCAAGCTGAACTTTCCAGTTTCAGGTAACCCACTCCCCATGTTCCTTTCCCACTCTCACCAGTCCACCCAGGGTCTCTCTCCCCTGTTCCCCTTTTCTGTCCCTTCCACACTAGCTAGACATCACCCTCCCACACCTGGTTCCATCTGCGCATAACCCACATACCTACCTACCTGGGTTTCTTCTCCCTTGGTTCACTTTTCCCATCACCACCACCCCCCCCCCCCACCCCCACCCATCTGGTACGTCTGCCCATCCGTTATCTGGTTCTACCTGTCTCTACCCTTTCCCCTACCCCTCTCCATCTACCTGTTATCTTTCACTTCTCTTATGTTTCCACCTTTCACCTACCAGCTTCTGTCTCAGCCCTCCCTCTCAATTTTCTCTATACCCTTAGGGTTTCAATCCAAAACATCGACTATCCCTTTAGATCCACGGATGCTGCCGGTTCTTGACCAACTGAGTTCTTCCCGCAGCTTGTTTTATGGCTCCAGATTCCAGCACCTGCAGTCTCTTATGTCTCCATAATGACCTGAATTATGTACAAAGCATTCTTGCCATTGTCAGACAAAAATTGCTGCCTAACATTTAAGAAACAAGAATTGACCTTTTGGTGAATGGGCAAATGCAAAAGGGATAATCTCCTGACTGGAAACCATTGAAAGTACCAGTTTCTAAAAGGTAGCCAAAGTTTTCATTACACAAGAGACAGAAATGCAGTGGAATATCCAAATCTGGCAAAGGCATTGAATTCATATTCTGTCTACCTGGCAGCACATTCCCTCCTCAGTAAGTCTTTCCAATAATGAACATGGTCTGGTCATCTCTCAGTGCTTCAACAATGAAAGCTACTTCATTTGTGCGGGGAGGTTTTGAAATTGACTGCACACCTTTCTCATGATAAACTGTTGAAAGACAAATGAACCTTACAAAAGTTGGCTTTGAAAGAAAACTACAATTCACAGAAGGCATTGCACTACAGACAGCACAATGAGGAGAGAGTGGATGCTTCTCAAGAACATGAATATATTTACCACCATCTTTTACTTTACATATTATTAATGTTGTAATGTGTTGTAATAATTAGCAGAGTCTTTTTTAGTCTTTTGATCTGGGATAAAAGGTTTGCGTTTCACTTAATACAGGTAGGGAAGGGGATAGTGGGAGTTGAGTTTTCAGACAGGGAACTCCTTCCCGTTTAAACGTTGGTGTCCCTTTTTAAGACTGTGGGAAAATGTCACCCTTCTTGTTTGTTACCTTGCTGAATAAAATAGAAACACAAACTGTTAAAATCAGAGAAGAAGAGCTTACTGTCAACTCATTATTCAGCAGGGCATCTTCTTGTGGAATGTGCTGGATCTTGCCTGGTCCAAGCTTACTGATCGCCTGTAAGGATAATCACAAAATTAACTATGCCTCTTGTAACAATAACCTTGTGATTGAAGGCACTGTCTAAGATACAACTATGCACTGTGGAGATTAGTTGAGTTTCCTACACTGATATGGTAATCCAAAATAAGAGGGAATATCTGTACAGCAAGACGAGTTTAAATGTCTCAAAGCCCTTCACTAAATGAATCAGAACAGGAATATATACTACATCAATAACACTGCACAAACAGAAATTAAGTAAGTGAGCAGGTAATCTGGAATGTTGGTTGAGGGAATAATGCAGACCAGGATTTTTTTCATTCTTTGAAAATTACTGTAAGATCCAAATAACTACCAGAACATGATGGTGCCAGGGCTGTTCATCATAGGATGAAATATCCAACAGTGCTCTACTCCTCATTTTGTCAATAGGCAGCATTCTGAGTTCAAACCTGCTACCCCTCACCTGGTGTTGACTGTATTAATTAAAACAAGCCATGAAATAAGTTGGAATCATCTATTCAGTCTGTGCAACTGTTTCAGCATCCTGACATAACAAATTTTACTCTGCACTAGAATTTCTCCCATAAATTTTAAGAACGAACTTCAAAAAACAGGCACCAGCTAGCTGGCAGTGTGAAATTGATTATATAGCTGGGACTAGAAGCAGCAGCAAAACCTGCCAGGCTGGCATTTATAGCCCATACCTAGTTACCTTGAGAAGGCAGTGGTAGGCTGTCACCTTCTTGTTCTGCTTTCTTGAGAGTAGTTTGATAGTGATGTATCAAACTGGAGCAGGTGAAAACATCGGGAGTCAGGTATGAGTCAGATCAGGTAATGTCACGAGGTTTTCACTCCTAAACCACTTCAATAATCCTGTTGACTTTCAATAAGAATCCAACGGCTTCATGATCACTTTTACTAATGTCAATTTCCTTTCTTTTAATCTCAAGGCCTTCGGAATTAACCCTTTAAGTGCAATGCTTAGGTTGATAGCAATACATTAAATATAAAATAACCCAAATCCCTCATAAGGAAAAGGACTTGGGTGGAGAAATAAATTAGCCAAATATCCCTGCCATACCCTAACAAACACCAGAGAAAATGCTTGGTGCAGGAAGGTGAAGCTGACATAGAAATGAAATCTTAGAATTCCTTTGAAGAAAAAAGTGAATGAGTTTAAGGCTGTCCTATTGCAATTTTATCCTAAGTTTCTGCTGGTGCAACTGGATGGAGATGTTGTTTAAACACTTCCTATGCAGCAAAATTAAGTTAAACGATCTTTCTTTGGAACAATTTATATTTTGTATTTTGACTTTGTATTATTTCATAAGATCACCGTACTATCAAAAAAAGTTGGACTGAAACATTTTCAGCAAGGATCTCTAAGCATTTACCTTCACCAACTCTTTCAATGTGTGCTTTGACTCATCCAACGCAAGTATGTAGTACGTTTTTGGTTTATGTTCCGCTATATTTTGTAACACTCTGCAAGAGAGGGCCAAAAATATGTCACGACTTTTAAATATTGCAGATTCCCTAAACGGACTGATCCACACTTATGCTGTCACTGGAACAAGTCCCAGGCTGTTGTAGAATCATAGAGAGTCATGGAATCACACAGCACAGAAACAGGCCCTTTTGCCCATCTGCTGGCAATGAGGGCCGTATCCTTCCATGCCTTGCCTATCTAAGCGTCTGCTCTCCACCTCCAACTTGTCTAGAAATTTGAGATAACAAGAAATAAAAATAGTTCAAGAGAACGTAACTTTTCAGCAAGTCTAATACATGGACTGATTCCTCTGACTCCAGCAGCAAGCGCCACACTTGAAAAATTATGTGGAAGACATTGTACAGCCACAGCACTGTGCTGGTATTCTCTGACCAGCATTTCCATCGAATACAGTTTCCTACTGGGAAGGGGGTATCATCCCAACAATACTTAGACTACTTCAAAACCTCTTATTTCCTACCTCACATGTTATTAAAACCAACAGGACCCCATTTCAAACTGACAAGTAAATATCAGATTGTGGTTCTTTTTCCATGACTCTGGTTTTTGGACCTGTACCATACTTTAAAGGATTATGCATTATAACAGGTAAAAGACATGAAAGGAAAGAAGTACTATCTTATTTTAATTGTCAGCGTTATATTTTGCAACCACAACTGAATGCCAAGACAAGAATTTTTCAGTAAATACAATGATCTAATACATTGCTTAACTCATATTGTAAAAAAAAGTTACCTATTTTGTTTTGCTAAAACTGTGTAATGGTATCCCAAAATGTTTTAACCCAGTGTAATCTTGGACCATTTGGGGATTTGGTTTGGCAAAAACAAATTGCTTTTACTCTTCTGAATGCTCTTGTGAATGACAAAGCAAATTCTCTTTGTTAATGGCACCACTTTGGTATTGAGTTGTGCTAAAGTTATGTTAAAGGTTAATGATTTTTTGAAGTAGTTTTCTTTGTAAGTTCATGCACACATTGTTCTTTGGTTTGGACACTTGTTCACCCCTCACTGAAATTCTGGTGTCACTGAAACGATAGAACACAAGGAAGTTGAAGGACACATACTTAAATAGGCAAGATGGAAGTTTGCTTAGGGAAGATCATTAATGTTCTTTAAAAAACAACAATGGATATTTTAACAATTGTATTTTTGCTTTATCAATGAAAGAAGTATTCTCACAGGCTCTTTGAATGACTGAGCAATTTTCTGAGAAAGAAACAAAATGATTGACAATTTTCTGAGTCAACTAAACCAGTAAGAACCAAATTCATTCCTTTCTGTATAAGCAATGAAAGGGTTTATCATTAGCAACTAAGTTGGCAAGGGCAAAATTGTCCAGAACCCCCTTCCTGACCATTGTCCAGTGAGTGCTGGATCAATGGGGAACTCCAACTTAGATGACTGCTAGAAGTTCAGTGCCATTTCCATTTAAGTATATGGAATTGAACTGCAGTAAATACATTGATGCCTGAAATGATACGTCTTATTTTGTAATACTGTTTTAGACATCATCTCCATTATGTTTGGACATTGGTAAGGACAAAACAACCATGACTGTGATGTTAATGTGACCAAAATTCATTCTCATGGTTCATAATGAGCAACAGCCCATGGACAAAACCCAGGAAGCTAACCATGGCTTAGTAAGGAGTCACTATGTTCCATGGAGAGAACACTGTATAGTAAAGAAAGGTACTTCTTATATTATTCTGAGTCCATTTTCACAAGATCACAAGACAAAGAAGCAGAAGTAGGCCATTCGGCCCATCAAGTCTGCTCCATGAGCTAAACTAAAACAATTCCTATCCAGCCCAAATTTCCAGCCTTATCCCCATATCCCTTGATACCTTGACTAATTAGATACCTATCAATCTCCTCCTTAAACACCCCCAATGATTGGGCCTCCACAGCTGAACATGGCAAAGAATTCCATAATTTCACTACCCTCTGGCTAAAGAAATATCTCCTCATTTCTGTTTTAAACCGGTACCCTCTAATTCTAAGACCGTGCCCTCTAGTTCTGGACTCACCCACCAAGGGAAACAGCTTAACCACATCTACTCTGTCCAGTCCTTTCAACATTCTAAATCTTTCTATGAGGTCCCCTCTCATTCTTCTGTACTCTAGTGAGTACAGTCCAAGAGCCGACAAACACTCATCATAAGTAAGTCCTTTCATTCCGGTAATCATCCTCATAAATCTTTTCTGAACCCTAATCTTTTCTGAACCCTAATGTTTTTTGAACAAACCTAATGTGTACATGATGGAGTTAAACTGAAAGGAAAACAAAAATATGTTACAAAATAAGCCAGCCTAACCTCAACTATTGTCACAAGGAATGTATTCAAATTGTTTACCAAGATTTTTAAAATGTTAAAGAAAATTGTCCAAATAAAGAATGTCCTCAGGGTGAGGACATCTTAGAACAAATCATAGCCAGTCCTAAATAGAATCTGAAAGACTGCTCATAGCCAATAGTGATACAAGATTGTACATAACTATGATGTAAGCTAAATTAATGCAGAATTTTATTAATTTAACTTCTGTACTTGTAATAATTAACTAAATTGTCCTTCTTTAAAAGCTAAGTATAGATTACAACTGCTGATATCCTTTATTTGATTGTTAGTTCCTTTTATTCTTCACTCACCCAGCTAAGTCATTCACGTGAATGGTTGGAACAATATTTTTTCCATCTCCAAAGCATGGTATTGTTGGATTCAGCCCAAGCCAGGCTTCCTGACCACAGAAAGAAAGTCACATGAGGCTAGTTTTGCATATCCTGGTATACTATATAACGTAATAAACAATGTGAGAACCATTAGCATTGCATTAAGCACAAAGACATAAGTCATCATTTCTAGCAAACCAAGGCAACAGCCATTTGTACAACAAACCACATAACCAAGGGTATGGAACTTCATCATAGTTTTTACCAAACATCAGATTCTGCAGTCCTTATCTCAGTAATACAAGTTGAGTCTCCATATGGTTGGTAAGCAGGAATGATCTAATTAAAGCAACAACTAAGGGAAGCCGGAATGAATGAGGCAGATCTTGATAATGACACTGAAAAGGGAATGTGGTGAAAAGAATGAAATTAAAATCTCTGGTGGCATATCTGCCTATCTTCAAACTGCATTTATGGTAATTCTATGCTTCTGTCCTAAGACTGAGTGGCACCAGTGAAGGGTTTAGGTCCACGATTTGATTCAACATCAACACTTGATCCCCTGTGAGTAATTTCCCTGTGGTGTAAGATCACTCAGTTGTAGCTGCACTATCAGAAAGAAACAGTGGTGGAAAAGACGATTCCCTGAACGTTTCTGACGAGTCATTAGAATGAATGACTAATGAACAGAGCAGAAGGAATCACAACACAGAAGATCATTCAACCCTTGCTTAAGTAGACAACAAGTTCTTGGTGATAGCATTCAGTAAAAAGAACTGCTACTGTGGATTGGGTTTACTCAAGATTGTCAGAAGGAAAAGGATAAACATTCTACATTCTTTACCTTGAAGAAGAGATGAAACACACTTTCATCCATTCCATAAATGACTCCAGAAGCAATAACGTAGGTAGAAAACTTCCGCTTTTTCTAAAGAGGAGATGCAAAATATTTTCTTAACAAGTAAAAAGCTTTACCTATACAGTATTAATAGAACTAAATTCTAAATAGGATTGATAGCCTAATCAATGGACCAGGAACCAGAGTTCAGGACCATTGATCCAAAAGCATGAAATCCACCATAGCAACTAGGGGATTTAAATTATATTAAAACATCTGGAATTTGAATAAAGCTTGTCTCATTAACAGAAACCATTAAAATACTGTCATAAAAACATGCCAGGTTCACAAATTTCCTTCAGAGAAGGAAATCCACCCAGCCTGGCCTATACTTATCTCCAGTCCAACAATGCAGTTGTAGATTGAAATCTCCTCAGTTCAGTAAATACTGGCAATGACAGCAGCTGCCACATCACATGAATTCATAAATTAAAAAAAAAGTGACTCAGCAAGTTACCTTTTTTAAAAAAATATAGAGCTAATCTTTCCAATCACAATCACTTAATCTGACTATCCTCTTGGAAAAAGCAAAGTAGCAATGAATAGTAAACAGACTTTAAAACTATTCCAGCCTGCATCGAGCTCTGCTTAAAAATGCAGAATAAGCAGTGAGATCCACAAAGATTATTTGATTATCTTCATGCAGCTGCTGACACTAACTTGACTCTCCCAACCTGGGCTAGAGCCTCCACAACACACCCTTCCCAAAGAAAGGTGTATTGTTTTGTCAATGTTCTATTCACTAAATTACATGCATGTAAACTATGAATTAGGAGCAAGAGTAGGCTATTCAGCCCTTCAAGCCTGCTCTGCCATTTGTGACCGATCTAATTGCAACCTCAGCTCCCACTCCCGCCTGCTGATCCACAACACTAGCTACTGTATGACCAGAGAGCAAGTTCACATTTATCCTGTAAAAAATATTACATAGCAGCCATATAATCTTATCATTCATTGTATATTTCACTTTTTTGATAATCAATAAATGTTGTTCAGATGTGAATCTATACATTAAATGCAATACAATGCTTCCTTAAACTTGAATTATTATGATTTTCCTACCGTGCTTCTCCCTGACCCCCTGTCGCTACTAAATCCCCTGAAAATAAAAATTCTCAAAACATATTAAAAACTGAAGGATTGTGGAATGGAGCTTGCTTTTGATCTTTAATAGATTGACATTTATATTCTGGCGATTCATTCCAAACTTATGAAGTGAAACACTCAAATAGACTTTCATATACAGCAAAGGAATAGGCATCTTAAACCTAAATCTATGATCTAGAAAGACAAGGAAGAGATGCATTATCACCTGAAAATTCTCTCATCTCAGGCAGCCTTCCATTCATGCTCAATAGCTTCCTGTTAGATGCATATATACTATCTGCTCCAACCATCCTTCTGACAGCACACTCCACATTCCTGCTATTCTGTGAGTGGAGATTTCTATAGAATACTCTATTGGATTTAATCTGCACTGATGGTATGTTGAGCCTTCACAGCTGTAAACAGCAAAATTACTTTTCCAAAATTTTAATTATTTTCTGTAGTTACATACAGTTTTTCCAAGTTTGATGACTAGCTTCTCAAGGCTGAGGTGATCCTTAAAGTTTGGATGAGACTTCCTTCTGCGATAATCGTCCTCCGTGAATGCAACCTCTGGATCCTCCTGATAAACATAACTGCTGTTTACTTTTTCTTCATTAACAGGATTAAATTATACAAAATTATTTAATGTGACTTTTACATAAGATGTATGTAGTAATGAATACCTAGAGAGATTTCATAACAGCAACTGTGTAAAGATTAAATTTTTCCTCCTAATTTCAGTTCTTAAAGATGCTAGCCTGTGATACACTTGGCTCCAGAGGCAGCTTTTCATTGCCCTGCTCAAGGGCCTAATGCTCCTTTACTTCTGCACAGCCCAAAGACTGGTCAAAAATGCGATAACAAATGGATTCACCGCTAAACCCAATCCTGCCTTCACCACAGTTTCTGCTTCCACTCACTTCTGACACGTTAATGGACATAAATCCAAACAAAACTTGATGCATTTCCAGTGTGAGACAAGGAGATCAGATCCAAAGGCATCCTTAAGATCCAGGAATACCTGCCTAATTACAATGTTAGGTGCTTCCTCAGTAGGACCTGAATTATAGTATACTCTCAGTGATAATGACCCTAATGCATGAAAAAAGCCAAATTACTGGATTAAACACTTCCTAATTGATAAACAGCTACCAGGATGTTAGTAACCATACCTGCAGCTCATTTGCATCGGCACAAAATTCACATTGACAAGAAAAGCAGCAACATAGTGCTTGCCAGCTGAGGTTTCAAATCTGTCTTCACCTCCTTACATGTTGAAGCACTGGAGTGACAAATGGGGCGACTTTCCACACAGCCACCTCACACAGCACTGCCTCGACTTTGGCAGTCACCAAACAGGAGACAGTGGCTGGGTTGCACCAGAGAGTGATGCCATGACCTTGGACTTCCTTTCCCCTTTACGTTTGCTCCTGAATTTTGTCCATGTGTTACTCTGAATACTCAGTCTACTCCTGAGTATCGTCCATGTGTTGCTGTACGTGAGCATGAACTGCTTCTTCTTCTGATATGCAGCATTTGTGAGGATCACTCTGCTTGATGTGGTGAGGTGCTTCCAGCGATGTCCAGACAGTGGGCTCCCAGGTTGTGTCCTTCCATTAACATTTCATGTGGATCTCATTGCATGGATGTTCTCTTTTGAGTGGGTTCTGCATGTGTAAGACAAGCCAGGTATTCAAGGGATATCCCTCATTCCTAAGGAGCCTCCTGGAGTGACTTAATCAAAGATGACACAAGATAAAACAAATCATGCTTAGGAATTGTTGTTGAATATTCACTATAATCATTTTCTGGGTATCCAGGAAGTGAAATGCCTTCTGTATCTCATCATTTTGTTATTTCCTCCCCAAGTCAATGTGGATGCAGCTGATGGCTTCTTCAAAAATATCCAAACTCTTGCTGCTTTCTCTTCTCTACTGAAGAGGATGAGGGCAAATTTTGCTTTGCTTGGCTACAGAACCTTCTTAAAAATCATTGCTACAGTGGAATACTACATATTACATAATCTCTCCGATGTTCAGGCAAACGAGAAAGTCCAGAGGCATGGAGCATCAGTGCAGCAGTAACTTTCACTGCCTCTGTTAAACTGGTTCTGGCTTGGCTGAGCATCTGCAGAGATGGCTGGAGCACGTGGCACATCCCTGACAGCACCTCGTTAGAGAAGCAGAGTCTTCTCAAGCATTGCTCCTTGATGTGGGAAAGGTGGTCCCATTGATGGAGCCTCCTGCTGAGAACTCTACTCTACTTCTCCTTCTTTTGGCAAGTAGCCTGGCTTCATGGGCCTGTTCCTCTCTCCCCCTCCCATGCTGAGGTACAACAACCAAAGATTCCATGTCAGACTGCAATAGCTCTCAGCTTAAGTACTCTCACAAGACCTCTTGAACTTCAACAATATTCAACAATGCAATTCCAGCAAATCTGCCCAACCAACCTGCTTCTCCTCAATGATCAACATACAGATCCCTTTAAAAACCATAAGTAGGATACAGTGGGTGGTGGCGATGGAGTTCTGCCAACTGTAAAGTGTCAGGTTCCCTGTGTGTGTGTAATATATGGCATCTACTGGATTGTGATGGCTGAATTTGGTGGGATAGGGGTCAAGTCAGCAGTGCACAAGAACCAATGTCACAAAATACCTATTCTGTGGCTCCATGTACGTCCAGTGCATACACAAATTATAACAGGATGAATCATTGTGATGGTCTGCACTTGTGATTTTGCACTCTAGTGCATCAACCTGTAAGGAGGTGAAGGCAGATTTGAAGCCTCAGATGACAGGTACTATACTGTGGCTTTTCTTGTCAATGTAAATTTGTGTGAAGATTCAACTGTACTACAGATATGATTGTTAACGTCTTGGCAGCTGCCATCAATTAGGAAGTGCATAATGCAGTAATTTGGCATTTTTTTCATGCATTATCACTGAGAGTATACCATAATTCATATTTGGGAGTCAAAGTGTTGAGACAAAACTATTTTGCTGCCCTTGTCTCCAATTGTCCTTATTTCTTTACTGAGTCATGCAGAAATCTTATCAAGAACTTCATGTCAGCACTAAAATCCAAGCATGAATGCTTTAAAACCATCATCTGAACCAAAATGTAAATTGCATCTATTATTTAACAATTGGCATGTTTTTAAAAATTGTCTGGGAAATTTACTCAGCTTTGGATCCAGGTCTGAGTCTGTAGCATTTGTCAGCGTACTCTATAATGAGGTTCAAATGTACTGATTTATCAAGAAATAATTTGCACTTTAAACTCTCGATCCTGCAATCGTTCAGTCAATCTCCACATCTGCAAAATGTTTATCAGGCACAAGACACAAACTATCCACTGGGTTTAAGCTCTGAATGTCAGCTCAATCTAAAGGGTTGCATAAGCTCTACTGCAATAAACACTTAACTTTGTAACGTGTCTAAAGCCATCTAAAATTCAATTAAACAGCAACGAGCAAAACACATTGAATATTCCTTACGGGATCGACAGGTTTAGTTTGAGCCCATGTCATTATTGTCGACAACAGAATAAATATTTTTGGACTCTCGAAATTTTCTAAATCGGAATGTAGTGCTGCAGATAGAAAAAGAAAGAACATTATCTTTTAGCATTCTTTCATTATTTATTTCTCCAGTCTAGAATAAGCCAAGGAAACATACATTTATACAGAATGTTTTTTTTCAGTACTCTTGCATTCCCCTGAGTTTAGGAAGTGATTCATAACATGGTCGGTTACTTTCTTTGCTATAATTCCAAGTTAGTTTAAATGATAGGTACACCTACAGCTTCATCGTCGTTGTCCTGCTTGGGAAGTAGGCCAAGCTGCAGGTAAAGGGCAATATTTCACCTTACTTCAGAAGCAAATTATCTGCCATTTTATAATTGGCTTTACAAAACTGGACAGCACAGATTCAGCCACTTGGCTGAAATGACCTGCACCTGTGGTTCCACTCCCTCCCCTCCCCCCGCTCAACTTTATCCAACCCTGTCAGCATATCCTTCCTGTTGAGGTATTTATCAAGCTTCATTTTACAAGTGTCTAGGTCATGTGACCTACATAACCCTTGTGACTGCAAGTTTCACGTTCCAAGCACTATCTTGGTAAAGAAGTTTCTCCTGGGTTCCTTGGTGGATCTATCAGTAACCATATCCACGGCCGCCAGAACAAACAAGGACAGTAGAGGTTACAAGACCTTGGGTGAGTGGGAAAGAGAGAAAAGGATAGGATGGGGGAATATTGATGAGGAGAACACAAGGAAGGAGAGTAGGAGGAGATGTGAGCTGAAAGAGTGGGAAGATCAGCAAGCAGAGGGTTGGACAAAAAAGGTAAAGAGGTGAAAGAAAGATAGAGTATGAGGGATTTGAAAGATCGGATGAGAAAATAGAGAGGCAGGCGCTTATAGAGCATAAAAAGGGGAACAGGAAATAAAAATATCCTTTGAAACAGTGTGAACACATAGGTAATGAGGTAATACCGCAATGTTACCAAATAAAAATATATGTTGCAATGATATCTAATGCAAGGACCACCTGACTTTGGCAGAATATTTAATGGTCCAGAATGAACCACACCTGGTATCTGAAAGACTATCCTAGTATCACTAAGGCCACACTTTTAGCTTCCTGAGAGCCATAAATAACAGGCAATAAAGATAATTATTTCTGGCTATCTTTTATCTACAGTAGGATGACTGCTCCAGCTATTTTAACAAAGCAGACCTGTACAACTTCCCTGCATAAAAGTAAAGCAAGGTTTTATTTTCCCCATGATGAAAATGTTCATCAATTTATGGAATAGGGTTAAAAACATAAGCAAGTGACATCTAATTACTGTGGAAGAAGCACACGGAAAAGCAGGTAAATGAAGTGAAAAATCAGAACCTGAAACAGCCCACGAGGCTTCATCAATTTGTTCAGGTACTTCTGTGATATTATAGATGATGATGTCACACTCCCGGAGATATTCGAACAGTTGGTCATGTGTTTCGAACTGAAGATATATATATAAAAAAATTATACCTATATTAATGGATTAAATCCAGTGAAACGATTCCTAGTTTCGAGCATAATTTTACATTTCAAATTAGATTAATCTCAAAGCATGTAAGATGGCAATTTTCAAATCCAATTTATAATTTTGGTCTGAACAAAAAGCCATCTTCTAGGGTACAGGTACTTTGTAGTATAGTTCTGCCTTACTTCAAACTCAAGAAAGGCAAACAATTTGGAAATGACGTTCCTGTTTTCTGTTCAGATCCCCAGAGAGCAGTTCCCAAACTCATCACCTCTACCATAAAAAGCATCCTATCCGGAAAATGGGGCCCTCGGGCCAACGAGACTATACTGAGAATCAAGCACCCATTTACAACTAAGCCCATGTTATTCTCCCCACATTCTCCTCAACCACCCCCAGATTCTATCACTCACCTATGTACTGGGGATGGGGAGGGAGGGGGGAGGGAGTGGGGGATGGGGAGGGGCAGGGGAGGGAGGGGGGTGGGTGGGATGGTGGAGAGGGGGCAGGGGGGATGGTGGAGAGGGGGGAAGGGGAGGAAGGGGGAGGAAGGGGGAGGGAGGGGGGAGGGTGGGGGGAGGGAGAGGGAGGGGGGAAGGAAGGGGGAGGGAGGGGGTGAGGGAGGGGGAAGGGAGCGAGTGGGGAGGGAGTGAGTGGGGGGGGGTGAGGGAGTGGGGACGGAGGAGGGGGGGAGGGAGGGAGGGGTGGAACAAACTTCTGCACTACGAAGGTGATGAAATTTTGGTATTTTCTACCCAGGAGGGTTGTGGTGGTAAATACATTGATTTAATTCAAAGCTGAGATTGATGGATTTTTGAATATTAGAGGAATCAACTGATGTGCGCAAAGGTCAGGAAAATGGTGATAAGGTAGAAGATCAGCCATAATCTTGCTGAATGGTAGCTAAGCTCAATGGTCTACTGCTGCTCATATTGCCATATTCTTATGTGCCAGGCAATTAGTGTCAGGGAAACAGTGAACATACATATTTCTTCATGTTAAACTGAAAAATTATAAAAGGACAAAGATGTTGTGAGAATTGGTCTTAGCAATAAATTACACATTATAACCTCAGAAATACTTAATGTTCAAAAAGTAAGTCAAGTGACTTACAGAGAAGATTTCAAAAGCAAAATCAGGCTTCTTGTCTTCAGGATTGCTCAATGTTCCCACCACTTGATACGTCCCTTTGGCCAGTGGAACACTTTTGGCAGACTCTGTCTCTTCCTCATTTTGTTCTTCATCATCGTTCTGTTCCTCCAGAGATGATCCAACCACAGAGTTCGATAAGTACTGGGAAAGAACCAGGAATCAGAATTTAGCCCTTGGGGTTACAAATCTAAATCTCCTCGACAGAGCCTTCACATTACAAAGAGATTGAAGGTTTTGCAACAGATCTCCAATGACATCAATAAAACAAGTGCTGGGAATTTTCGAAGAGTTCAGCTGGAGAGATACTTCATGATAGAAATGCAGAAGTAGGAAAATGGAATTTCTGTATTCTGAACAATAGTGGCAGTGTGACACTTTAGTCAAAACTTTCAACTTCGGAGAAAGATAAAAACTAGATTATCTAGCTACTAGTTACCCTTACTTATGTTTAGTCAATCTTGAACATATGAAAAACTGAAATGTATTGCTCAGTGCCTTGAATTATATTATACTCCAGGCTATGTTGCTTCTACTCAGATACCTTAAAGCGGGTGTTCAGAATCTGAAGCAACACACAAAGGCACTGGGGGAACTCAGCGGGTCAGGCAGCATCTATGGAGGGATATCTTTGGGGGCCAGTGGGACAAGGTGAAAATAAGGGAAGGCACAGAAGGAAGTGGTTATCAGATGTTAAAAATTTGATCTGTTTCTTTCATGAACGGGCAGGTCAAGGTGAAAACTACCCCTATTATCTGAGTATTAATTTGGACACACTTTATCTTACAGATTTTTTAGAAGTATTTCTGCAGTGCCCATTCATAGAACTGTAATATTGGATAAAACTTGTGAAGTGGTGGAATGGTTACTCCATCGTAAATGTGGACGAAGTCACAAGATGGTTATGGAGAAGGAAACCCATTCCCACCATCTTAGAAAGACATCACAGACACTCCAACATAACATCCATGACCTTCTCAAAATGATTCCAGCAGAGATGGCGTCAATCAGAACAGAAATTCATAATACCTAACAGTTATCAATAAACTTCGTGACGAGGTTAGTAAGTTTGACTTTGAACCCATGTTATTCTTCCAAGTTCAGCGTAAATTCTTGCTCTAGATCCACTTTCCCCACACTTTATCCTTCACCTCTCTGTCGTGTTTTATGCATTGTAAAATATTTTCATTTTCGCCAGTCTATCCTCCCAACGCAGTTTTCTGACACAAGAAGTTACTTTTTTTAAAATCCTGAATGTTATTTTAATACAACTTGGTGAGTCAGCCACAACACAGAGGCGCACAATTGCACCTTACACGCCGACACGTGCAAGCGCAAAGGTTTGCATTTACACGGAAATATCACATGCATGCACTCTTGCAAACACAAACTGCACACATCACTCAGGTAGTCTTGCACAAATGCATGTGCATTCACACATACACACCTGCACACTTATACACCGGCACACTTTCATACTTACACACCTGCACACTTACACACCTGCACATTTACACACCTGCACACACACACCTGCACGCTTGCACACCTGCATTCAGCCTGCACATCTGCACATGCACCCTGCAGATGTGCAGGCTGAATGCAAGTGCACTTACACTTTTGCACACACACACCTCCCACACTCAGGCACCCTCGGCGGCACATCTCACTGACTTTCCCCACGTAGCGGCCCACGAACGAGTCCAGGTGGTTGAGGAAGATCCGCTTGCTCCGGATTTTCTCCGCACTCTCCTCGCCCGCCATCACCACGCCGGCCGGCCGGCCCTTGGATACGCGGCGCCAGGACGCGTTGCTAAGGGCGGGTCCTTCGGCGCCCCGGACCAGTCCGGAAACAAGCCGCACCCGTCAAAGACTGGGCCGTGCTACAGCGCCGTGCAAAATGTAAGATGAGGTAATTCGTAGTGAGTCTGCCTTCTCCTAACGGAGATAACGATCCTTCTACCGAAGGGAAACTAGGGCATTTGGTTAGCCAGCCTTTGGCGCAGGGTGTTGTGGGAATTGTAGTCAGTGCGCCGCAGACAGGGACATGGACTACACGGTGCAGTGTGTTGGCCTGAACCAGAGAACAGTACAGCACAATACAGGCCCTTCGGCCCACCATGTTGTGCCGACCTTTACACCCCCCTTAAGATTGATTAACCCCTTCCTCCCACATATCCCCCTATTTTAAATTCCTCCATATGTTTATCTAACAATCTCTCGAATTTGACCAGAGTACCTGCCTCCACCACCACCCCCGGCAGCGCATTCCATGCCCCAACCACCCTCTGGGTGAAAAACCTCCCTCTGACGTCTCCCTTGAACCTCCCACCCATTACTTTGAAGCCATGCCCTCTTGCATTGAGCATTGGTGCCCTGGGAAAGAGGCGCTGGCTGTCCACTCTATTCCTCTTAATATTTTGTACACCTCTATCATGTCTCCTCTCATCCTCCTTCTCTCCAAAGAGTAAAGCCCTATATACCTTTTTACAGCACCTATTACTACCTCAAGTTATTTTTCAAGCAGCAATGTGCAGTCACTGCTATTTTGAGGGAATCAACTTCAAATGTGTGATTAATGTGATGATCAAACTGGTGCTCACCCCCAACAACTTCTCTTTCGGCTCCTCCCACTTTCTCCAAACCAGAGGTGTAGCCATGGGCAATCGCATGGGCCCCAGCTATGCCTGCCTTTTCGTCGGCTACGGGGAACAGTCCACGTTCCAAACCCACGGCGGTAATTCTCCCCAATTCTTTCTCTGTCACATTGACAACTGCATTGGGGCTGCTTCCTGCACCCGTGCTGAGCATGTCAATTCCATCATCTTTGCCTCCAGCTTCCACCTGCCCTAACTTGGTCCATCTCTGACATCTCTCTCCCCTTTCTGGATCTCTCTGTCTCCGTGTCCGGACACAGATTAATCACCGTCATCTTTTACAAATGCCCTGACTCCCACAGTTACCTTGTCTACACTTCTTCCCAACCCGTCACATGCAAGGACGCCATCCCCTTCTCAGCTCCTCCACCTCTGCCGTATCTGTTCCTATGATGAGGCTTTCCACTCCTGGACATCTGAGATGTCCTCCTTTTTCAGTAAACGGGGTTTCCCTTCCACCACCATCAATGCTGCCCTCACCCGCACCTCCTCCATTTCCCGCATGTCTGCCCTCACCCCATCCGCCCCCCAACGTAACAGGGACAGGGTTCCCCTTGTCCTCACCTACCACCCCATGAGCCTCCACATAAAACACATCATTCTCCGCAACTTCCGCCACCTCCAATGGGATCCCACCACCAGGCACATCTTCCCCTCCCACCCCCCCTCCCCCCTGCTTTCCACAGGGATCGCTCTCTCCGTGACTCCCTCATCCACTCGTCCCTCTCCACAGATGACCCTCCCGGCACTTATCCCTGTAACCACACTAAGTGTTACACCTGCCCCTACACCTCCTCCCTCAGCACTATTCAGGGTCCCAGACAATCCTCCAGGTGAGGCTGAATGTAAGTGTGCAGGTACGTAAGTGTGCACGTGTGTATGCGTGAATGCACATGCATTTGTGCAAGACCACCTAAGTGTCATTTATTGCATCTGGTGCTCCCGGTGCAGCCTCCCGCACATCAGTGAGACCCGACACAGATTGGGTGACTGCTTCGTTGATCACCTTCGCTTCATCTGCCGCAAAAGCAAGGACCTCCTGGTGGCCAGCCGCTTCAATTCCACATCCCACTCCCATACTGACATGTCTATCCATGGCCTCCTCTACTGCCAGGTTGGTGGTGTTGTGAATAGTGTAGAAGGTTGCTGTAGGTTACAACAGGACAATGATAGGATGCAGAGCTGGGCTGAGAAGTGGCAGATGGAGTTCAACCCAAAAAGTGTGAAGTGATTCACTTCGGAAGATCGAATTTGAAGGCAGAATACAAGGTTAATGGCAGGATTTAGCAGTGTGGAGGAACAGAGGGATCTTGGGGTCCATGTAAGGTTGCCGCGCAGGTTGATAGGGTTGTTAAGAAGGCATATAGTGTGTTGGCCTTCATTAGACGGGGTATTGAGTTCAAGAGCCATGAGGTGACGTTGCAGTTCGATAGAACTCTGGTTAGACCACACTTAGAGTATCGTGTTCTGTTCTGGTCACCTCATTATAGGGAGGATGTGGAAGCTTTAGAGAGAGTGCAGATTTACCTTCCTGGGAGATTAATCCCCGTTGCTGCTGCTGGAAAACTATGGGATATGAGGAATGTGGTCTGCACTGGTGCAGATAGGACCACCACTGTGTGCACAACGTCAGCAAAACTAAAGAGCTGATTGTTGGCTTCGGGAAGGGGAAGGAGGGCGAACATGCGCCAGTCTACATTGGGTGTTCGGTGGTGGAGAGAGTCAGCAGCTTTAAATTCCTGGGCGATAACATATCGGATGACCTGGCCTGGGCCCTGCACGTAGACGCAATCATAAGGAAAGCGCACCAGCATCTTTACTTTCTTAGGAGGTTCAGCTTGTCACCGAACACTCTAACAAACTTCTACATATGTACTGTGGAAGGTATCCTGACTGGTTGCATCGTGGTTTGGTACGGCAATTCAAATGCACAGGAACATAAAAAGCTGCAGAGTAATGAACTCTGCCCAATATACCACAGGCACCTCCCTCCACACCATCGGTAGTATCTACAGGAGGTGCTGCCTCAAGAACGCAACATCCATCATCATGGATCCCCACCATCCGGGCCATGTCATCTTCTCGCAGCTACCATCGGGCAGGAGGTACAGAAGCCTGAAGTCCCACCCCACCAGGTTCAAGGACAGCTACTTCCCTTCAACCATTCGGTCTTTGAACCCCCAGCACAATCCCAATCACTGGAGTTTAGCAACACTATGACCACTTTGATCACTTTGCACTAAAATGGACTTTGTTCTTTTTGTCCTAATTGTGTTCTTTCTTGTAAAAATTGTGTGTATAAATATTTAATTTATATTTTTCTTGTGAATGCTGTTTCTTTGATGCTACGTGCCTGTGATTCTGCCACAAGTAAGTTTTTCCTTGCACCTGTGCACACATGTACTGTGCATATGACAATAAACTTGACTTTGGAGCAGGTAAGACGATTACTGTGAGGTCTGCACTGATGCAGGTCGGACCATCACTGTGAGGTCTGCACTGGTGCAGGTAGGACCACAGTTGTGGTCTGCACATGCAGGTAGGACCATCACAGTGAGGTCTGCACTGATGCAGGTCGGACCATCACTGTGAGGTCTGCACTGGTGCAGGTCGGACCATCACAGTGACGTCTGCACTGGTGCAGGTAGGACCATCACTGTGAGGTCTGCACTGGTGCAGGTAGGACCATCACAGTGTGGTCTGCACTGGTGCAGGTCGGACCATCACTGTGAGGTCTGCACTGGTGCAGGTAGGACCATCACTGTGAGGTCTGCACTGGTGCAGGTCGGACCATCACTGTGAGGTCTGCACTGGTGCAGGTCGGACCATCACTGTGAGGTCTGCACTGGTGCAGGTCGGACCATCACAGTGACGTCTGCACTGGTGCAGGTAGGACCATCATAGTGACGTCTGCACTGGTGCAGGTAGGACCACAGTTGTGGTCTGCACGTGCAGGTAGGACCGTCACAGTGAGGTCTGCACTGATGCAGGTCGGACCGTCACTGTGAGGTCTGCACGTGCAGGTAGGACAGTCACAGTGTGGTCTGCACTGGTGCAGGTAGGACCGTCACAGTGAGGTCTGCACTGGTGCAGGTCGGACCGTCACAGTGAGGTCTGCACTGGTGCAGGTCGGACCATCACAGTGAGGTCTGCACTGGTGCAGGTAGGACCATCACTGTGTGGTCTGCACTGGTGCAGGTAGGACCATCACTGTGTGGTTTGCACTGGTGCAGGTAGGACCATCACTGTGAGGTCTGCACTGGTGCAGGTAGGACCATCACAGTGTGGTCTGCACTGGTGCAGGTAGGACCATCACAGTGAGGTCTGCACTGGTGCAGGTGGGACCACCAGTATTTACATATTGAATGGCCGACCTGTTTAGGAGAGCTGTGGGACAGTTTCAGGCTCCAAGTTACTGATCCAAACCCTTCTTCCACTTGAAAGCCCCACAACAGTTAGAGAATCACTCCATGGAAAAAGGTGAAGAAAGAGAAAGAATTGGTCAGCAGTTATGCCTGGTACAGGTAGAAACTAATAAACCATCATGTGATTAAATATATAAATGGCAAACATAGAAAGGTACCAGAGTTTGGCAATTTATTAAAAATGTATTCTAAATGAATGACTTTTTACTGGTTTCTGTACAAGCATCTTACCTCTCGTTAATGCTGGAATAATGGTAAGGAATTAGACTTTCACCTTTTGTGGGTTACTCGGAGGAGCCGGGGTCCACACACGCAGGCAATAAATAAGCTATTCTCCAACAGTATGTTCATCTTTCAAAGTCAAATTGGTGAGGCCAGCCAGCAACACGTACCGGCTAAAACCAAAAGAGCTGAATTTCCAAATAACACGATCATGTGCTCGATATTTTTGGCCAGGTGACCTACGCCTCCACCTTGAGTCTCACTGTGCTTCAGCATCTCCCACGTCCCTCCCCCCACTGTTAAAAGTCATTACCCTTGCAACTGAACCAATTGATACACATGAAGTATACATGGATAAGACACTTAACTTCTAAGCTCCCATAATTATCAATTTTAAACAAGGGAGAAGAGGTCCAGTGGTTCTCAGAAGGTGGATGAAGATGATGCCTTCTCATCCTCACTGCCAGGTTCTCCAGCCCTCTCCTTCCTTAGCACTGGAGACGTTCCTGCATGGAATCTTCAGCCATCAATTTTTCCATCGGATTTGCTGTAAAATACAATATTCAAATCTATCATCAGCGTTCACTTTCCAGTTTATTTGTTTTTCCATTAGGTGGCCCTCGCTCCCGACCATTAAAGAGTAACAGGTAGCCTCTAATTCTCTAATGCACTGTTGGTATCAGTTGGCTGTCATGGTAGTGCAGCGGTTAGCATAATGCTATTACAGTGCCAGCGATCCGGGTTCAATTCCAGCCGCTGTAAGGAATTTGTACGTTCTCCCCGTGTCTGCGTGGGTTTCCTCCGGGTGCTCCAGTTTCCTCCCACATTCCAAAGATGTACGGGTTAGGAAGTTGTGGGCATGCTATGTTGGCGCCGGAAGTGTGGCGGCACTTGCGGGCTGTCCCCAGAACACTCTACGCAAAAGATGCATTTCACTGTGTGTTTCGATGTACATGTGACTAATAAAGATATCTTATCAGATGGCTGTTTCATCAGCTCCAAACATTTCAGCCCTGTACCATGTAAGATTTAACATCAGTGTTTCACTCACAGAATTGCTCAAGATGTAGTCTATCTTCCTCTGTTCCTGTGAGCTTTTGTCCACTTTGTTTCTGTACTGAATCAGCTGCTGGCGATCTTTAAGATCCCTGTAGGTCTGAATAAAGAAAAGGAAAATTAAGACAACCTCTGTAAACCAGTGAATCATTTATGTTTTTAATTTAAACATCTTAAATGGTTGAGCTAAATTGATACCGTTTTGTTTTATTTTTCTTCTGTGTTTCTATGGCATTTCCCACAACACCAACCATCATCTCCCAGCTAAACCATTCACAGGTCTCCTTCAATGAAGGTGGCTCAGAGCAGCTTTGCAGTCTCAAGTGGCCAACTTATTTTGATGGATACTTGGACCTCAGTCCCTCAAACTGTCGTCTTGAAAAGTTGTGCAGAGCAAAAAAGAATGAAGAGAAATCATCTCGTTGTAGTGTTGAGTTATACTTTTCGAGCTGTGTGTGGCTATTATAAAAAGCTCTATACACTTGGTGGTTTTCAAATTGCATTCCAATTTTAAAAGAATGTCAACTATGCAAACTCATGTCTACACTGTCTATACTTCTCTCAGACCCCACCCACCCCGGACATTCTCTCTTCTCCCCCCCTCCCATCAGGCAGAAGATACAAAGCCTGAAAGCACGTACCACCAGGCTCAAGGAACTTTTCCCTAGCACGATAAGATGGACTCTTGACCTCACAATCCACCTCGTTATGACCTTGCACCTTATTGTCTGCCTGCACTGCACCTTCTCTGTAGCTGTCACACTGTATTCTGCATTCTGTTTATCGTTTTCCCTTGTACTACCTCAATGCACTGTTGTAATGAAATGATCCGTATGGATGGCATGCAAAACAAAGTTTTTCACCGTACCTCGGCACATGTGAATAATAAACCGATTTTATAAATTGATTTTAATTTTTTGTTACTCATCTCCTCCGTAACACAGCGTCAATAAATCCAGTAGTATACTTACATCAATCACAATGTTATGGCACTTATACTTTGTTCCAAGGTTTAACTTCAGTTCTGTGTTATCCACTAAAGCTATGTATTCCTGAATAACCTGAAGCAGAATGTTACAAAATAATGTTAATAAAAATTATTGCAATTTGAAATACTACAGAAGAGATAGAGTTGACATGATAAGTAATAGTTTTTAACAGAGCTAGTTGTGATCTGGAATGCCTGCAAGATTAGTCAAAGCAGATTAAATAATAACATGCTCAAAAGAACTGAATAAATTTTGGGAAAATTTTACAGATCCATGAGGAAAGAGATAGTTTTATAAAAGAGCAGGTGGGCTAACTGGCCTCCTTCTGTGTTGAACCATTCTATGAAGCATCCTTTCTATTAAGGATCCCATGTGCTACAGGAACCCCCACCATCACACTTATCAGGCTAACTCTCAGTCATCATCAGGGTCACAGAAGGTGTCATCAACAGTCCTGTTAAGCACCAATTACTGACCACATTGCTAGGACCAGCTCTCGATCACATCATAACCTTCGCCCTAACATGCACCCCCGAGGTGAGAGTGACTGCCCTTGAATTCAAGGCAGCATTTGATCAATGTGTGGCACCAAAGTGTCCTGGTAAAACTGAACTCAAGGGGAAAATGATCCAGCAATTGGTGTCATATCTCGCACAGATTTGAGGGTTGTGGCATTGCAGATCAACCATCTCAGCCCCAGGACATCACTGCAGGAGTTCCTCACTGCGCAATGTCTCAGAGACAACCATTTTCAGCCGCTTCATCAATGATCTTCCTTCCATCACAAGGTCTGCAGTGGGAACATTTGCTGGTGACTGCACAAGTGATAAGTTTCCTTCATAATCCTCAGCAAAAGCAACAGTCCACGCCTTCACGCAGCAAGACCTGGGGCGATAGACAGCAGGTAACACTCACGCCACAGAAGTGCCGAGCAGTGAATATCCCCGACGAGAGAGAATCTAACCACTTACCCTTGACAATCAATGGCATTGCCGTCACCAAGTCCTACATTGTCTGTGTCCTGGTGTCATCATTGACCAGAATCTCAACTGGGCCAGCCACATAGAAACCATGACGACAAGAACAGGTCATGGGCTTGGCATTCACTTGACTCTTGACCTCACCATCTACCTTGTGTGACCTTGCACCTATTGTCTACCTGTACTGCACTTCCCTGTAGCTGTGACACTTTACTCTGTATTCTGTTATTGTTTTTACCCTGTACTGCCTCAGTGCACTGTGTAATGAATTGACCTGTACGAACGGTATGCAAGACAAGTTTTTCACTGTACCTCGGTACAAGTGACGATCATAAACTGAAACCAATACCAATACCAATTCTGCGGCAAGTGACTCACCTCGTGACATCCGAAAGCCTTTCCATTACTTACAAGGCACAGTTCTGCACTGACGGAATACTCTCCGCTTTTCACAATGAGTGCAGCTACCATCCAGCACAAAGCCCCCTTCAGTGGCAAGCAGCTGCAGTGTGCACCATCCACCCAATTCACCCCAGTTACTCACCTAGATTACTCCAACGGCACCTTCCAAATGCCTAACCTCTACCACCAAGGAGGACAAGGTCAGCATGCCCATGAGAACACCACCACCTGCAGGTTCCCCTCCAAGCCACACAGCGACCTTACTTGGAAATATATCGCCGGTCCCTCATCTTCACTGGATCTAAATCCCGGAACTCCCTACCCAACAGTACTGTGTGAATACCTTCACTGTAAGGAATGCAGGAGTTCGAGGTGGCGACTCACCACCTTCTCAAGGGCACTTAGGGATGGACGATAAATGCTGGCCTTCTGCACCATTGCAGGGGAGCCTGTTTGAAGTTGGTACCAAAGGAATTGTAAAATGAGGCACCACTTGGTCATTGTAAAACAGTGAGTGTTGGCACCCACTTATACTTGGTGCTGGGGTTGTCATGTGGGCACCAAGAGGGAAGAATCACCGCTGCCTCTCAGAGATCATGAGCTATTTTGTTTTCAGTGCAGAGTAAGGTGAATCTCTCTTTGTAGTTTTGTTAGCCGGGCCCTTACCTCAACCGGAGCATTGTTCTTGTGCAAGATGTCGACAACTCGATGAAATCCAATTGGCGCTTTCTTCTTGGTATATCCTAGCCAATTCTAAAACAAAATAGAGCACACTTGAACACTGCTGTTGTATAGGGAGAAAGGTGGTTCCAATGGAATTGTGATGCTTAGTAGCTAAACTAAGCCTTAAAGCAAACAAAAAAATGTAGGAAATGCTCAGAAGATTAGCCGGCATCTGTGGAGAGAAAAAGTTAACGTTTTGGGTCATTGACCTTTCTCTTTACAATATTTTTATTGAATCCATGAAAAAAGTACATGCATCAAGAAAGAGAGTAAAAATACTACTGAATACCTTGTGTCAAATCATACTTAAGATTTAGAGTATTGTAATCAATAATCACATATAGTAGTTAGTTAATAAAGGAAGAAAAAATTGAAATATTTTATTGTAAAAAGAAATCTACGCCCACTACCAAAACCTGAAGCTGTTAGATGGAAGAAACAGCAAGGAAAAACCTTTAAAAGCGTAACAGTGTCAGCCAATATCTGCATTTTAGTCCCCAAATCAGAGATTTTGAAAATAATTCAAAAAGGGTCCCCACAGGGTTTGAAAGTCTAGATTAGATTCAAAAACTGAACAGCGAATCTTCTCTAGGTTCAAGTATGACATAACATCCCATAACCATTGAACATGCGTAGGCAGACCTTTTATCAGAATTGGAAATAGTTAGTGCAAACTGTTTTAAAATGTACGGAAAGGGGGAATGCAAGGAGAGAACAAAAAGGAAGGTCAGTATTAGGATGGGGTAAAATTAAATGTGATAATAATGCGAAGCAAAACAGACTTAAAAATATTAAATTCCTGTTGTGTTATGCAATCACCAGTTCTTTCTAAGATGTAGTCCCTCCCTGTCACATTCTGTAGATAATTGATCAGTCACATAAAATAGTACTTTGATCTACCTACGTGCCTGAAATGTGATGGCTCTCCATAATCATAACACAAAATGGCCTCAATGTTTAATTCATGTAGCTGTTGTATTAACATGAGTTAGTGCTACATCTTGTACACTTCCTAATTCTTGGCAAAAATCCCCAGATGGAATGAGCCAAGAAAGATGTACTCAACTGAAAATCACCTCACCGAGTTAGCAATTTAGTTTAATTGAAATGTTATCTATTTTTCTAATTGTAATTCTGCATAATTAGTATATCAGCAGTAAATATTGGCTCCAAATCCTTATTTTCTTTTACTTAGCAAAGATTATGGAGGTGATTATGATGTAATAATTCAGCTTGTATAATGTAAGACAGCCATAAACATGAGCTTGCAATCATAAAGAAGCTGATATGTCTGGGTTAGATAGAATATATATAGTAAAGAAAAATCACAGAAAATTTAACACATAGAATGATTCAACCCATCATTTAAGGGGGTGGGCAAGAAGTACATGAAGAAAATTTTATATACTGTATATACTTAGTACATGATTATGAGCTAGCAGTTACTGACTCTTGGATATTGAACACAGAATCAATTGGGGCTTTCAAAAAGGAAACTGCATAGGCACTGTAAAAAGTAACTGGTCACCGTCCGAGCAAGCGAACCGGCTCGGCGGTCGGTTCGCGCGTCGTTGGAGCGGCGAGGCCCAAGATGGCACTGGGCCTTCGTCTTCCCCGAGCGATGGGGAGAACCCGCGCGCGGGAAAAGTTTGATGACGTAGCGCATACGTCATTTCCGTTTTCGGTGGGCGGGAACCGTTCCTCTTAAAAGGCCCGCACAAGGCAGGAAAATAAATCAGTTTTTGTTCTGCAGCTCATTGACTAGTGTCTTACTTTCGCATCGCGGTAGCAGCCGCTACAATGTAAGGGTTAACGGCATGCAGCTATCATTGCTTCAACCATGGCGTGACTATAGTTATGACTGCAAGATGTGCAGGTGCTTGTGTGAAACAAAGAAGAGCATGAGGCATATCTTGTTTTGCTAAAGTTTGCTGTAAGCAACTGCCCAAGTACGTGCAACTCCACATGTAGGCATCTTTAAATTTAGTATAAAAGGAGGGACACTTAACATGTGAATCTTTGAGTGGGGATCAGTATGGAGCTTGGGTTACACTGTTTACTCTTTCTCTGTATCCCTCACTCCCGCTAGCATTAAATAATAAAGCATTAGTTGTACGTTCCTTGATTCTGCTGTTGTCTGCTTTATTACAGCGCGGGTTGACTTTCACAGCACAAGGGGAAATAATTTGCAGAGCCACATGGAAAGAGCAGGGAATTGAGATACAAAGAGCTAACATGGACATGGTGGACCAAATGGCTTCCTTCTGTGCTGTAACGATTCTGATTCTACACATCATGATCAATTTAAATAAATTACCTTTGTGGTAAATAAACTGTCAACGTCTCTCCAAGCCTTCAGTTTGGCACGAGCTGCCAGTGTAGTGAGTAAGTACTGTTTGTCTGAAATCTAGAATAAAAGCAGAAATAATATTTTCTATTATCACATAAAAATTAGAAATTAAAACATGCAACAGAAGTGTATAAACCTACATTGAACAGGACTGCCTCTTGTGAGACACCACGGACACTTTTCTACTTTAATGGTGCTCAAAGAAATGCAAGTTGTCATTCTTATTAGCCCTTTCTGATTCCCTGATCTCATCTGTGATTCCACCAGCAACCTGTCATTCTTAGATGCTGATGTATGGCTTCTTCCCAGCTTCCTTATGCAGCTGCTGAAAATCTGAAATAGAAACAAAACCTGCTGGAAATACTCAGGTAGCATCTGTAGAGAGAGAGAAACATAGCTCAGTATTTTAGGTCGATGGTCTTCCATCATTTGTCTTCTCACTTTTCCATTTCTGAGGAAAGGACAATGACTGGAAGTGTCAGCTCTGTCTCTCTCTCCAGCTGCTGCCTGACCTGCTGAGTATTTACTATATTTATTTCAGATTTCCAGCATCTGCAGTTTTTCTGAGATTTTCTTTTCTTTGTATACTAGAGATGTTCTCCTGTATATAAGTTGAAATAAAGTAGCCTGTGGAAACCTAACTTGGTCTTGAGGAGGGATTTTGGTTTCTGCACAGGTTGTCCTTTTGTTAGATGGCCATGTTTTAACCACTGCATGCTGATTCTTGCTGGGGACGACAGTAGGAATACTGCATCTGGCTTAGTATTGCTGGTATTAAAAGACGCAGGCAAGGTCACCACGACTGACTGCTAATAGTATCCCCTTCGAGGAATGCGCTTGAAACGTGCACACGGCACAGCTAATAGACCTGCTGCTTCACGGCTCCAGCAACCCAGGGTCAATCCTGGCCTCCAGCACTGACTATGTGGAGTTTGCATGTACCCCGTGACTGAGTGGGTTTCCTCCAGCTGCTGTGGTTTAGATTATAAGACAAAGGAGCAGAAGTTGGCCATTCGGCCCATCGAGTTTGCTCCGCCATTCTATCATGAGCTGATCCATTCTCCCATTTAGCCCCACTCCCCCACCTTCTCACCATAACCTTTGATGCTCTGGATACTCAGATACCTATCAATCTCTGACTTAAATACACCCAATGACTTTGCCTCCACAGCCGCCCATGGCAACAAGTTCCACAGATTCACCACTCTCTGGCTAAAGAAATTTCTCTGCATCTCTGTTCTGAATGGGCGCCCTTCAATCCTGAAGTCGTGCCCTCTTGTCCTAGACCCCCCTACCATGGGAAACAACTTTGCCACATCTACTCTGTCCAGGCCTTTTAACATTCAAAATGTTTCTATGAGGTCCCCCCCTCATTCATCTGAACTCCAAGGAGTACAGCCCAAGAGCCATCAAACATTCCTCATATGTTAACCCTCTCATTCCTGGAATCATTCTAGTGAATCTTCTCTGAACCCTCTCCAATGTCAGCACATCTTTTCTTAAATAAGGAGCCCAAAACTGCACACAGTTTCCTCCCACATTCCAAAAACGTGTGGGTCAGTAGGTTAATCGGTGACTGTAAGTTGCTCCGGGTATGGAGGTGAGTTGGAGAAACTGGGGGTGCAGGGATGGGGGTGTTGATGGGAATGTGGGAAGAAAAAAATGGGTTAGTGTAGGATGAGTGTTTGATGGTCAGAACTGACTTGCTGGGCCAAATGGCCTGTTCCTGTGCTGTAATTCTTTATCCTAATGGACAGGGTGGATATATGGACAGATGAGGGGGGAGATGGGAGGGGAGGGGGTTGTGGCTCTCTGCACACCCAAGAACTGATACAGATAAAAGGACAGTAACACTGTTGGTTGGAAAGTGAGGAGCTAAGCCTTCGGGAGTGAAGTTAGAAATGCAAAGGGTGGTAGAAGACCGGAACTCTCTCTGGAAGTGGCAAATGATACTGGATCAATGGTTAATGTTAAATCTGAGGCTTACAGACTTCTGTTTAACCAAACCTATTAAGAGACTTGAGAAAAACACAAGTCTTAGGTCATTGATCAGGGCAATCTAACTGAATGACAGAATGGCTTGAGGCTTCGATTGGTCTATTCCTGTACCTACATATGCAGTGATTTCAAAGATGTTTATTGGCAGTTAACAACTCTCTCCATTTGTACGCAAAAATTTACAGGCTGTCCCTGGGTTATGAATGCCCAACTTAAGGACACCTCTACATAGGAATAAGTTCCTATGATATTATTAAATTCAAAAGTCCGACGTACGTACAAACTTTCTTTCCTACAAACAGCATAACTAATTTCTCCTCTCTCTCCACTTTTAGTAATTGTTCTTTCTTATCAGTCTGATGTACTTTTGATGCCATTCATTGCAACAGGTATGGTTACCATATGGAGGGAGTTTTGTGTATTTTCCGACTTACAGACATAATCGACATGGACATCTGTAACGACGCAACCTGTTCATGAGCTGGGACGGCCTGCGTAGCCGGCCAAAGTCACCCTCTCCTTCTATCAGTGATGGAATGAAGAAAGATGTTCCATTTATTTAGCACCTTACACAACCTATAAATATCACCAGAGCATTGGCCTGGATTGCATACTCGTCTTTCTGGATTGAGACTTGAAACTACAAGCTTCATGGTACCACACAGCCATTCCAATACCACGTGGAAGTTGATTAATTCATGGCGTACAGCTAAAGTGTGGTAAAAATACAGCCTTGTACCATTGAGACAGCACTGCAATACGGCTCCAATTGGGGAGCAGGGGAAAGTCTGAGCATTCTCCCTCTGCTAATTAACTGGGGAGGATGGAGCAACAGGTGACCTACAATGTCTGTGGTCAGAGCACCAGGGCTTATTGGGGCCAATCCTTTTCTCTCAGTGATTATCCCTTATGCACCAACCTCAAGACGCAGAACTTACCTTGAAAGTTTTTTTCAAATTTGCTGGGCTACTGAATGTTCCCTATAAAGAAACAAAAAGGGAACACTGTTAGGACCTTGAAGCATTTAATTTGTCAGTGAGGTTACACAATGATCCACATTCCCCACTTCAGCCACCCGATGACAGTACAAGTCTCGGTCCCCTTCCTTTCATCATCTGAACCATACCAATTAATATAATCTGAATTGTGACCTTATTCACGGTTAGTGTAACATTTATTTAATATGCCACACAGCAAAATTATATCTGACTGAAGTCAGCAGACAGATCTGCCCCTCAGTAACCTTCAAGCTTGCTGATGAGGCAGCTTCTTTCATCTTACAAGGGATTGCCAGGAAAATCATTGGCAACTGCTACTGGCTCTGTTGTGTTTTGGAATTGGCGGGGGGGGGGGGGGGGGGGGGGGGGTGGTGGGTGAGGCTCATACCCTCCCTCCACCCCCAATAACAGGACATGGCTGAGAAACGTCACTGGGAATTCCATGTCAATCATCTGGAGTGAGAAACAGCTGCTGTTTTTAAATATTAGGACCAGCTCCTGCCATGATTTATTCTTTAATCCAAAATACTTAGATCTTATTGGCTGGTAGCTTGAGCCTGCCTCTCTGTGATGGCAGCATTCCTACAATGGTGTTTAGGAGGGCGTGGGAGGATTTGGGAGATGAGGGAGATGGGAAAGGAGGAGGTGATGATGAAGGAGTGGTGGTGTATGACTGTATGTCCATGTGGGAAACTGCAGGGTGAAATGGTGTACACACGATGGTGTTGCTCTTTGTCCCCAGTGGTAGGAGGGTCACTGGAAGGATTGGTAACATCCTTCAATCCGGGTACAGCGAAGCAGTTCAAGCAAAGTGAGTCTTAGATACCTGAGTACAGAAAAGTTATTAACGACAGTTAGTGGTTTCCAATCAGTTAGTGGTGGGCAGGGGATTCACAGCAGTCTGTTATAACACAATGTCAGTTTATTTAGCAAACTGAGTCCATCTAAAAAAACACTACAGGAACTAATAAAAGTAGGGCAACTTCTCCAGAAACCTGCAGTGCATGGAGGATAGTTACATATGAATTTGAATTAATCTCAGTGCAACTGTACAGGTCATTGGTGAGACCACATTTAGAGCGTTGTGCACAGTTCTGGTCACCTGGCTATAGAAGGAATGATATTAAGCTGGAAAGGGTGCGGGAAAACATCACGAGGATGTTACAGGGAAAGGAGGGCTTGAGTTATATAAGGAGAGACTGGATAGGCTGGGATTTGTTTTTCCCTGGAGTGTAGGAGGCTGAGGGGCGACCTGATAGAGGTTTATAAAATCATGAGGGGCACAGATAAGGTGAATGGTCACAGTCTTTTTCCCAGGGTAGGGGAGTCTAAAACTAGAGGACAATAGGTGTAAGAAGGGGGGGGGGGGGCGGGGGGGAGATTTAAAAGGGACCTGAGGGGCAACTTTTTCTACAGACGGTGGTGGGTATATGGAACGAGCTGCCGGGGAAGTGGTAGAGGTGGGTACCATTACAATGCTTAAAAAACATTCGGACAGGTACATGGATGGGAAAGGTTGAGAGGAATATGGGCCAAACACAGGCAGATGGGGCTAGCTCAGATAGTCCCCTTGGTTGGCATGGACAAGTTGGGCTGAAGGGCCTGTTTCTGTGCTGTATGACTCTTACGGTTTCGAGCAGTGTAGTTACTAAGCATAATTGATGTGGTAATTACCCAATAATTTCCACTCTAGCTGTGTACTAGGGGGTGGATATTGTTGGGTATGTTAAGCTATTCTCCCAGCCAGAAAGAATGTCCAATCATATATTAACAGTGGAGGGGGAAATGTACTGTAATCCCCAATGCACACCTGATAGGTTGAAAATAATAGCTCTTCCTCAAGGCAATTGGGCATCTTGTTAAAAACCCCTCAAAGCAGTTCTGCTCCCCTTTCATCCATGTTGCAGCTAATGTATGTGCAGACCTCTTCTGTCATCAGAAACAATGACTCACCTCCGATTCTCCGTAATGGTAAAAGCAGGAGTAGTAAAGTGTTGTCACGAGTGGCATGTGCAGGATGGAAGCCTTCCTGGGGTGTTTCTTGAACACTTCCATCTGTCCAGATGCCTCAACCCGCTTATCGTTCTCCTGTAAACCCGGAAACAACAATGGTCACCTCTGATCCCAAAACCAGTTACCGTCTTTTCACTATACTGCTCTGGGTTAGTTACCAGTAAAACCTTACCCATATTTGCTCTCTTTTTAGTTTCTTGCTCACCACATTATTGCACTGGGATGTTTATTTGAAGGGTATGAAAGCAAGACCCATACAACAGAGGCTGGAACTTACAGACTGTGAAAGTGTTGGTAATTGGTAAATCGGTTTATTATTGTCACATGTATGAAGATACAGTGAAAAGCTTTGTTTTGCCTGCCTTCTGGACAGATCATTCTATACACAAGTACATCAAAGTAGTACAGAAGGGAAAAAACAAAGAATGCAGAATATAGTGTTACAGTTACAGGGAAAGTGCAGTGCAGTAGACAAATAAAGTGCAAGGGCCATGACGAGGTAGATAGACTGAGAGATCAAGAGTTCATCTCTATTGTATAAGAGGTCCGTTCAACAGTCTTACAACAGTGGGACAGAAGCTATCCTTGAGTCTGCTGGTACATGTTCTCAAGCTTTGGTATCTTCTGCCCAAAGAAAGAGGGGAGAAGAGAAAATGACCAGAATGGAGGGGTCTTTGATTTTGTTGGCTGCTTTCCTGAGGCAGCGGGAAGCGTAGACAGAGTCCATGGAGGGAATTAGAATTGGTTTGTTATTGTCACTTGTACCGAGGTACAGTGAAAAACTTGTCTTGCATACTGTTCATACAGATCAATTCACTACACAGTGCACTGAGGTAATACAAGATAAAACAATAACAGGATGCAGAGTAAAGTGTCACAGCTACAGAAAAGGTGCAGTTCTGGTAGACAATAAGGTGCAAGGTCAAACAAGGTAGATTGTGAGGTCAAGAGTCCATCTTATCGTACTAGGGAACCATTCAATAGTCATATAACAGCGGGAAAGAAGCTGTCAATGAGCCTGGTGGTACGTGCTTTCAGGCTTTTGTATCTTCTCCCCGATGGGAGGGGGCAGGAGAGAGAATGTCCGGGGTGGGTGGGGTCTTTGATTATGTTGGCTGCTTTACCGAGGCAGCGAGAAGTGTAGACAGAGTCCATGGAGGGGAGGCTGGTTTCCATTATGTGCTGAGCTGTGTCCACAACTCTCTGCAGTTTCTTGCGGTCATGGGCAGAGCAGTTGCCGTACCAAGCTGTGGTACATCCAGATAGGATGCTTTCTATGGTGCACCTGTAAAAAAAAGTGCTGTGTTCTTTTGAATTTGAGCAAAAACAAAGCAGCTCTTTCTTAAGTGGAAGTCTGGCTGGAAATTAAAGTGGACATGGGAGAAACCTGTGGTAGGGAAGAGGAGAGGGCCATTGGAGGGTGTAGGGAGAAAGTAGCTAATGGTGCTGCCGAGGTGGACCAATGATAAAGTAAATTGAAGAACAGGTTGTTCCTTACTTCAATAATAATCTGTCTGTCCAGCAGGGAATAGTGTTCTTCGACAAAGGTGGCATCATCACCAGCAAATGGGAGCCTAAAGACAAAAACACAGAGATATCATGAACCTGGGCTGCCCTCTTCAATGATTCTACAATCATCATCTCTCACAGGTTTAAAGCAAAGCAGCTCCACTGCAAGAGAAGCACGACTGGTTGCTGCTGAGAGAACACTTCCACCAAAGGGCTTTTTATACGTGCACGGGACGTGGACAACGCTGACTCGGCTGATGCCTGTCGCTCATCCCTGACTGGCCATTTCAGAGAGTAGTTAAGAATCCAGCATCTAGACCAGAATAGGCAAGGACAGCAGATTTCCTTTCACAATGGACATCAGTGAACCAAACAAATTTTAGCAGCAATCAGTAGTTTCACAGTTACTGATACCAGCTTTTTAATTCCCTGGAATCTGCTGTGGTGGATTTGATCCCATGTCTCTGGATATTAATCCACTTAACACTAGGCTACCATCACCCTTTTGCACATTATGTACTGAGGTCCACAGAGAAGAATCTGTATCACAATATTCAGCAAGGCTTACCTCCTGCTATCCTTGGCACTGTGTACTAGTGTGTCGATATTCACGGAGCAACTGCTTGCAGGATCTCTTGTATTGTACACCAATGAATTTCAAGGACTCACTACTTCAGCCCCAAGCCAAAACTGCTGGCTGCCCGTGTAATGCAAGAAATGAGTTAAACTGCTGACTGCCCATGTAATGCAAGAAAATTCAGTCAAACTGATTGGTCTGATGGTGCATTCAGAATTGACAGCAATCTATGTGCTGCGAGTCCAATATAAAACAACAGCAAACAGACTCTATGTCTCTAATACCAAGCGAGGGATGACAGGATTGTGTTTGGACATGATCGCAGTGTGCAGGAACTTTGTCATTCACTACCTCAACTAACAAAGGCAACAGGAACCTGGGTGAGCGATTGGATGCCGCGTACCCACAGCACCATGGCCCAATGAGGGGACGACATCAGTGCAGAAAGAGGAGAGAAAATAGAAACTCAGAGTCCTTGGTTGGAAGTGTTTGAAATTATCAACCCAGTTAGCTTGCCCCCCACTCAGATGCTTGCTTATATCTCTATGGAATACTTACCCAAGACAGTTTTTTAAATATTCTGCTTTCTTAATGTGGTTTTCAATATTCAAATGTTCCTTGTATTGCAAGAGCTGCAATAAGAAATTAAAACATTAAAACAAACTACCCTGTGGAATGGAATTTATTGAATTTTGTATTATTTAATGCCTCCTGCAAATTTGCTTTAGGCGTCACAAGAAAATCCTTAACAGTAATTTAGTAACTGGAAGCTCTTGAACCAAACCACAGTGCAGCAAAGAGGCAATTACAAGTGGTGGAAGTCAGGAATAAAATCAGAAAATTCCATAAAACTTGATATGCAGGGAAGAGAGATAATGTAAGGTCTTTTCATAGATACAAACTGACTTATTAACCCAGATTTTCCCTCTTTTGCAATGATGGATCTATTGCGTCTCAAAGGAGTCACTCTTTATCTCATGGCTTCTCAGATGCCCAGTACACTCCACTACTTTGTGGTGTCCAGGGCTAAATGTACCAGGACCTTTATGAATGGTGCCCAGGTAACTACTGTAGGGGTGGGATTCAGAATGGGATGAAGGTGTTGAGCAGGTTGGGCCTGTACACACTGTAGTATAGGAAAATGAGAAAAGGTCTTATTGAAATACTTTAAGATTCTAAGGGGGATTGAAGGATACCGTGAGGATGTTTCCCTTAATGGGGTTACCTAGAACTAGAGGGCATAGTTTCAGAATGAGGGGTTGGCCACTTAAGACAAATGAGGAGGAGCAGCATTGCAAACAGATAGTGCTGTTGCTTCACAGCTCCAGGGACCCAGGTTCAATTCTCATCTCAGTTGCTGTCCATGTGGAGTTTGCATGTTCTCCCTGACCACCAGGTAACCTGATTTCCTCCCATATCCCAGCGCTGTGCTGGCAGGTTAATCAGGCACTGTAATTTTAGAATGTTATATCAATGTTACTTCTCCAACAAAGAAGAACTGGAGTGAGCCTTACACCACCTCAAGCCTGCTCTATCATTCAATAGGACCCTAGCCTCAGCTCCACTTCCTAGCCCATTTCCCATAACTGATGACTCCTCCTGTAACCCATAACCTATCTAGTCAGCTTCTAATGTATTCAATGATTCCGCCTTCACAGTTTTCTGAGTTACAGGATTCATAACTCTCAGAGAAGAAATTCTTCCTCATCTGCTTTTAATATGTGGCCCCTTATTCTGAAACTATGCCCCTCAATCTTAAGTTCCTCCACTAGGGGAAACATCCTCTCAGCACCTGCCCTGCCAAGCTCCCTTTCAATCGTATGATTAAATAAGATCACTTATTAACTGCCCTCAGTCTGAGCAGATCACTGTGACGGTTCAGAGGATGTTAAGATCAACTGGTAGTTCAGGACTCATGTAGAAGACAGACAAGGAAAGTCAGTGGATTTCCTCCCTTGAAGGACACCAGAGAAACAAATGGGTGTTCAGGAAAATCCGGTAGCTTCATTCTTACCAATCACAAAGAAGGTATGCCAGCGCCTCTACTTTCTCAGAAGCTTAAGGAGATTTGGCATGTCACTAAATACTCCAACAAACTTCCATAGATGCACTTTTGAGAGTATCATAACTGGTTGTGTCATGGCCTGGTATGGCAATTCCAATACACAGGGACACAAGAGGCTGCAGAGAGTAGTGAACACAGCCGGTCCGTCACAGGCACAACACTCCCCACCATTAACAGTATCTACATGAGGCACTGCCTGAAGAAGGGCGCATCTATCACCAAGAATCCCTACCATCTGGGTCATGCCCTCTTCTCCCTGCTACCGTTAGACAGGAGGTACAGAAGCCTGAAGTCCCACACCACCAGGTTCAGGAACAGCTACTTTCCTGCAACCATCAGGTTCTTGAACCGACCTGCACAACACTGACCCTACCTCAGCAACGGAACACTACGGACCACCTCTTGCACTACTATGGATGTCTCTTTTTTTGCTCTAATGCCTTGTCTTGCACAGTCTTTTTTTCTCTTCACTGTCTTGTATAATTTATATTGTGTGTGTTGTCTGAACCAACGTGTCCGTGACGCTGCTGCAAGCAAGTTTTTCATTGTACCTGTACCTCACCGTACCTGTGCACGTGACAATGAACTTGACTAGTGGTTTGAGCTTTTTAAATTCCTGTGTTAATTAACCATTAATTAACTGTGCAGTGGCACAGGCTTCTGTCTCCAAACCATAAATCCAAGCATCTGGATCACTAGCCCAGTAATATAATCACTATGCTAATGGGTACTGAACTCAGCCTGGGAGTGAATGATTGGATCGGATTTAGCTCTGTTCTGCACCCAGCCAGTGGAATACTTACTGCAGCCTCTTCTGTCCTCCCCAGGGCTCTGCATTGAAAGAAACAAAGGATAATGTCACTATGCATGTTAAATTCATAGGATACAGACAGTTATGGAATCATACAGCACAGAAATGCTGAATGACTAATACAGCCCTTCAGCCCAACTCATCCATATCCTGTACTAAGTTTATTTCTTTGCCTGCTTTGAAGCTGCCTTCTGCTGGATTTGACACCACATATGCCTTCTGCTAAAACCTCATTCCATACTCCTCCTACAATGGTAGTCAGTCACCATGAGTGGGATTCCTGGCTATCTCCATGCTCCTTTTCCCACCATTCAGGTTCACTCAAGAACCCAGCTGCTTCAGGTCAGTTAACTCAGCAGACCCTGGAACTTAAGTGGTTCTTATTTTCATCAGCAGCTCTTTTCCCTTCTTTTCCTCGTCTCGGCCCCTGTACAATCTCCTTTCCCTTCAACTAAAGGCCTCAGAGTCTGTGGTCAATGGTGGTTCGAACACCTCTCGCAGTCTCCCACAGCGGGATGTTGTCCGGAGAAGTCAGTCCTATCCATCACAGTGATGTCCTGTGTGGCTGCAGGGCCTTCTACAATGTAATGGGGTCACATTGGGGGTGGGATGGTGCTCGATGGGGAGAGCAGGATAAGCCCTGCTCAGAAATTCGCAAAAACTGACAGCCAGTTAAGGCTTAGTCACCTGTTAAATTTATTAAAAACATTTTAAAGGTTAAAACTTAAAAACAAAATAACACAAAAATACTTAAAATATCTAAGTAAGAGAAACAATTGAAATAATTTGAAATATCCAATACTTACCTGGTCCCTCACGAACATTCCTCTCCATTAACATGAAGGAGGAACAATCCCCGCACTAGATGGAAATGGTTTAGTCATGAAGTAATTGACTGCAGTTTTGGCACCTCCAAGTTCACTTGGAGGCCGACAATTACGGAGATGGGGGGCGGGGGAGGATAGGAAACTTCAGCAGATTTTAAGGACACACCAACATTTGCTGGCCATTAAGTTGCTGTTCTCTCTTTTTCTGTGAGTTTCATTACTGGGACTCCCTGGGTTACGAATGACTTGACTTACGGAAATCCAACTTCATGCAAATTCTCCCATACACTTTTAAAGCATTTTTCAAGCTAGCAACAATACTACTACTAATAATAATAATAAAATGTTTCATGATATTCATGAATAACTGTATATGATATATATTCCATTAAAACAACAAATTTCATGACATATGTCAGTGTTAATAAACCTGATTCCGATTATTCAGTGAAATGAAAGAATTATAGCAAGTGCGTGTACAGCTATATGATATAGATTACTATAGAAAACAGACATTTCTGACAGACAGAGAAATCAGCTTACGCACAATTCTCAGGAACGGAACCCTTCGTAACCCAGGGACTGCCTGTGTTGTTAAGCTCAACTATTCCCTTGTCCTGTGGGTTTACATTCTATCCTCATGTTGGTGGTATTCCAAAATCCAACATAAACGCCAACAAAAAGTACAGAATACAAGATCAGCCGTCTTACTTGAGCATCTCCAGCAGCAGTTTCTGCTCTCCCTTCTCCTTCAGATAGTGGACAAACTGCTGTAGGGCAACCTCCCTGTACTCCAGCTCTCGAAACAGAACCTCTATAAAACACAGGCATGCATTTGCAATCATCAGAACAGAATCAAAATGACATTTTCAAAAGCATATCAAGTCAAGATGCTATGTGGACATCAAGGACTTTAACAAACAAGAGACTTTTTAAAAAGCAGCATATCATTCTCTATTGCATTAAACAGAACCATGAAATATTACAGAAGGTGGCTACTTTGCCTGGTTGTTGAAAGTGGTATCCACTCAGTCCCATTTGTCTTTCCAAACTCTTTAGATATTTATTGAGTTTCCTCCTAACGATTATCCACTCTGCTTTATTTATTGGAAGTAGATGACACTGGCAAACACTTGTAGCCAGTTCCCTGCTGCATAAAGTGAGTGGCTTGCTGGGCCATTTCAGAAGGGAGCTAGGAGTCAACCGCACTATGGGTCTGGAGTCACAGGTGTGCCAGCAAGGTCAGCAGAATTCCTTCTCTAAAGGACATCAGAGAACCGTGGCTTTTTCATAATGAAATGATGAGTTCATGATTGTTATTACTGATATTAGTTCACATTTACTTACTCATATATTCCAACATAGGAGAAGGACATTTCATCCCATTGGATCCCAGCACATCAATCTCATCAGTACCATCCCCCCCTCCTTATTTCCCAACTTATTCCCTCTCATACACCGCCCTTCAACCCTGCTTTAATTCTATTGCCCCTTAATCGCACTAAGGGGTCATTTACAGAGGATAAGTAACCTACCAGCATACCTTTGGGGTGTGGGAGAACCCTGGGGAAACCCGCATGGTCGCAGGGAGAACGTGCAAACTTCACACAGACAGCACCCGTGGTTAGGATCGAACCCAGGTCCCTGGCTATGATGCACTGGCAGTAACTGCAGTGCCACCACGCCACCCTACTTGAATTCAAACTACCTCAGCTGCTGTGGTGGGATTTGAATTCATGTCTCCATTCAACTCCAGTAAATTAAGTCATTCTACTCATTCCTGGTCCTACACACCATGTCAGAGAGAATAGCAAGCTATTTAACTGTGTGTTTTGGCACAGGCTGAGAAAAGCCACATAGTGTTTACAGCAAAGGAAGAAGACAGTCCCTGGGCAATACTAAAGCTGACGCCCAAGGTTTCTTTCTCACCTCAATGTATTTATCCGATATGTTCTTGGAAGATGCAAGGACAGCTGATTCAATCAACTAACGCATCAAAGCATTTCATGCTCCAATAAAGAAACACCTCCTCTCCTCAGTCACACTATCACTTATAACTAAATGAACCTTTAATACTCAGCCAAGGGGAACGATCTTGCCTGATTTTACTCCCCAGAAAATCATTCATAATTTTAACTTAGCCTTCTCTGGACCAATGCAAATTGCTCTGAGTGTCTTGTTTCTCATCAGCACTCTGGTGGATGCTATTTGGTCCATTATGTCTGTGCTGTGCTGTATTGTTTCCTTGTTGTTAACTACATTTATTCTTGTACATGGGATTCAGTTCCTGCCATCAGAATCCTGGTGCAAATTGCACTGGTTTTCTGAAATATATCACACTGTTAATTTTTTGCTCACACTTGTTGGCATAAACACAATCTCTTCCACAAGCCATTGCTTTAGAAATTAGTGCCCTTCCCCACGCATCAAAGAATATTCCTCATGATACTCAAGGGCGGTTTTCTTATCCTTGCTTTCAAAGTTTCAATGTCTCACCGACTGCTCGTCCACAACTACAACCCCCACCCACCCGGCTATCCTGATAAACCCCTGCAACCCTGAGGGTTGGGTCTGTCACTGAATAACACTGGGTGTAGTATTGGTGGGCATAAGTCACTAAAGCACAGTACACTGCTGCTGGGGATAGGTCTATCACTGAATAACACAATGCAGTATTGGTGGGCACAAGTCACTATAACACTGTACAGTACCGCTGGGGATAGGTCCATCAGTGAATAACACTGAGTGTGGTATTGGTGGACACAATTCACTACAACACTGTACAATACTGCCGGGGATAGGTCTATCACTGAATAACACTGGGTGCAGTATTGGTGGACACAAGTCACTATAACACAATTCAGTACTGCCGGGGATAGGTCTATCACTGAATAACACTGGGTGAAGTGTTGGTGGGCAAACATTTGGCAAGATAGTAGGGAGTGACGAAGGTGTGCGGAGAGGCAAGGTAGGCAGCCAAGGGGCTTGACATGCAATGACATTTGCCCGGCTTGGGAAACAGGGATCGCAATCTCAAAATAAGAAATCAGGCTTTTCAGGACAGACAAGAAGAAATTTCTTCACCCAGACGATGACTGTCCATGACTAATAAATGGAATTCTCTACACAAGAGGGTTGTGCAAGCTCAGTCACCGAAGACTGTGGTCAGTAGATTTTTAGTTAAGGAATATGTGGTTAGTGCAGAAAAGTGTCCTTGCGGTAAGGGAATAGTCATGGTGGAGCAAGTCTGAGCATTTGAATGGTCCCACCTTTGCTTCTATTTCTTATATCCTTATTTTTATCTGCTGAGAGAGAAACAGAGGTAACATTTCAGGTTTGTGACCTTACATCAGTATTTGGTGACATGCGGTTGAAGGGAAACATATTTCTCCTGAGTGACTCACCCCTCCCCTGTACAAAATATTATTTTCCACTGGTCTATTTACATTTGGAGAGATCCTAGACTTCATTGCCTCTCCTGCATGCAAAAGTGCCATCATGTGGCCAAAACAGGAAATATCAATTTTTACCATGACTGTCCGACCTATTGACTTCAATATCAGGACAAGGGTGCTGCCCTCAAAAGGTGATTAAGGGTCAGAGGCAAGAAAAGGCTGGTGAGAATATTATCTGCACGAAGTAAGCCCATTAATCCTTTACATCAGGTGTAAATACAGCCCAGTTAGTACTTCAAATCACTTGGCAGGTATCTTCATTGAGCAAAACTGAGGGTCTAAGGGTTATACTAAGTACTAAAGTCTGAACTGACCATAGCAGCAAGATGAGATACATTTGCAAACAAAGAAATGGAAATCCACTTCTTCCTGGAGCAGAGCCCCAACCAGCTCCCCTCCACCAACACACTCTTTCACCTGGCTGAACCGGTTCTCACATTGAACAACTTGTCCTTCGACTCCACTCACTTTCTCCAGATCAAGGGTGCAGCTGTGGGCACCCGCATGGCCCCAAGTTATGCCTCTTTTTATGGGATATGTGGGACAGTCTTTGTTTCAGTCCTACCCGGGCCCACTCCCTCAACTCTTTTTCCGGTACCTCAATGACTGCACTGGTGCAGCCTCATGTCGAACTCAACGATTTCATTACGTTTGCTGCTAATTTCCACCCTGCCCTCACCTTCACCCGGTCAATCTCTGACACTTCCCTTCCCTTTTCTGGATCTGTCTCTTGTCACAAGGATGGGCTACCTGCTAACATCCATTGCCGGCCTACTGATTCCCACATCTATGTTGTTTACTTTTCGTTCCACCCTGCCTCCTGCGAGGACTCTCTACTCCACTCTCCCATTTCCTCCATCTTCATTGTATTTGCTCCATACAGGTGCCTCTAAAATGTCTTCTTTCTTCCTGAACTGTGGCTTGCCCTCCACTGTCGCTAGTAAAGTCCATGACCATATCTCATCCATATTCCGCACCTCTGCTCTCACCACCCTCTCATCCGGGACAGAACAAGGATCGAGTTCCCTAGTCTTCACCTTCCACCCCACCTGCATTCTTTTGTCTATGGTCTCACCCTCTAACTGCTCCCATTTACTCATTGACCAGATGACCTTGTTTATAGCTTTATCCCCATGGTCACCTGGATTTTCCCAATCAGAGACATTCCTCCTCCCCCACCCTCCCTGCAGCTGAACAAGCATCTTTTATCCCCTTTTCGATTCTGACAAATGGTCTCTGACCTCAAACATTGACTGTTTCTCTTCCCACATATGCTGCCTGACCTGCTGAGTATTTCCAGCGTTTTCTGTTTCTGTTTTATATTTTGCAAAAAAAAACTCCTTCAACCCTAAGTCCTGGGGTAAGATCCTACAGGACAATGGATTCATGTCTTTCGGTGTGGCTCAGTCAGCAGAACGTTTTCTTCCACTTGAAAAGTTCCAGGCTTGGAGGCTTGACCACAAAAATCTGCGCTGACACTCCAGTGCAGTACTGAGGAACTGCTGAACCCTGCATCTTTCAGCTAAGACATGAAAATGAGTCCCAGTGTGCTCTCTCAAATAGACTGCTGCCTCACAGCTCCTGGGATCTGGGACCAATCTGACCTCTGCTGCTGTCTTTGTGGAGTGTGACAGCATGGGTTCCCACTGGATGCCCTGGTTTCCTCCCACATCCTAAAGATGAGCCAGGAGGTTAAGTGGCCTCTGTAAATAACCCTTTAGTTAAGTGCTAATGATTCAAAGGGGAGTTGGCGGGCATGTAAGAGGGAATAAGTTCCAAGTCTACAGGGGAAGGAAAAGGGCAATTAGACTGATGAAATCGCTCTGCTGAGGGCCAGTGTGGACCTAAAGAAGTGAATGGCCTGCGGTGTGTCATAATTAGTCAGCAAGAGAAGACCCCACGGCCATATTTTGAAGAAGAGCTAATACTTAAACCCTCAATCAACATCTCTGAAACAGATTAATAAGCAGTAACATTGCTGCTTGTGGGATCTTGTTGTGCATGGATGAGATGATGCTTTTTTTTCCATTACAGAGGTTCATTGGTTGAGAATACTTTGGGTTTTCCGAAAGGAATGAAAAAGGTGCTATATAAATACAAGTCATTTTTCTTCCATCCCTCTCCCTGTTCAGGGTGGTTAAAAATATATTAGCTTAGGTAATTGAACCCATCTGTCTGTGAGAAGGGGTTAAGAGGACAAACAGCCCCTAATTCAGTACATAGAACACTACAGCACAGTACAGGCCCTTCGGCACACAATGTTGTGCCGACATTTTATCCTGCTCTAAGATCTATCTAACCCTTCCCTCCCACATAGCCCTCCATTTCTCTATCATTCATGTGTCTATCTAAGAGTCTCTTAAATGTCCCTGATGTATCTGCCCTCACAACCTCTGCAGGCAGTGCGTTCCACGCACCCACCTCTCTCCATGTAAAAAACTTACCCCTGACATCCCCCTTATACCTTCCTCCAATCACCTTAAAAATATGCCCTCTTGTGTAAGCCATTGTTGCCCTGGGAAAAAGTCTCTGACTGTCCACTCGATCTATGCCTCTTATCGTCTTGTACACCTCCATCAAGTCAATGGCAACTGCTCTCCCAGGCCTCATACACGCCTGGTGTGACAATCCTCTGACCGTAACGGAAATAGGATGCTTTTTTTTAACCCCTTTCTCTTTTTCCAAGGCGATTTACGAGGATGTTGCCGGGACTCGAGGGACTGAATTATGAAGAGAGGTTGAGCAGGTTGGGACTGTTTTCATTGGAGTGTAGGAGAGTGAGGGGTGATGTTAGAGTATTATGAAATCATGAGGGGCATCGATAAGATGACTGCGCACAGTCTTTTTCCAAGGGTTAGGGAACCAAGAACTAGGTTTAGGATGAGAATGGAGAGATTTAACAGGAACCTGAGGGACAACTTTTTCACCCAGAGGGTGATCAGTATATGGAATGAGCTGCCAGAGGAAATGGTCAAGGCAGGTACATTAACAATATTTAAAAGGTACTTGGACAGGTACATGGATAGGGAAGGTTTAGAGGGATACGGGCCAAACACGGGCAAATTGGACTAGCTTAGATGAGAATCTTGGTTGGTGCGGACCAGTTGGGCTGAATGGCCTGTTTCTGTGCTGTGTTACTCTTAAGAGTCTATTTTTTCCATTTAATTTATCCCCTCTCCTCATGGCCTGCTTCTTTAACATAGATCAGTACAGCACAGGAACAAACTCTTCAGTCTGTGGCAATCATGATGCCAATCTAAACTACTCCCATCTGCCTGCACATGGTCTATATCCCGCCACTCCCTGCCTGTTCATGTGCCTGTCAACATGCCTCTTAAACGTTGCTCATCATGTCTGCTTCCACCGCCTCCCCCGGCAGTGTGTTCCAGGCATGACCTACCCACCTCCTTTGGCATCACACAAAAACCTGAAGCCAACAGTGTCACTCCAACAACCCTCGGGCTGAGGCTGAATCATTCAGCAAAACAACCTGGTGCAAATAAGCGCAGCTTAGCCATCGGGAGAACAAGCTAACTCAGACAAGCCTTCCTACTCATCTCAATGCTGATGTCTAGACATCACAAACACAAACGGTACAAGAAATTACCTTTGCTTAATGTTTTTTTCAGGAATATCAAAACCTGCAAGGAACAAAACAAAAGCTTTTGCAAACATAGGTTAAGCATTAAACAGATAATTTGCCCTTCTTAATGAAGGTATTTAGTTCAAACATACTTATAATCCAAGTCATTGGGAGAACCATGTCAAGTCAGAATAAGACTACTCCTTCAACATGCAATTTATTACACTGGAAGGATCAAGTATGTTGCAAGTTATAAAATATTTTAAACCCGAACCAATGGAAAAATCATCCCCACATCTACACAGCAGAGCCCGTAAGAGTTTTGGTATTGGAATTGGTTTATTATTGTCACTTGTGAAAAACTTGTCTTGCATACCGTCCATACAGATCAATTCATTGCACAGTGCATTGAGATAGTTCAGGGTAAAAACAATAACAGAATACAGAGTGAAGTGTCACAGCTACAGGGAAGTGCACTTCAGGTAGTCAATAAGGTGCAAGGTCAAACAAAGTACATTTTGTACATTTTAATGAAATAGTCTCCAAATCTAAGCTCAAGGGGACGCAGGTCGCAATGCATTATCCTTCCTCAGACATGGGTAGCCAATGTTTGAATTGTGGAGAAGTGAGGCATTGTGAATGAAACTTCCTAGCGCATAGTGTTGCAGAGTGTTCACACCACCTCCGCTTATCCCCAGCGATGACCCTTTCTCCCCATTTCCAACACTCCTCTTCCTCTCAGACATCCCCTTCTGGTCTTCTGCCCGCTCTTGATCTTTTAATTTCCAGCTGATGACACAACATCAACCGTCCTGACTTCTCCACTCCCCTTACCCACTCCAAATGAGTTTCTCCAGCAGCTCATTTTTTTTGTTCTGCTTTTCTCAGTCCCGGCCAGTAGACGACCCTCTCCACTGCACTTTCACTAGGCTAGCTATACGAGTGTTTTTTAACAGCACAGAAACCAGCAACTCAGCACAATACTTCTATCCTCAAGTCCAGTCTCCTCTCACCCTGCTTGCTTTCAGAGTATCAACATATTCTTCCACATTGGATGCCAAGCAGACCATGGACAGAAACACAAGCTCTGGGGAAAGGTGGTCAACCTAACAATCACAAGCAAAGATTTTTCCTCAGTTGGTTGCGCTAAATACATAAAATAACTGCAGTACTTTGCTCCTAGCCTGAAGGACACTCCATGGCTGAGCACCCACATCTCCTTGGAGAGAGAATTCCAAAGGTTCAACAAAATTTCTCTTCTTAGTTTAATGGCCAACCACTCATAAGAACATAAGAAATAGGAGCAGGACTAGGCCATCTGGCCCGTCAAGCCTGCTCCGCCATTCAATAAGATCATGGTTGATCTGGTGTGGGCTCAGATCCACCTACCTGCCTTTTCCCCATAACCCTTAATTCCCCGACTATGCAAAAATCTATCTAACTGTGTCTTAAATATATTTAATGAGGTAGCCTCTACTGCTTCCCTGAGCAGAGAATTCCACAGATTCCCTACTCTCTAGGAAAAGCAGTTTCTCCTCATCTCTGTCCTAAATCTATTTCCCTGAATCTTGAGGCAATGTCCCCTGGTTCTACTCTCACCTACCAGTGGAAACAACTTTCCTGCCTCTACCTTATCTATCCCTTTCATAATTTTATACGTTTCTATAAGATCCCCTCTCATTCTTCTGAATTCCAGCGAGTACAGTACCAGGCGACTCAATCTCTCCTCATGGGTTAACCCCCTCATCTCCGGAATCAACCTGGTGAACCTCCTCTGCACCACCTCCAAAGCCAGTATATCAAGTAAGGAGACCAGGTAGTACTCCAGGTGCAGCCTCATCAGTACACTGTACAGTTGCATGGTAACCTCCCTGCTCTTAAACAGATGAAACACTCTTAGCCCCTGACCTAAGAATCCCACTCAGAATCATGTTTCGGTAACATTATATCCAGTATCTGTAGGGCAATCCTGTTCAATTTCTCCAAAAGAATAACTTCCTTGGCCCAGAAAAGTGTCCAATGAATCTATGATGCACCACACCTGGACATCAAGATTCATCTCACACGTTGACAAAGAGCGATAAACTTCAAAGGAAGTTCCCGGTGAACACTTACGGCAGTGATGACATTTCCATCATGCGTTCGCACGGCTTCATCTACAAGGTGCAGTTTTTCCTTCAAAGAGCGAAACCTCTCCAAGGAATACATCTGAAAACAGAACCGATACAGGAATTAGGCAGAATAAGGTGCAGTGGTTAAATGACGGGTGTGCGTGTCTGCCCTGAAAACTACTTTTAGTTTAAAGTTGTCTTTCCACTTCCAATCCAGAAACACCCTAAAACAAGAGCTTATATGAACATGGCCACTGGCTCACTGCCACTGGATCTTGGCCACAGGCTCACTGCAACTGGCCAGGGCCACTGGATCTCAGCCACTGGCTCACTGCAACTGGCCAGGGCCACTGGATCTCGACCAATGGCTCACTGCAAGTGGCCACAGCCACTGGATCTCGGCCAATGGCTCACTGCAACTGGATCTCGGCCACTGGTTCACTGCAAATGGCCACAGCCACTAGTTTATCACCTCTGGATCTCGGCCACTGGCTCCCTGCAAATGGCCACAGCCACTGGCTCTCAGCAAAGGGTTCGTTCCAAATGACGATGATGGCTTGCTGCAGCTGGGCATAGATATTGGTTCATTGAGATCTTCATGGATCTCACCTCACTACACAGACATTGCAGCACTATCATTGGCTTTTGCCCACTCCAAGTGGTCACAGCCTTTGGAACTGGAGAGAATACAATCTCAGGAATGCAATCATAGGAGAATAACAGGCTCAGATTTGATGACCCCCCCCCGCCCCCAAACTATCCCCAAGGTTTAAAATCCAAGAGACCCTCTGAGCCAAGCTGCTTACAAAAATAATGGTCACTGGACCAAGGAGATGGCAAATGCCCGGTGCCATTGGAAAGGAGGCAAGGCCTTCAGGAAAGGAGGGGAGAAAAAAAAAAACATTTGGTGGGGAAAAAGAGGAATATCTGCAATAATTTCACCATACTCGGCCTTTCTGCATCTGTTTAACTGTCTGCTGTGGGCTCCAGTCCATCAAAAAGTCCTGTGGAAAGGCGACAGGAAACACACCGTGAACCTCTACAACCAGAATCATAACAAGCTTCACAATAATTTTTTCACAGCCAGCCCCATTAACATTAAATGGCAGCATAATGTTTGATTAAGTTATCAGGATCTTAAAGGGGAAGGAATGTGACATATGGAACCAATTATCTAATATTATTAGACAGTGTCTTCAATGATAAAAAAACAATAAGCACACATCCAAAAGTTATAATTTTTATCATGTCTGAAACTGTTTTCTAATTATGTAGCATTTCTTGTTACAAGGAAATTAATAGGTAAATGCCCTGCCCTAGACAGATCTAGGGGTGCAGGTACATAGTTGCTTGGAAGTGGCAACACAGATAGACAGGGTGGCACGCTGGCCTTCATCAGTCAGGAAATGGAGCACAGGAGTCGGGCTGTCATGATGCAGCTGTACAAGACGTTGGGAAGGCCACATTTGGAGTACTGTGTGCAGTTCTGCTCGCTCTGCTACAGGAATGATGTCATTAAACTGGAAACGGTACATAAAAGATTCACAAGGAGGGCTGGAGGGCTCAAGTTATAAGAAGAGGCTAGATAAGCTCAGGATTTTTTTTCCCCTGGAGCATAGGAGGGACCTCACAGAGGCTTATAAAATTATGAGGGGCATAGATATGATGAGTAGCCACAGACTTTTCCCCAGGGTAGGGGAATCCAAAACTACAAGGCATAGGTTGAAAGTCAGAGGGGAAATATTCAAAAAGGGCCTGAGGGGCAAATTTTACACACAGAGGGTGGTGAGTATATGGAACGAGATGCCAAAGAAAGTGGTTTATATTATAATATTTAAAAGACATTGGGACAGGTACATGGATAGGAAAGGTTTAGAGGGATTGGGCCAAAGACAGGCAAATGGGACTAGCTCAGTTAAGCATGGCATGGACATTGGGCCAAGGGCCTGTTTTCCACGTTGCATAGCTCTTTGACTCTATAAGCTAAGCTTGCATTTATAAAGTAAGATATCTTTATTAGTCACATGTACATCGAAACTCACAGTGAAATGCATCTTTTGCGTAGAGTGTTCTGCGGGCAGCCTGCAAGTGTCGCCACGCTTACAGGCAGCAACATAACGTGCCCACAACTTCCTAACCCGCACGTCTTTGGAATGTGGGAGGAAACCAGAGCACCCGGAGGGAACCCACACAGACACGGGGAGAACGTACAAACTCCTTACAGACAGCGGCGGGAATTGAACCCGGGTCGCTGGCGCTGTAATAGAATTATGCTAACCGCTACGCTATCGTGCCTGCCACTATTAACTTTAAAAAAAAGTCCCAAGGTGCTTCAGCTACCAGACTGGTACAAGGAAGGAGTATGCCCTGACCACCAGGGCTTCTGATATCCCTGTTTCCTGCAGCTTATTAGTGAGAGGGACTGGGGAAGTGGTGGTGGTGAGTTAGCACAATGCCCTTCCACTTCTAAGATGTGCTCTTTGAATTGAACACAAGCTGATGAAATTAGAAAGCCTATTCCCCGGTGTGGAGCAGCTCAACAGCGCTGGGGGACTGAACATACACTGCCTGTGTCTCAGCAATGCTCAGGTTCACACCTTACACGGGGAAGTCCAGTGGAGGAGCTGGGAATTGGAAATGGGACAAGTGTGTTGTTCTGAAGATTGGTCAACTGGGGAGATCATGGTTGAATCTGCTACCACTGAAAGGCTGCCCATCAAAGATCTGCAACTAAAAATTAATTTTAAACATTTCTGTTCTTCAATCTCCCCCTTTTCTTTCTCTCCCTACCCCTTACTCTCCCCCTCCCTTCCTTCCCTCTACCCCGTCCCTTCCCTCCCACTTCCTCTACCCCCTCCCTTCCCTCCCCCTTCCTCTACCCCCTTCCCTCCCCCCTTCCTCTACCACCTCCCTTCCCTCCCCCTTCCTCTCCCCCTCCCTTCCCTCCCCCTTGATCTACCCCCCTTCCCACCCCCTTGCTTTACCCCCTCCCTGTTGCCTGACTGAAGAGTAGAACTGAGTCAAACATAAAGGGTTGAATATCTGGGATTGAGATAAGGAAAAGCATCTTCACTGAACCTTCAAAATTCTCCAAACTGCACAGCCAAATTGTTAAGAATATGTGAGACTGAGGTGGATAGATTATTGGACAGCAAGGAAATTGTGGGACAGAGCGATTGGGCAGGAAAATCATGATCTCGTTGAATGGTGAAACAAGGTCGAACGACCAGATACACTACTCCTGTTTCCACTTCTTGAGTTTACAGGTACTGAGACCATACAGACAGAACTAGTTTGTAACTTGAGTAGTGACTTATACCGGACAAATTAAATAAACCCACCTTGTAATCTGTCTTTGATTTACGTAGATCAGGTGCATATCCTGTCACAGTAGATATGCCTGCAGCAGCTGGGCAGAGAAGTATTGAAGAGTGATCAGAACTTCAGATACAGTGAAGCACAATTCTTTTTTTAAATCCATTTTCCTCTGTTGATCATTAAAGTGATCAGCTCCAATCCTCCACTAGACAAGAGTATCTAACTTCTTACAGCTTGAGAGCTCCTCACGCAGGACCCAAGAGAGGGCCTCCTCCAGTCACTCACAGCTGCGTGGAGCTGCAGACTGCAAAGGTGCTGCTAACATTGCAATTCTCCCTATATCTCCTCCTCACTGTTTGAAGGGGAGGTGTGGAGGGCAAAATGGGGTGATCACCCCACAGAATTATTACTAAGATTCTGAAGTCTGTATATAGTATGTGATGATAATAGACCTTCCCACTGAAGAAGAGGATTGAACAAGACCTACCCTTTCTCCCACCAGCAGTTCTTTTTATTCTGATACTTCTGCAAGTGGAGGGAGATGTGATTTCCCCCACTCAAGAGTTGTTGAGATCTGGTTTGCTTCCATTCAAAGGGTGGTGGAGAAGGCTGTTTGTATTAACGAGAAAGTTGGGCAATATTTGAGAATGAGAACAAAGAGGCAAAATGAGGCATGTAGGATGAAACATCAATGGTCTTTCAAAGAGTCATTACATCATTAATAGCCTCCTTTTGTATTGTACGTTGTACAATTCTGGAACCGACTCAAAACTCAGATGCTAAAATTCAATTGTGCAACCGGGCTACAAGGAAAATGGGAGAGGGTCAGCTTGGGCTTGATTTTAATCACTCGGACCTCATGAGGATAGGGCTCAAGGTCCCTCTCCAAGACTCGCACACGTAACCCCATGGAAAAGGCTTTAGACCTGCGCTTGTGCTTTGAGTTAGAAGCACAATATCGAAAAAAGACAAAATCAGGTTCGCTGATCGTTACTGTTCATTAGAGATGACCATATCAAAAAGGCTGGATCATTTGCCCAGAGAGTCTGCTGCAGCTCAGTGGGTAGATCTCTCCCGTCTGTATCAGAGATTGCCGGTTCAACCCCTACCCCAGATCCCTGAGCACAGGAACTAAGACAGACAGGCCAATGCTGCCCTAAGGAAGTGCTGCCTTGTTGGAGGTGCTGCCTTTCAGACAGATGTTAAACTGGATTCATGTCAATATAATTTATGTTAATTTAAGTTTATATTAACATGTTTGGCCTCGTCTTGTAATGTACTGTTCTGCTGATGCAAAAAGCTAATTTTCATTGCAGTTATACTCTGTGTATGGATGTCTATGACAACAATAAACTTGAATTTGAACTAAAAGTTCCTATCGCAGTACTTTGAAAAGCAGGGAAATTCTTCCTGGTGTGCTGTTCAATGTTTATCCCTCAACCAATGTCATCAGATGAACTGGTCACCTTTACGTCACTTTTTATGAGAGATTACTGCGTGCAAACTGTTAGTTCACAGGTCCATCATTGGCCGTGAGCTGTTCTGGGATGTCCAGAAGTCCTGACGGAAAAGTTGTTCTTTCTTTCAGATGACAACAAAAACTTCAAGTCAAAGTAAATAATTGATTCTGAGAGCAGGTCTGAGCTGCATGGCACTGATTTGTAACTCTCCTGTGACTGGCCTTATGTAAAGACTAGTTATTCTTTTCAAAGCAACACACACAAAACGCTGGAGGAACTCAGCAGGTCAGGCAGTATATATGGAGGGAAATGAACAGTTGACGTTTTGGGCTGAGACCCTTCATCAGGACCGGAAAGGAAGAGGACAGAAGCCGGAATAAGAAGGTGGGGGAGGGGGAGGAGCACGAGCTGGTGGGTGATAGGTGAATCCAGGTGAGAGGGGGAAGGTGGGTGGGTGGGGGAATGAGAGGGGGAAGTGGGGATGATGTATAAAGCTGGGAGGTGATAGGTGAAAGAGGCAAAGGGCTGAAGAAGGTGGACTCTGATAGGAGAGGACAGCAGACCATGGAATAAAGGGAAGGAGGTGGGGAACCAGAGGGAGGAAGATGTGGGTGAGGGGCAGGTCGTGAGGGCAGGGGAGGGGAAAGAGAAGGGGTAAAGGAGCCAGAGGGATAAGGGAAAACAAAGGGTGGGGGGGAAGAGGGGAGTGGTTACCGGAAGTATTCTTTCCAAAGACGGACATTGACTATCCTCGTACTTTAAAAAACGCAAACTTTTGTCTTCCTTACAGACTTCCAGTTCCAAGGAAGGACAGATCCACTATCCTGCCACAGGAATCATAGACATTTATGATGCAGGAGGAGGCCATTTGGGCCCATCACCTCCACGTGACCCAAAAATATGTTACGACCTTGCACCTTATTGTCTACCTGCACTGCACTTCCTCTGTAGCTGTGACACTTTACTCTGCACTCTATTATTGTTTTTACCTGTACTACATCAATGCACTCTGTACTAACTCAATGTATCTCACTGTGTAATGAATTGATCTGTATGAACTGTATGCAAGACAAGTTTTTCACTGTACCTCGGTACAACTGACAATAATAAACCAATACCGAAATAGCTAGTAGACTACTCGCACTTCTCAGCTCTCTTGGTCTGCAGCTCTGTAAACTATGGCAATTTGGATGCTTCTTAAATGTGATGAGGATTTCTATTTCATCCATCCTTTCAGGTTATGAATTCCAGACACCCACCACTCTTTGAGTCTTGTGAACAGAATCCTCTCTAATAATTAAATCTAGCCCCCACCCCCCCAAAGTTCTGCCAAGGGAAATTCCCAAGACTAATTCCATAGTTCTGTGAATGGACAACTCATCAATGATGACAATTACAATGACATAACAGTGCATCATGACAAAGTGTCCTGAGGCTCTTCATGGACAGATGTGTTGAAAAAAGCTAAACGAAGTGGGTGTGGTGGAAGGTGATGTAGAGCTTGGACCAAGTGCTCATTGTAAGTAATGCCAAAAAAAATACTTACGATCAGAAAGCGACTGGAAACTCCCAGGTCGAGTGATCCCAAATAAAGCACCTGAAGAATCCCTTTTACCTGCAGAATAAGACAGGCCAAAAGGTTAGGCAAGTGCAGAACAGAGACTGTCTGAACGCTGGTGATCTCCCTTTATGTATACGCTGACTTCACCACAGTATTAACACCATGGTATCTTTCCTATCTCATAGTTAACTGGACGCACAGGTACAGTTATGAACAGGAGTCCCACCACTTCACGGAGACTCTTGCCTTTAAATGTTCAGCTGGGGAAACTATTAATGACAGCTCTTTGGAGTACTCTTTGGAGAGGAGGAGGATGAGAGGTGACTTGATAGGGGTGTACAAGATGATAAGAGGCATAGATCGAGTGGACAGTCAGAGACTTTTTCCCAGGGTGACAATGGCTAACACAAGGGGGCATAATTTTAAGGTGATTGGAGGAAGGTATAAGGGGGATGTTAGGCGTAAGTTTTTTACACAGAGAGTGGTGGGTGCGTGGAACGCACTGCTTGCAAAGGTTGTGGGGGCAGATACATTAGGGACATTTAAGAGACTCTTAGATAGACACATGAATGATAGAGAAATGGAGGGCTATATGGGAGGGAAGGGTTAGATAGATCTTAGAGCAGGATAAAATGTCGGCACAACATTGTGTGCCGAAGGGCCTGTACTGTGCTGTAGTGTTCTATGTTCTAACAGATCTGGTGAGTGTACAGCCGGGAGTTTAATCCAGAGTCACAGAGCTATGCAGCACTGAAACAGGCCCTTTGGCCCAACTCATCTGTGCTGACCAAGTTGCCTAACTGAGCTAGTCCCATTTGCCTGTGTTTGGTCCAAACCCCTTTAAATCTTTCGTCTCCATCTAACTGTCCAAATACCTCTTAAATATAGTGATTGTACCCGCCTCTACCACTTCCTCTGGCAACTCGTGCCCTATACGCACCACTCTGTGTGAAAAAGTTGCCCCCCCCCCAGGTCCCTTCTAAATCTTTCCCCTTTCAGTTTAAACCTATGCTCTCTAGTTTTGGACTCCCCTACCCGGTGAAAAGGCTGTGGCTATTCACCTTATCCGTGCCCCTCCTGATTTTATAAACCTCTGTAAGGTCAGCTCTCAGCCTTCTACACTCCAGTGAAATAAGTCCCAGCATATCCAGCCTCTCCTTATAACCCAAGCCCTCCGGTCCTGGTAACATCCTCATCAATCTTTTTTTGCACCCTCTCCTGCTTAATGACATCCTTCCCATAGCAGGGTGACTAGAAGTGTACCCCAAATGTGCCTGACTAACGTCTTGTAGCAGCAAAACTACAGCACAATATGGAGTAGGCTTCGGGCTGGAAACAAGAGCATCTGCTGCAAGCAACCCATCTAACTCCATGGGCCACGCCACCTCCCAAACTGCTGACCAACAAACAGGGGAGGACAGCGCCTATGTACTTGGACTTCAAGGCTCAGCTCTAATAACTTACAGTGATGTAGCGCCATCGACTCAGTAAAAATTCCAAAGTCCTTTTGCAGAAATAATCAGATGAAATTTCATACTGTGCTACACAAGATTATTCAGGAAAGTGGGGTCAAAGCTAGATGGAGTGGACAGCGAGCACCCTTTCCCCAGGGCGGCAAGGGCCAATACCAGAGGACATCCGTTTAAGGTCAGAGGAGGAATGTTTAGGGGAGATGTCAGAGGTAATTTCTTTACACAGAGAGTGGTGGGTGCCTGGAACGCACTGCCGGGGGTGGTGGTAGAAGCTGATACAATAAAATAAGGATGTTTAAAGGACTCTTAGATAGGCACATGGAAGTAAGGGAAATAGAGGGCTATGGGCTGTGCAGGAGGGAGGGGTTAGATTGATTGTGGAGGAGATGTTCATATAGTTCGGCACAACATCGTGGGCCGAAGGGCCTGTACTATGCTGTACTGTTCTATGTCCTATGTATGTTCTAAAGAGCAAGGTTTTTAAAGAATGAGCTAAAAAGGACGGAAGGTAAGAGAGAGAGAGATAGGAAGAGAAGCATACTGTTTCAGCGTAGGTCAGAACTGGAGGAGCATGGGCTATAGAAATCACAGCATGGTTACGGCACAGAAAGAGGCCACGGGCCATGGAGTCAATATAGCTCCATGTGAGAGGAAATGAAAATCAAAAATAACTGCGGGTGTTGGAAATCCAAAATATAAACCGTAAATGTTGGAAACACTCAGCAGATCAGGCAACATCTGTGGAGAGAGAACTCTTAAAGAAGAACTCTTGATCTCACAGTCTACCTCGTCATGGCCCTTGCACCTTATTGTCTGCCTGCACGGCACTTTCAGAATCAGAATTAGTTTCACTGGCATATGTCGTGAAATTTGTTGTTTTGTGGCAGCAGTACAGTGCAAGACATAAAGATTACTTTAAGTTACAAAAATAAATAAATAGTGCAAAAGAGGAATAACGAGGTAGTGTTCATGGACCGTTCAGAAATCTGATCGCAGAGATCTCTGTGACTGTAACACGATATTCTGCATTCTGTTATTGCTTTTCCCTTGTACTACCTCAAAGTACTTCTGTATTGAAATGATCTGTATGGATGGCTTGCAAAACAAAGTTTTTCTTTGTATCTCGGTACATGTGATAACAATAAATCAGGTTAATGTTTCAGGTTGGAGACCCTTCATCAGAACCCTTATCCCTGGAGGCAATAAACACCATCATTCTTTACTGGTTTCTAGCACTCCAGCTCAACTACAACCTGAAACATTAACTGTTTCTTTCCCCACAGATGTTGACTGACCTTCTGCAAGTTTCCAGCAATTTTGTCCTTGTTATTATCTACATAAGAGCAATCCACTTAGCACCACTTCCCTCTCATCTTCCCATAGTCGTACAAAACCTTTCCTTTCAGACACTTATCCAACTCTCTTCTTGAATAATAATTCAATCAGTCTCCACTGCTGCCCCAGGCGGTGAAGAAATGGGGCAGGTTAAAGCCATGGAGGATGTTTTAAACAAGAAAAAGAATTTTAAAATCGAGGTGGTGTTGGATCAGTTCATTGAGCGTAAGTGGAATGGTGAATGGGAGCCACACAGAGTTAGGAGCAGCAGAATTCTGGATTAGTTTTACAGGTGCACGTGACAGACCATCTCTTAGGTGAGGAGCAAGAAATTCCCAAAAACATGGAATTATAAGGGACTCGGTAAAGTTGAGCTTGAAGGGGCAGAAACTAACAGGGATTGAGAATGTGCGCCTTGCCTACATCTGATGGGGAAATTCAAAGGTCTGTGGTGGCAGCGGATGTGATAGCATGCAGGATGTAGCCAGTAAAGCCGCTGCCTCACAGCACTGGAGACTCAGGTTCAATCCTGACCTTGGGTGCTGTGTGCGTGGAGATTTGCACGTTCTCCCTGCGACCGTGTGGGTTTCCTCCAGGTGCTTCCGTTTCCTCCCATCTCCTAAAGACATACGGGTTTGTAGTTACTTGGTCACTGTAAATTGCCCCTAGTTTGTAGATGAGCGGTAGAATCTGAAGGAAGGTGATGGGAATGTGGGGAGGATTAACGAAGGTAATAACATAGGATCAATGTAAATGGTAAGTTGACGGTCAGCGCGGGCTGGATGCACCTGTTCCCATGCTGTATCTCTCCATGGCTCTATGATGAATTGATTCACAGTGTCTAAAACCAAACAATAGGATAGGAAGTCTACAAGAGTCTGAAAGGGAAAGGGAGAGATTTTCCGGAGTCTTTGCATTCCCTTATTGACCCCAGCATTTCACCTCTGGCCAGATCACTATATATATTTAAGGTGGAGATAGATAAATATTTGAAAGATCGAGGAATTAAGAGTTGTGGGAACTGGCACCGAAGAGGATTTGAGGCCAGCACTGATCAGCCATGATCGTATTGAATGGTGGGGCAGGTTTAACATAGAACACTACAGCACAGTACAGGCCCTTCGGCCCACAATGTTGTGCCGACATTTTATCCTGCTCTAAGATCCATCTAACCCTTCCCTCCCACATAGCCCACTACTTCTCTATCATTCATGTGTCTATCTAAGAATCTCTTAAATGTCCCTAATGTATCTTTGAGGGTTTGCGCGTCCTCCTCCTGCTCCTACTTTCTTCTGTTCTTGAAATCTGTGTTGGAGAGGTGTACAGCACAGAAACGGGCTCTTCGGCCCAAACCGTCCATGCTGACCACGATGCCTATCTACGCCAATCTCATCTGCCTGCATGAGGCCTGAATCCTTCTACTCCTTTCCTACCCAAGTACCTGACCAGATGCCCTTTATACGTTGTAATGGTGTCTGCTTCGACCACTTCCTCTGGCAGCTCGTCCAATGTAACCACCACCCTGTGTGTGAAAAACATACCCTACAGATCTTCAATTTTCTCCCCTCTCACATTAAACCTGTGTCCTCTAGATTTAGGCTCTGCCACACTAGGAAAAAGACTCTATCTAACCTATCTATGCCCTCATAATCTTATAAACCTTTATAAGGTCACCTTTCAACCTTTTACATTCCAGTAAGAACAAACCCAGCCTATCCAATCTCTCTTTTTAACTAAAGCCCTCCATTCCATACAACATCTTGGTGAATCACTGCTCAACCCACTCAGTTCCTCCAGCAGATTGTTTGTTGCTCCAAATTCCAGCATCTGTAATCTCTTGTGTATCCTGGTGAACCTCTTTAGTATTTTTTCTCATGCTACCACATTCTTCCTCTCGTATGGCAACCAGAACTGTACACAATACTCCAACTGTGGCCTAACCAGTGTTTCATAGAGTTGCAACAAAATATCCCAACTTTTGTGCTCAATACAGCAGCCTATTAAGGCAAGTATGCCGAATGCCTTCACTTATACAATGAGATGGACTCTGACCTCACGAACTACCTTGTTGTGACCTTGCACCTTATTGCACTGCACTTTCTCTGTAGCTGTGATACTTTACTCTGTACTGTTATTGTTTTTACCTGTACTACATCAATGCACTCTGTACTAACTCAATGTAACGGCACTGTGTAATGAATTGACCTGTACGATCGGTATGCAAGACAAGTTTTTCACTGTACCTCGGTACAAGTGACAATAATAAACCAATACCAATACCCTATCCACCTGTATCGTCATTTTCAGGGAGCTATGAACTTGAACCCAAAGTCCCTCTGTATATCAACATTCCAGAAGTCCCTGCCATGTGCTGTAGTATTTATCATCCCAAAGTGCATTACCTCACAGCTGTCTGGATTAAACTTCATCTGCCACCGCTCCTCCCAACTTTCTAAATGTTCTATGTCCCTCCATATCCTTTCACAACCCTCCTCACTATTGACTGCTCTGCCAGTTTTTGCGTTGCTGTGTTCTCCTCCAGAAGGTAACTTGAGAGTGGAATAAGAGGGCAGGCACAGTAGTGTGAAGGCAGGCACGGTAGTGTAGCGGTTAGCATAACTCTATTACAGTGCCAGCAACCCAGGTTCAATTCCGGCCGCTGTCTGTAAGGAGTTTGTACGTTCTCCCCGTGTCTGCGTGGGTTTCCTCCGGGTGCTCCGGTTTCCTCCCACATTCCAAAGACATACAGGTTAGGAAGTTGTGGGCATGTTGTGTTGGTGGAGGAAGTGTGGAGACACTTGCGGGCTGCCCCCAGAACACTCTACGCAAAAGGATGCATTTCACTGTGTGTTTTGATGTACATGTGACTAATAAAGAAATCTTAGAAATTCCCAGTCACGATGCTCTGGCCACCACAGATAAGGGAAAACCTGGCGGGTCAGCTGATCTTTTCCTGCTAGCATTCACACAAGAGCTCAAACCAAAGTGGCCTTTACCTTTGAAAAAGCTGCTCAGAGAATAAGTGGAGGCAGGCTTGGAAACAGTCTGCTGCGTTGTGTCAGAGCTAGACCGTGAGGCCGCCAGGTCTCGGAGATCTCCTGATCGGCCCCCTGTTGCATTTTCTTTGATTGACCAGGAAATACCTGATGAAAGAAAGAAATAATCCAGAAGCACATTAGAGACAAGTAGAGCATTCCATGGAATGAAAACCCTTCCTTGGATTTACAAATGCAAACACTTTCAATGCCTTTGCTGCCAAGTCTGCTCAGATGTTACTTTCTGAACACTTCCCAGTGGGAAGGGGAGTGAAGACCTTCTTACATTTGTGCTTTTATTCTCTGCTTCTAGGTTACAAGAACAGCCACAATTCTGTAAGTCCTGACCTGGATGTGAGGTGCTTTGGCACAGACCAAGGCTGCAGAGGTTGGTTCTCTCTTAAATTTCCTTTTAAGAGACTCAAAACCTTGCAACGAAGTAGATACTGCAGAAAAATATCTCATCTGCAGAGTGGTGGGAGGACAGAGTGCAGAGGGCCAAGGAGAGAGAATTGGGAGTGTGGGGTATGAACAAAAAGAAGCAAGGGGGTAAATAGTGAAGTACGATGTGGGAGAGGGGAGAGCTGGGGGTGGAGGGAGTGTCCGTGGGGGTGAGCAGGGAAGGGGAGGGTGAGTGGGCTCGGGGAAGGGGGGGGGGGGGGGATTGTGGGGGCTGTGGACGAGGGGCTGGGCAAGTGTGGGTGAGGGGGAGGTTGGTGAGGGGGTGGGTGAGCGAGCGGAAGTTTGAGCGAGGGGGAGCTGCTAGTGAAGAGGGGTGAGCGAGGGGGGTTGTAACCGAAGGGGGGGGGGGTTTGCGAATGAGTGGGGTTTGAGCGAGGGGGGTGGTGAGACGGAGCGAGACAGAGTTGGATGTGGTGTAGAGATTCTGGGGAGAATGTGGCCAAGCATGGGTGGTGGGGGGGGGGGTGGGGGGGGGGAGGAAGGGAGTGCAGAGGAATGAGAAGGGCAGGGATGCGGAAAGCAAGGTGGAGGAGACTGTTGTGGACCTCAATTTATGGAGTGAGAGGGTGGGGTCAGGTGAGAGGGGAGAGGCAGCAGTGACTGATAGCCACGGTCCTTACTTCCAACAGGCTCTCCGCTCCAGCTGACCTTCTCCACATCATCATCATCGTCGTCCACGATGCCATGGAGGCTGTTCACTGCTCGCTTGGACTCTTTCAGCTGAAGTGACAACACAGTAAGACTTCATTACACGTTACACGCGAGAGAGCAAAGGCAGTCACACAAAGGCATGCAATCACCCTGCAGCTACATGCACATGCTCATCAGCAGGGGTTGCTGGTCTGCACTGAAGGGGATGAACTCTGGGTTGTCTTGTCAGCAAAACTCAGGTTGGGCTGATGGCACTGAGGCCAATTCTGTTCATAACAGAGCACAGCAATACAACTGATCTCACATCAGGAACAGCTTCTTCCCCTCCGCCATCAGATTTCTGAACGGTCTATGAACCCACGAACACTACCTCGTTATGCCTCTCTTGAACTATTTATTTAGTTTTGTAACTTATAGTAATTTTTTATGTTCTTTATGTCTTGCACTGTGTACTGCTGCCACAAAACGACAAATTTCATGACATATGTCAGTGATAATAAACCTGATTCTGAAACAGGCTTTTTAATTGAAACATTTTTAAATACAGGCATTCTACAACCTTTTCTTAAAATAACTTCATGTAGAAAATGGATGGATGGATGGATGGATGGATAGAAAATGGAGGACATGTTCAAGAGGCGGTGCGTCAAGAAGGCGGCATCCATCATTAAGGACCCTCACCACCCGGGACATGCCCTCTTCTCATTACTACCATCAAGGAGGAGGTACAGGAGCCTGATGACCAACACTCAACGTTTTAGGAACAGCTTCTTCCCCTCCGCCATCAAATTTCTGAACGGTCCATGAACCCATGAACACTACCTCGTTATTCCTCTTTTGCACTATTTATTTATTTTGTAACTTATAGTAATTTTTAACGCTTTTGCGCTGTACTGCTGCTGCAAAACAACAAACTTCACAACACATGTCCATGATAATAAACCTGATTCTGAATCCCTACTCCATCGGATTACTAGCTGTATTTTATTTTACTACCTTTGTATGAGTGGGTTCTATTTATATCAGGAGCTACTCATTTACAATAATATCTCAATGTGTCTTACCACTAACATACACTCGACGAGGCAGTAGACAGAACCATTTATGTATCATTTAACAGAACAATTCATATATTATTTCATGGCCAAAAAGGCAGTGGTGGGATAATTTCTATCACACACCACTGCAAGCGGCTGAGGTTGATTTTATGCACAGAATTTGTAATATGTAATTATCCTCAAACCACTGCATTTTAATGGAAGAATAATTTTGCTTTTGTCAGAAATCACTGCTGCAGCCTCAGTTCTGAGATCTGTAGACTACGTGACATTTTGAAGTAGACTCCGCAGGCTTGGATGTAAAATACTTATTTTTCCCCTCCATGTCTAAAACTCATTGGCCAAATAGGATAGTGGCAACAGACACTCTAAACTACTCAGGATTGGGCATTCTTTATTCAAAGGGTAGTTTTATTAACTGATGCAGCAGAATCAATTGACTGAGTTGCCTGCTCCTGTTTCTATGCCAGACCCAAGGAAAAGTAAGTGACCAATGATCTCAATCTGCTCATTGTGAAAAAGGTGGGCTTCACACAGCAGGCACCTTGGCAAAAGGGGCAAGGCAAAAAAAATGAGGGGGGGTCATTGAGTGTCATTCATAGAACATAGAACAGGTCAGCACAATACAGGCCCTTCGGCACACAATGTTGTGCCGACCTTTAAACCTCGCCTAAAACTATCTAACCCCTTCCTCCCACATATCCCTCTATTTTAAATTCCTCCATATGCTTATCTAGTAATCTCTTGAATTTGACCAATGTACCTGCCTCCACCACCACCCCAGGCAGCACATTCCATGCCCCAGGCAGCACATTCCATGCCCCAACCACTCTCTGGGTAAAAAACCTTCCTCTGATATCCGCCATGAACTTCCCACCCATTACTTTAAAGCCATGCCCTCTTGTATTGAGCATTGGTGCCCTGGGAAAGAGGCGCTGGCTGTCCACTCTATCTATTCCTCTTAATATTTTGTACACCTCTATCATGTCTCCTCTCATCCTCCTTCTCTCCAAAGAGTAAAGCCCTAACTCCCTTAGTCTCTCCTCATAATGCATACTCTTCAAACCAGGCAGCATCCTGGTAAATCTCCTCTGTACCCTTTTCAATACTTCCACATCCTTCCTATAATGAGGTGACCAGAACTAGACACAGTACACTAAGTGTGATCTAACCAGAGTTTTACAGAGCTGCATCATTACCTTGCAGCTCTTAAACTCGATCTCTCGACTTATGAAAGCTAACACCCCATAAGCTTTCTTAACTACCCTATCCACCTGTGAGGCAACTTTCAGGGATCTGTGGATATGGACCCCCAGATCCCTCTGCTCCTCCACACTACTAAGAATCCTGCCATTAACCTTGTACTCCGCCTTGGAGTTTGTCCTTCCAAAGTGTACCACCTCACACTTCTCCGGATTGAACTCCATCTGCCACTTCTCAGCCCAACTCTGCATCCTATCAATGTCACTCTGCAATCTTCGACAATCCTCCACACTATCCAAAACACCACCGATCTTTCTGTCATCTGCGAACTTGCCAACCCACCCTTCTACCCCCTCATCCAAGTCATTAATAAATATCACGAAATCTGTAATTCCAAGCAGACAATTGTTGTGGTCAGAGGCTTTGTAGATGGATTACCAGCAATCGAGGTGTGGAAAAGGGAGATGTCAGGTGGAAATAAAAAAGAACATTCAAACTTTAAGCATCCCCTTCGTCAAATACCTGCCTTTCTCAAAAGCCTTTTCACTCAGATCACCTCTGCCTCTGCAGGTGGACATTGAAAGTTCCTTTGAGGAGGTCAGGGAATTCTCTGGTGGTCAACATTCTTCTCTAAACAAATTCTAAAGTAACAAGATTAATTGGTTAAACCTCGAGTTCCTGATGGTGAGACCTTGCTGTGCATTTCTTTAAAGTAATGGGTGGGAAGTTCAAGGGAGATATCAGAGGAAGGTTTTTTACCCAGAGAGTGGTTGGGGCATGGAATGCGCTGCCTGGAGTGGTGGTGGAGGCAGGTACATTGGTCAAATTCAAGATATTACTAGATAGCATATGGAGGAATTTAAAATAGAGGGATATGTGGGAGGAAGGGGTTAGGTCGTCTTAGGCGAGGTGTAAAGGTCGGCACAACATTGTGAGCCGAAGGGCCTGTATTGGGCTGTATTGTTCTATGTTCATAAGTTCATGGTGAAAGTGTCTAAACAAATTCCAATGGCTGCCAGCAGTTTGTCATGCCTCAGATAAGATGCCACATAAAGGCACTCCTTTCTTCTTCACCCTCCCGCTCCCACCAAAAAGGATTATTATGCAGGATTGACAACCTCAAAATCAAACCTAAAGAAAAAAACAAAGGGAAAAAATATCAATAGGAAACTTAAATAGAGGCAATTTACTTGCCTCTGCATATTCGTCGTCGTCATCAAACATGAAAGCTTTGCATTTTGTGCTGTTCCAGTAGTCATCTTCATCATTTTTATTTCTGCTCATCTGCAAACATAATACAAATACTGAACAAAATTTTAATCACAACTTTTATAAGTTACAGGTCCCGTCCTTAAACATTAACCAATGTTGAGTTTCCTATCACTCTTTGCGACTATTTCCGCAGCCAGCAAACCAAAATTCTTGCATTGTTTTTTCTAATTCAATGATGGTTCAGAGGGTTAATGCCTGAGTTGGTGCAGTGCTGATCCAAGAAATCAGAGAGGATGTAGTTCAATCCCTGATGTGTGACAAGTTAGCTAACAAGCCAGCAGTGGAGGCACCAGAATTACCCTCAGTATCTTTCATAAAAGACTGAAACAAAACAAGACCACAGTAAATTACTGGTCTTGTTACAATGGTTATGGAATTTATATTTACCCATGGAATAGTGGGGATTAGAACTCACTGCATAAAAGGCAGAAACCCTCATGACATTTAAAAAAGCTAAAGACTACACACTGAGACTTGAGGACTGAGATAAGCCTTTTGTTTGGCATGGGCACGATGGGCTGAAGATCTTCTCCTGTGCCATAAATTTATACGACTCTAATTTATTGTATGCCAATATAAATCTGCAGCTGGAAAGGGTGCACATTTGCTACCCTCCACAAGTAAGTAACCTGATGACACTGGCTGCTTGGGTTAACACCGCTGTCACTGTACAGCATACTACTTATGCTCTCAGGATATTTGGTCCACTTCTGAGGGAAACTGTAAGTGCCTAGTGGGGGGAGAGGCTATGAATATTCATCAAATTATTAAAGATAGCAACTTGTCGACGTGGATGTTGTGACTTTAACATCAGAAGGTTTAGCTGATTGATGGCAAAAAGACAACCTCAAAGGAAGAGACTTTCAAGTCATCCCAAAGTATTTCACAGTCAATCAACTTTTTGAAGTGGTGATGTAGGAAAAGTGACAGGCAATTTGTGCACAGCAAGCTCCCACAAAGGCAAAGTGATAACATCCAAATAATTTGCTTTGGAGATTCGAGGAATAAACACCAGCCAGGACAGCCCCCCTACTAGTATACTGGGATCTTACACGTCCACTGAAGCTCGGTTTAACGTCTCATCTGACAGATGACGCCTTTAGCAATGCAGCACTCACTCTGTGTTGAGTTATCTTAGATTTCTGTGCTCTGGAGTTAGCCTTGAGCCCACAACCCCCACACTGAGAGAGGTTGCACCCCTCTGAACCACAGCTGAGAGCCAACAAGAAGTCACACACCCACAATCACCTAAACATGGTGAAAAGCAAAAAAAAATCTCCAACACAACTGAGTGTTTGCTTCTCTGATGCTGTGTTTATATAAAGTTAATTACTGACGCCGGCTCCCCCCCCCCCCCAACCCAACCCCAACCCCAACCCCAACCCCAACCACTCACCCCTGAACTCATTCACTTCCCTGCATCAGCCTCTCAGGATCAGGTCACAGACCGGGAAGGGGGGGTCTGCGCATGCGCGGAGCGCAAGGCCGGCCGGGATTGTAGTTACGACTGGCGGGTCGGGACTACAAATCCCAGCAGCGCTTTCGGCCGCCGCCTGGTGGACGGATCGGCCGCTGTGAGCTGACAGGAGCACAAGGTAACGCCGTCGTTCGGCGGCGACCAAAACATTTTAAATGATCTCTTTACCTCTAGTTGTAGAGTCGTTGTAACCTCGTATTTAGGGACGCATATTGTAGCCGCGCACTGCGTGTACCCATTAAATAGTGTCGTGGGGCATCCAGTGACTTGTCGGTACGGACCGTGTCGTCAGCAGCTGCTCACTTGGAACCTCTCACTCAATGCAGAAGGTGCACGGATTCTGCAGGACTCTTCTTAATAGCTCAGCTTTTCCAGCATCAGCCCTGCATTACTTTTGTTGTACTAAAGATGCATACTCTATACATTTTTCGTGGTTTAGGAACTACTCAAAAGTCAGATTGCTATTGGTTTATTATTGTCACTTGTACCGAGGTACAGTGAATAGATTGTCCTGCATACCCATCGTACAGGTCAATTCATTACACAGTGCACTTACATTGAGTTAGTACACAGTGCATTGATGTAGTACAGGGTAAAAACAATAACAGCACAGAGTAAAGTGTCACAGCTACAGAGAAAGTGCAGTGCAATAAGGTGCAAGGACACAACAAGGTAGATTGTGAGGTCAGAGCCCATCTCATCATATAAGGGAACCGTTCAATAGTCTTATCACAGTGGGGTAGAAGCTGTCCTTAAGTCTGGTGGTACGTGCCCTCAGGCTCCTATATCTTCTACCCGATGGAAGAGGAGAGAAGAGAGAATGACCTGGGTGTGTGGGGTCTTTGATTATGCTGGCTGCTTCACCAAGACCAAGATGGAGCAAGGAAACTGCAGAATGGTGTAAACAGATTTAGGGTAAGGGATTTATAAGCCTACTAAATGCTGCAGTTATCTCACTGCATCTCTTACAACCTTCTACCTCATAGGACTCTACTTTCTCCCTGTCATATCTGCTCTGATGATGAGAATTTCCATTACCAGTGTCTTTAAAATGTCTAGCTTTTTTCTCTAACCTGGCTTTGACGGCTGACGGGGCTCTCAACAGTGACTCTTCTATTTCCTGCACCTCTGCTTCCCAATCAAAACAAGTATAGGATTCTACCCCACTAGCCACTTCAAGATAATTTAAGCCACTTGCAACAGAATTCTAGCACTGGACACATCTTCCCCTCCCAACTCCTTTCACCATTCCAAAGGGATTCTTTCTTGTGCAACTCCCTGGTCCACTCGACCACCTCCACCAACCATTTTCCTTCTTGGGGCATTTTCTATGCAGCTATGGGAAATGCAATACTCCAAAAAGTCAAACACTTCTTCCAAGTAAAGCAGCAATTCATTTACACTTCTTCCAATTTAGTGAGTTCTATTTGGTGCTCACAATGTGCTCTCAACATTGGAGAAGCCAAATTCAGTTTGGGTGACGTTTTGCTGAATACCTCTGTTCAGTCCACAAGGTCAGGCCTGAACTTCAGTCACCTGACATTTATTTCTCTGTCCCTCACCCACTTGTCTATCTTTGGCTGCCTGTATTGCTCCAACAATGTCAAACATATAATCAGGGAGAGCACCTCATATTCTGCAGCCCTTTGGACTTAATATTGAATTTAACTATTTTGGGTAGCCACACTTTTTGTTTCTTTTCTGCAGATGCAGTCTCCAACTGCTGGTTATTAAAATAATTGTTTCTTTGACAACTTTGGTCTGCACCTTATCATTGTCATTCCCTCTGCATCCTTCACCCTCTCCAGCTCTGTGACTTCAAACGTGTTTGGTTTCTCACTTTTCCAGTTCTGATGAAGGGATCTTGACCTGAAATGTTCACTCTGTTTCTCTCCCCATTAAATACTGTCTGACCTGATGAGTGCTTCGTGCATTCTCTGTTTCTGAGAAAGATTGACAGAATGGAATTTAAAATTGTTGCATTACACACCTCATTGAGCCTCTGCCAGCTTTTTATAAGAACCAGTTAGTTCCATTATCCAGCTCTTTCAGAACTGATGTTAGTTCTTTTTCTTCCTCCCAAATTATCGCTTTGGACTTGTTGGTTTTAAATTTCATCAGCCATTCCACCAGCTTTCTTTTGCCACTGAGAGGGGTCTATCCTCCCAACTGTTGTGAGATTTCTGCTTACATCAGAAGTGCAGAGTCAGTGATTCAACCTAACACTAATAGGGATTGAGTGCAATTTATTGTACACAAAATTAATGCAAAACATTGATGGTTTATAATCCTAAGGCAATTCAGTTAGATTACTGTTCCAAGTGTTGGGTAGAAAGTACATACAATGGCAGTGTTTCTCAAGATTGACTCCTGCTCATGTATCCTGGTTGACCCTGGTCAGCATTTGCTTCCATCTGGTGAGGCTGATTCAAGAATGTTGGTTCTGGCTAGCACTGATCCCCTGAAGTTGTAACCTTATCCTCTGTCACCACCCACTTGTGTCTATATGGTGCTGAGGTCGAGAGGGTTGAGAGCTTCAAGTTCCTGGGAGTGAACATCACCAACAGCCTGTCCTGGTCAAATCACGTAGATGCCACAGCCAAGAAAGCTCACCAGCGCCTCTACTTCCTCAGGAGGCTAAAGAAATTTGATTTGTCCCCTTTGACTCTCACCAACTTTTACCAATGCACCATAGAAAGCATCCTATCCGGAAGTATCACGGCTTGGTACGACAACTGCTCTGCCCAGGATCGCAAGAAGCTGCAGAGAGTTGTGGACACAGCCCAGTGCATCATGGACACCAGCCTCCCCTCCTTGTCTTTACCTCTCGTTGTCTTGGTGTAGCAGCCAGCATAATCAAAGACCCCACCCACCCGGGACATTCTCTCTTCTCTCCTCTTCCATCAGGTAGAAGATACAGGTGCCTGAGGGCACGTACCACCAGACTTAAGGACAGCTTCTACCCCACTGTGATAAACTATTGAACGGCTCCCTTATACAATGAGATGGACTATGACCTCACGGCACTTGTTGTGACCTTGCACCTTATTGCACTGCACTTTCTCTGTAGCTGTGACACTTTACTCTGTACTGTTATTGTTTTTACCTGTACTACATCAACGCACTTTGTACTAACTCAACGTAACTGCACCGTGTAATGAATTGACCTGTATGATCGGTTTGTAAGACAAGCTTTTCACAGTACCTCGGTACAAGTGACAATAATAAACCAATACCAATACAAAAATTGAGGGTTAGACATGTCCACACATCTTTCAAAAAGCTTCAAACATCTTTTGTGTCTCAACAGCAAAAATAGCTGCATTTCTACTGCTAATTTAGACTAACATTTGTTTAAAATGCTGAAAAGCTTTTTCCTTGATTGATCAAACTAATCAGATTAGTGTTCATGTCTTTTGTCGTTAACTACATTCTCACTTACTCTGTTTTCAATTGCTACCTCCTATCTATGAAAACCTCTTATCTGTTGATAGACACAACCGTGTTCTCAGGCTATAACAGAATTCTCAGCATTTTAACATCTAGCCTTGTTTTCTATTATTTATTGTAGTCACCTCTTTCATACCTCCTTCCTGATGCTGTTGCAATGTTCTTGTACACTTAATTCTACCTTCCGTTATTGTCACTTCAGCATTTCTTTTTGCACTACCTCAGGTTGCACTGCAACCTTTGCACCATTCTGTTGTTTTGCACTTGTTGCTGTATTTATTATTAGCATTTATTCTGTGAACTTCTTGTGAACAAGGAAATTTTATGTACCCTGGTGCATATGACAATAAACTAACCTGAAACTAATTGGAGCTATTTTCCATTCTTTGGCTAAAATTTACTTTACATGCATATCCTTATGATATTTACCACCCAAGCAATTTTGTCTTCCGCAAACCCTGACATTGTGCATTTTACATTCAAGTCCACACGTATCAAAGAAAGCAGTGATCCAAATACCAACCATTGGGGAATACCACTGCAATAACTTCCTCCAGCACTAGAGACCACTCTCTCCTTTCGCCCTGAACCTGGTTCCTAATCATTGCCATTTATGACTTGTTTATTCAATTACTTTCAGTTTTGTTGACAAGTCTGTTAAGTAGCACTTCATCAAATGAAATGTACATTAACAGTTGAGATTTTGATGTGAGCAATGTGGTTAAACGCAATTGTCTTTTAAAAATCTGTTCTGGTTTTCCTTCATTAATGGAGAATACATTTGTCCAAATGTTCCATATTATTATTTAAAGCAGTTTCTCCACCACTAACATTGAATTGACTGGCCTGTGGTTTCTGGCTTTATCATTGAGCTGTTTTTTCAACAAAGTTGTAACCTTATTCTCTGTCACCACCCACTTGTGTCTAAGAATGATTTGTAGATAGTCTTCTTTTCCCAGGGTGGAAATGGGCATAACTTTAAGGCGAGCTGGGAGAATATTTAAAGGAAATTCACAGGGCAAGTTTTTTTTTACACAGGTACCTGGAACATGCTGTCAGGGGAGGTGGTGGATGCAGATATGACAGTAATGTTTACAATGCATTTAGACCGGCATGTGAACGGGCATGGAATGGAGAGATATATACGACGTGCAGGCAGATGTGAATAGACTGGAATCATGTTCGGCACGGACATCATTGGCCGAAGACCCTGCTCCTGTGCTGGTCTGTTCTATGTTCTACATCCAATTTCCTCTACAAACAAAAACAGAAAATTCTGGAAGCAACGGTGAAAGAGTAGAAACTAGTTAACTGAGGAAGGTTACCAGAAAGGTTAACTGGTTTCTCTCTCCACAGATGCTGCTTGACTGGCTGAGTTTCTTTTTCCAGCATCTTCTGTTAATGTTTCAAATTCCAGCATCTGCAGTTTTATCTTCTCTCCATCCGATTTTCACTCTTAGCTTGTCCAGTAGAATTGGATGCATCCGATCTGAACTTGGTGGCTTATCTACTTCAAGTACAATCAATGTTTGTATTAACCAAGACTGAGTGAGTGATGCTTTGTCACCTGTCCTGTCCTCATGAATACCAGGTGAATATAAAGATCTAACGGATGGAAAGGAAATCCTTCCTCTATCTTGTACTTGTACTACAACTTATTATCTGGTTATTTATCACATGTACTGTTTCTGGAACCTTGCTGCGTAGAAATTAGCTGACTGCACTACGAAGAGATAAAAGTATTTTGGTGTTTCCTGAGAATGCAAAAGATAGGAAATGAAATATTTTCTTTTCTCTTCGATATAATCAATTGGCTATGAAGCTGAACTGAGAATGGGATTAACATGAATTCTTTGATCTTATTACATTTGTGGGAATTGTCCACTTCTTGGCTGCCACAAGTTCCAACATTACAACTGTGACTACACATCAGAAGTTCTTCATTGTCTGTAAAGTGCTTTGGAATGTCCTGAGGTCAGAGAAAGTGTTTTTATATATAGCTTGATATTCCTTCTCCGTAGATTTTTATATATAGCTTGGTATTCTTTCTCCGTGGATTGTCACCCTGTCCTGGTGGAGAAGCTTGTGTGGTCCTGAGATACCGAGAGTGATACCGTCTGGAGCTATGCTCCTGGTAGGGTCACCCATGGCGGTAAGGTCAATGGTGAGGTCCCTGATAAAGAACAATCCAACCAAGACCTCAGCAGTGGAACAGGCAGATGAAGTTACTTCGAACTCAACGGCTGTGAAGGCGGATAAAAGCTGCAACAAATCCATCAGCTCCAATCGTCGTGGTTTCCATGCCATTGGAACCAGTTGGTTGATTTGTGAAGTATCATGTGCTTTTTGTAGTGCGACATCAAGTACACATTAAACAAATACACGTATAGGCGTCTTTGCTCTGTGGGCTACTTCTAAATTGATCAACGGAACGAAGACCATCATCCTCGACCTCGAGGGATAGCCACGACAACGATGATGGTATTCCTTTATCAGATTATCACAGATGGAACCTTTTGGCAAAAAATTAGGAATCATTTGTCAGTTTGGGTGGATGTTAAAGACCCAGGGTACCATTTGAAGATCGGGAATCTCTTCTGGTGTCCTGACCAACATGCCTCCAACAATCACATTACACCCAAGTAGTTATTACTTTCATTGCAAAGATGTTGTGAGTTCAAATCTTAATATAGCATATTAGAAAATGGAATTCACTGTGATAAGTAGTAGGTTCCACCAGAAAATGGTGATAAAAGCTGCTTTGTAGTGAAAACACAACAGGTTCACAAACACTGTTTAGGGAAGGGAACGTACCAATCAAAATACTACAAACGCTGGAAGTCTGAAATAGAAGAGAAAACACTGGAAATGCTCAGCAGGTCATCAGAGTTCTGACAAAAGAGTCTTTGACCTGAAACCTTAACTGTTTCGCCTTCTGATGCTGACTGACCTGCCGGGTGTTTTCAGCGTAACATTCTGACTTGCATGTGACTTTAGAACCAAGCTATATGGTTGATTCTCAATGTCCTAAGGGCAATAACAACACCACCAACAATTTGCTTTTCTACATCATCTTGTGCAGCAAAACATTCCAAGATGCTTAGCAGGAGCTTTAAGCAAAACAATCATCAAGCAGAGGAAACGTCCTTCGATAGACAGCCAGAAGCACGGTCAAACTGTAGGTAGAAGTTCCTTAAAACGAGGAGGAATGAGAGGTTGAGGGAGGGAATTCCAGGGCTTTGGCCTCGGCAGCTGAAGGCAAGGCAACAAGTAGTGAAGTGATTAAAAGTTCGGATGATCAAGTGGCCAGAACAGAGAGTGAAGACAATCTGGGGATGTTTTCAAAGAGATTACAGGGTCAGAGATTATAGCGATGCAAAAAAGATTTGTAAACAAGGATGAGAATTCTAAAATCGAGATACTGCTTAACTGGGAGCCAATGTGGATTAGTGATCTCGGGAATGAAAGATGGTTGGGACCTAACATAACAAGAGCACCCTGGAAAAATATTGGCTTGTTCAGTGTGGCCCATGTCTGACCCACAAAAAAAACTCAACATTGCCCCACAAAAAGGAACAGCTAGTAATTTCTTCTTGTAGGAATACACAATTAGCAAATAGGATCTTTAAAATTCAAATGACAGGGTGTGCTGCTTGAGATTAACTTCCCAACCTGCACAAGGGTCGGTCTAGAATTTGTGTCTGAATATAAAGGGTGGCTTTTAACCCACAATTTTCAGATTCTGAGGTCTGACTGCTGCCATGGCAAAATATAAATGTTAAGAGATTTAGGAACACCACAAGAAACATTTTTAATGGCATGTGTGATGTAGCAGGGAACCTGCAAGTGCTGATCTTACCAGTAAAAGGTCTTGATCTCCAAGACTCCTGTCCCTTAGACTGCTAAATCATCAATTACTGCCTTTGCTGAGAGCTTGTTTCTGAGATATGGCAATTGGACCGTGTTTTCCAGGGCTGTGTCACGGCCCTGTATTGTCAAAGGGGCCACGTTAAAGAGTGGGGTCAGGTATAAGGAGAAAATGGAGAGGCTGGGACTGTTTTCCCTGGCGTGAAGGAGGCTGAGGGGTGACCTGATAGAATCAGAACCAGGTTTATTATCACTGACGAATATGATGTGAAATTTGTTGTCTTGTGGCAGCAGTACGGTGCAAGACATAAAGACATAAAAATTACTATAAGTTACAAAAATAAATAAATAGTGCAAAAGAGGAAATAACGAAGTAGTGTTCATGGACCGTTCAAAAATCTGATGGCGGAGGGGTAAAAGCTGTTCCTGAAACGTTGAGTGTGGGTCTTCAGGCTCCTGTACCTCCTCCCCGTAGTAACGTGAAGAGGGCATGTCCCAGGTGGTGAGGGTCCTTAATGATGGATGCTGCCTTCTTGAGGCACCGCCTCTTGAAGATGTCCTCAATGGTGGGGAGGGTTGTGCCTGTGATGGAGCTGGCTGAGTCTACAACCCTCTGCATCCCCTTGCGATCCTGCGCATTGGAGCCTCCATACCAGGCGGTGATGTAACCGGTCAGAAATTTGCAAGAGTGTTTGGGGATATACCAAATCTCCTCAAACTCCTAATGATGTAGTGCCACCGGTGTACCTTCTTTGTGATTACATCTATGTGCTGGGCCCAAGATAGATCCTCTGAGATGTTGACGCCCAGGAACATGAAGCTGCTCACCCTTTCCACCGCTGACCCCTCAATGAAGACTGGTGTGTGACCTCCTGACTGCCCCTTCCTGAAGTCCACAATCAATTCCTTGGTCTTGCTGATGTTGAGTGTGAGGTTTTTGGACACCCATTCAACCAATCTATCTCACTCCTGTACGCCTCCGCATCGCCATCTGAGATTCTGCCAACAACAGTGGTGTCATCAGTGAATTTATCGATGATGTTTGAGCTGTGCTTAGCCACACAGTCATGAGTGTAGAGAAAGTAGCAGTGGACTAAGCACATATCTTTGGTACTCCTGTGTTGACTATCAGCGAGGAGGAGATGTTACTATTGATCCACACTGACTGTGGTCTCCTGATAAGGAAGTCAGTTGCAGAGGGAGGTACAGAGGCCCAGGTTTTGAAGTATAGAGGTATATAAAATTACGAGAGGCATAGATTGTGCAGCTAGCCAGAGTCTATTTCACATGGTGGGGCTGCCAAGAACGGGGCAATAGGTTTATGTGAGAGATTGGAGATTTAAAGGGGTTCTGGGGGTAAATTTTTTACACAAGAGGGTAGTGGGTAAATAGAATCAGCAGAAGTGGTAGAGGCAGGTACAATTACAAAGTTGAAAAAAACATTTGGACAGGTACATGGATAGGAACAGTTTAGAGCAATAACGGCCAAATGCAGGCAAATCGGATTAACCTAGATAGGCATGGACGAATTGGGCTTGAAGGGCCTGTTTCCATGCTGTATAATTCTATGAATCTGTGACTGAACGACAGCAAGGGTGTACTGGATTGTTTGTTATGGGATGGAGTAAAAGACACTCGTATCAAGGATAGTCAAGGTTGATGGAGTTTTGCCGAAAACCTCCTTCCTACAGGCACTGTCTGCCTCTGCTTGCCCCTAGTTCTCAGCCTTATGTGGGGTGAGCCATTGGATGTTTGGACCAGCGGTGTTGACCAGACTTGTCATCGTTATCATGTGCTGCTGGTTCACTTATTTTCTTTTGTGCCTTCACCTCCAGCTGCCTGAAGAGTCTTTTCGCCTTGAAGGGTGAGGTGTGGACAGGTGACAGGCACCCACTGGCCAGTCCAGTTGTATCTTGGCCTCCACCTGACCCTCAGTTTTCTCCAAGTTAGATGTTTGGTTCCAAACTTTTTTTTTTCGGGCTGTTCTGTTGAAAGGTCGTTCTCTCTCCACAGAGGCTGCCCGACTTTTTGCACATAGTTTCTGATTTCATTCCATTTGCAGAGGCAGTTCCCCGATATGAAGCGGAACCCCAGTGACAGCTCGGTGTTGCCGGGGGAACTCTCCCGGAGTTACCCCCCCCCCCCCCCCCGGACATGTGGCGTTCAGAAAGTTCTAGACAGCCGGCTCCGCGTTTCTAGCATTTTCTAAGGGGGCGGAGACCCCAGGGACGGCCGCCAGCGCCGCCGCTCACACATCGGACGATGCCAACTGAGCACAAACAAAGAATTAAATCCACGAATAACCCAACTAAAGAACAAGAGGCAATAAAACTTATTGGCGGGCATGGTTTATGGCCCTCACTCCCACACCGGAAGGTCGGTGGAGGAAGGGGCGGGACGGGGATTTTCCGTCCAATCAGTGAATTCGAGGGGCGGGAGTTCCATTACGTCATAGGTACCGGCTGTTGGGGTGGGGGACGAGAGCGGGGCGGAAGTTCCCTTACATCACAAGCACAGGCGGTTGCGATGGGGTGAGGGGCGGAAGTGATGCTACGTCAGCATTCCCGGCGGTTGTGGTGGGGAGGGGGTGAGAGCGGGCGCGCCCCTTACGTCAGCAGTCCCTGGGGCTGAGAGCGGGGCGGAAGTGATCCTACGTCAGCAGTCCGGGCGGTTGCGCTGGGAATGAGAGCGGGGCGGAAGCGCCCCTCACGTCAGCAGCCCCGGCGGGCGGGGCCGTCTCTGCAGCGTCACCGGCACTCGGCCTGTGTGTGTGTGTGTGTGTGTGTGCGCGCTGCGGAGAGAGGATCGGGACAGGCTGCCGCGGCGCTGACGTCACGGGTTTCTAGCATGTTCTGACGGCGACCGGATAAAGGGTCGAGGAGAGCGGCTGCGGGCCGTCGTGTGGTGGGGAGAGTCGCCGGCCCGGGCGGTGTTCACCTGGGTGTTCCCTCGGCCAGCCGGGCGCAGGCCCAGCGGGTTATCACACACATCATTTTCGTTTAAAATACCCTATTTGTCCGGGTTGCACCGTCGCCGGCCCCTCGCCTGCTGTCGCGATGGCCAAGTGGGGACAGGGCGACCCGCGCTGGATCGTGGAGGAGCGGGCCGACGCCACCAACGTCAATAACTGGCACTGGTGAGGCTTCCAGAGCTGTGGGTCCAGCTCTCCCCAACTTCATCTGCTGTTCCCCCCACCCCCACCCCGCCTTCATCTATTGTCTCTCTATCTGCCTATGTGGAGGTAAAGGGTGGGTGGTGGTGCTTCCACCCTCCGGCGTTGCTGCTGGCACCTTGCATTGATGTACACGATTCCCAAACGGGGAGCGGGGCGTGAGGGTGGGGAAGAGAGGGCACTGTAATGGATTTCAGCACTTAATAAATGTGCAGAATGGGCAGGTAATTGCTAAATGAGGTTTCGCCTTGGAGGAGGTGGGGAAGAGAGGGTGCTGTAATGGATTTAATAAACGTGCAGAATGGGCAGGTAATTGCTAAATGAAGTTTGGCATTGGGGTGAGGTGGGGAAGAGAGGCTGCTGTAATGGATTTAATAAACGTGCAGAATGGGCAGGTAATTGCTAAATGAAGTTTGGCATTGGGGTGAGGTGGGGAAGAGAGGCTGCTGTAATGGATTTAATAAACGTGCAGAATGGGCAGGTAATTGCTAAATGAAGTTTGGCATTGGGGTGAGGTGGGGAAGAGAGGCTGCTGTAATGGATTTAATAAACGTGCAGAATGGGCAGGTAATTGCTAAATGAAGTTTGGCATTGGGGTGAGGTGGGGAAGAGAGGGTGCTGTAATGGATTTAATAAACGTGCAGAATGGGCAGGTAATTGCTAAATGAAGTTTGGCATTGGGGTGAGGTGGGGAAGAGGGTGCTGTAATGGATTTAATAAACGTGCAGAATGGGCAGGTAATTGCTAAATGAAGTTTGGCATTGGGGTGAGGTGGGGAAGAGAGGCTGCTGTAATGGATTTAATAAACGTGCAGAATGGGCAGGTAATTGCTAAATGAAGTTTGGCATTGGGGTGAGGTGGGGAAGAGAGGGTGCTGTAATGGATTTAATAAACGTGCAGAATGGGCAGGTAATTGCTAAATGAAGTTTGGCATTGGGGTGAGGTGGGGAAGAGGGTGCTGTAATGGATTTAATAAACGTGCAGAATGGGCAGGTAATTGCTAAATGAAGTTTGGCATTGGGGTGAGGTGGGGAAGAGAGGGTGCTGTAATGGATTTAATAAACGTGCAGAATGGGCAGGTAATTGCTAAATGAAGTTTGGCATTGGTAGATGTGAGGTTGTAAGTTTTAGGAGGAATCTTATTTTATGAAAGGTTATTTTACTTGGGAGGGTGTGCATCTTAGGGGAACAAAGGGACCCTGGAGTGCAAAAGTTGTGCCACAATTTAGCAATGACATACAGAGAACCAGTATTAGGGTTTATTTCTGGTGTTGAGAAGTTGGGATTGAGCTGTGTTGAACTCTGGTTACATCACAATTAAAAATGAAAATGCTGGAAATGCTCAGGAAGTCAGACAGCATCTGTAGGCGGAGAAAACAGTTGACATTTCAGGTTGAAGCATATTTCCAGCATTTTCTCTCTCTATTTTAGATTTGCAATATATGTGGTTCTTTTGCTTTCTATTGTTCTCTAGGTCATATTTTAAGTAAAATATGGAAGGAAAAATTGCAGTGATACCAGAGGTATGAGGGTGTACATTATCAAGAAAGGATAAACAGAATGTTTCATTTCTCCCCCCTGATGAAAAGATGGATGGCTGAGCTAATTGAGGTGTTTAAAGTTATGAAAGGTTTTGGTGGTGTCAGTAAAGAGGAATTTGTGGGGGAAGCGCATGATTAAAGGTCATGTAGAATTTTTAAAAAGTGACAAGAAATCCATGAGGGAATTTGGAATAAACTTTAACTAAAGAGGGGTGAACATGTGGAACAAGTTACCACAGGCACTATTTGAGATGAACAATATAAATGCATTTGAGGGGGAAGGCAATGGAGGTTCATTTTGATGGACGGGTGAGGAAAGATGGGAAGAAACTAGCATGGAGCATGATCACAGGTATGTATTAGCTGAAGTGAATAACTTTGAGCTGTGTATCCTTTGCAGCTCTATCAAACTCTATTTTTATTTTTCCCCTTTTTCATTTTGTTTTTCCTCTTTATATTTCCCTCTTCTGTTTTCCATCTCCATTTATATCCCTTTCACGGTGTTTGTATTTGTCTTTTGCACTCCCCTCATTTCTTTCTCTTGTTCTAGCTCTAATTTGGAGAGTCAAGAGATTTTGCAAATGCTGGAATCTCCAGCAACACACACAAAATGCTGGAGGCACTTTGCCTGACCTGTTGAGTTCCTCCAGCATTTTGTGTGTTGCCTGTTTTTAATGGTCCTGTTAAAGTCAATAAGAACCTTTTTGGGAGCAGGGGTGGGAATGCTGGACTGAAAAGATTGCTATTTAACAATTGTCATTTTCTATATATAAAGCTTCTGGGCTCCCTGCCACCACATTGTAAAAATAAAACACAAAGACTGCTGCAGTTAGGAGGCAAGTTTGTATCCTTCCCCATGCCTCCCATTTTCTTATCCTTTCCTCCCTCCACTCCCCAGTGGTTTGTTTTTGTTGCATGATTGGGAACTCTGTTACCACGTCTCCCCATTCCTTGCGATTATATGGTTTCTGGAAGTATTAAAGGTCATTTGCTTTAAATTAGACATGAGTACAAGGGATGGAGGTTGAACTTAAGAGACTGAATTTCTTCAGTAGTTGAAATTCTCTCCCAGGTGGACTGCAGAAGGTGGAAATATATTATTGGAAGGCATTATAAGTTTCCTTATGGAAGAAAATGTGGAATAGTCTTCATAAACTTCACTTAATTTTACTTGGACCCTATTAGCCTTTGAATATTCAAGAATTTGTAAAAGAGTTGAAAATGCATTTTTCTGGGTATTCTTGTGAAAATTACTGTTGCTTTTTTGGTAACATTTTGGAATATGATTATCTGTTTGACATATATCAGCAGTACATGGTTCTAAGGGGACTGGAAGTGCTACCTGCTTATTCCGTCAAAAAATCCGTATCAGCTGGCAAGAATGTAACAGAATTGTGTAGCATTCTGCTGTGCCTGGGTTATGTTTATGGGTCTTGATTTGTTATCAAACAATATTTGCAGAAACTTGGAGAATTGAACATTGCTGCCTTGGCATTGATCCTGTTCATTGTCAATAGCATAGCTTTAAGTTGTGTGATGAATGGCTACTGTGATACCTTGTGAAGAATTGGACATCAAGTCATGAGTCATTTAGAGGCAAGGAAACTTTGAAGTTGGAAAGTTTGGCGGGGTGGAAAATGAAGGGATTGGAAAATATTTAGTCTGCATGTATTAAGGGTGCCTCATGTTTAAGGATGTCTGTTTTGATATTTGGTGGCAAATGCCATTGTTTAGCTCCAAGAGCTCAAGCGATAGTTTTTGTCTCAAGAACAAAAGATTTTGGTTTGCATTTTCTGTGGTGGTTTTTCTGCTCAGCAATATAAAATTAATCTGACTGATGTATGTTTTAACTTTTTTGTAAATGCTTATCCACTTTTCACTAAAAAGGGACTGCCTCAACTGTGACTTGCAACCCTAATCATACCTATCTATACATTGACACAGCATTGGATTTGGCTTTGATATCTTGTGAAGAGAAACTGGGCAGGCTCCTGAAGGTGTCTCTTAGTCGAGAGAAAGGCTGGTAATTGCTTTTGACACGGTTCTTGTTGTGTGCTTTTGGTTTTAAGTCTAGATCTTGGCTAGTTCAGAGATCTATAGTCATAGTTGTACAGCACAGAAATGGGCTCTTTGGCGCACCATGTCCCTGCTGATCTTTTTGCCCATCTACACTAATCCCATTTGACTTATTAGGAGTATTCTTCTATGCCTTGCCTAGTTAAGTGCCTGTCTAAATTTTCCTTTAATGTATCTATTCCATATGATTCCACCACCACCTCTGGCTATGTGTTCCACATATCAACCTATATAAGTTATACAGTACATTTGGCAACTCATTCATGCCAACCATGTTACCTTCCTGAGCTGGTCCCATTTGTCTACGCTTGGTCCATATTCCTTTAAATGATTCCTATCCATTGCCCCTCAGGGGTCTTAAAACTATGCCCTTTGACCTTGATACCCCTAAACATAGAACATTACAGCACAGTACAGGCCCTTTGGCCCACAATGTTGTGCCAACATTTTATCCTGCTCTATCTAACCTCTCCCTCTCACATAGGCCTCACTTCTCTATCTTTCACGTGTCTAAGAGTCTCTTAAATGTCCCTAATGTATCTGCCCCCACAACCTCTGTCAGCTGTGTTCCACACACCCACCACTCTGTGTATATTTAAAAAAAACTTACCCCTGACATCCCCCTTGTATCTTCCTCCAATCATCTTAAAGTTATGCCCCCTCGTGTTAGCCACTGGGGAAAAAGTCTCTGTCAACTTGATCTATGCCTCTTATTATCTTGTACACCTCTATCAAGTCACCTCTCATCCTCCTCTCCAAAAAGAAAATCCTTAGCTCATTCAGCCTATCCTCATGACATGCTCTCCAATCCAGGCAGCTTCCTGGTAAATCTCCTTTGCACCCTCTCTAAAGCTTCCACATCCTTCCTCTAATGAGGTGACCAGAACTGAACCCAATACTCCAAGTGTGGTCTGACCAGAGTTCTATAGAGCTGTAACATCACCTTGTGGCTCTTGAACTCAATACCCCAACTAATGAAGGCCAACACACCATACACCACCTTAACCCTATCAATCTGAGCGGCAACCTTGAGGGATCTGTGGACATGGACGCCAAGATCCCTCTGTTCCTCCACACTGCTAAGAGTCTTGCCATTAACCTTGTACTCTGCCTTCAAATTGGATCTTCCAAAGTGAATCACTTCACACTTTTCTGGGTTGAACTCCATCTGCCACTTTTCAGACCAGATCTGCATTCTATCAATGTCCCGTTGTAATCTACAACAACCTTCTACACTATCCACAACACCAGCAACCTTTGTATTATCAGCAAACTTACCAACCCACCCTTCTACACCCTCATCCAAGTCATTTATAAAAGTCGCAAAGAGCGGGGGTCCCAGAACGGATCCCTGCGGAACACCACTGGTCACCGACCTCTAGGCAGAATATGCTCCATCTACCACCACTGTCTTTTATGAGCGAGCCAATTCTGAATCCACATATCCAAGTTTCCCTGGATCCTATGCCTCCTGACTTTCTGAATGAGCCTTCCATGAGGAACCTTGTCAAACACCTTACTAAAATCCATGTATACCACATCCACTGTTCTACCCTACTACGAGAATGTTTTCGACTATCTAATTTATCTTTTCCTCTCATAATCTTACAAACTTTTATCACGGGTCACCCCTCTGCCTCCTTCACTCCAAGGAAAACAAGCCCAGCTTATTCATTCCCCATAACTAAAGTCCTCCAATCCCTAGGTCTCTGTTCATCAATGTTCCTTAGTGCAGTGGGATCTTGATTGGCTAGGTAGGTGGGCTGAGGAATGGCAAATGGAATTTAATTCAGATAAGTGCAAAGTGTTATATTTTGGAAGGACATATTGAGGTAGGACTTTTGCCTTGAACAAAAGGGCCCTGGTTACTGTTGTAGAACAGAAGGACCTTGGAGTACAGGTGCATAGTTCCCTTAAAGTGAAGTCACAGGCTGGGAAGAAGGCTTTTGGCATGCTGGCCTTCATCAGTAAGGGCATTGAGTATAGAAGCTGAGAAGTTATGTTATGATTGTACAAGATGTTGGTGAGGCCACACTTGGAGTATTGTTTAGTTTTGATCACCATATTATAGGAAGGATTTGATTAAACTGGAAAGAGTGCAAAAAAGACTTACAAGGACTTGAGGGACTGATTTATATGGAGAGGTTAAACAGGCTGGGCTTTACTACTTGGCGTGTAGGGGACTGAGGGGTAATCTCATGGAGGTAACAAAATCCTGAGGCGCATGGATAGGGTATGTGGTCTTTTTTCCAGGGTTGGGGAATCAAACTAGAGGACACAGTTCTAAGGTTAGAGGTGAAAGGCTTAATAAAAACCTGAGGGGTAACCTTTTTTTTAAACACAGCAGGTGGTAGATACATGGAACCAGCTGCTAGAGAAGTGGTTGAGGCAGGTGCAAGAGATACATTTAAGAAGTATGTGGACAAGTATATTGATGACAAGGGTTTAGAGGGATATGGGCCAGGAAATGGGATTAGCTTGAATGTACATCTGGGTTGGTATGGACAAGTATGGGCCAAAGGGCTTCTTTCTGTGCTGTACATCTCTGACTCTGATTCTCATCGATCAAAGCTTCAGACTTGAGTCAGTAAGTATGAATTTTACTTGTTTATAGTAAACTGATCTTCTTCTGCAGGACAGAAAGAGATGCCTCAAATTGGTCAGTAGATAAACTTAAGTCACTGTTGCTGGCAGTCAGTGTAGAAAACGAAGAGGGAGTGTGCAAAGTCACGGAGGTGACCAAGACTGATGGAGAAGCTTCAATCAACAACAGAAAAGGAAAATTGATTTTCTTCTTTGAGTGGAACATCCACTTATCATGGAAAGGTGAGTATGCAAAGCTGAAATTTGAAACATTTCACCAAAGATCCTTGAGTTTTTGAGTAACAGGTTTATTGCAGCATAGAAAAATTTAGTCAGTATCTTTAAATGACCTCTGTCAGTTGATGCAAGTCCACCTGTGAGGATAAAAATGTCTTGCATTCCTATTCTCTTAGATGTGCATGTTTGTGGCATTTAAAGTTGAATAACATAACTGATGTGGCATGCCTTATGGCTTTGATTCTGTCTGATAACCTAAATCTAAGGTGTAATATCCAAGATAGCAAGGATGGGGTGAGTAATTTGCATTTCAGCCCAGATTGGTTCGTTTATTTTAGAAGCATGTGTAACTGGAACTGATTTAACGTGCCTCTTGTCGCTGGGAGTACTCTGCTCTCCCACTCCATAGTAGAAGTGTTTCTCTTCAGAATCAGATTTCATGTCACTGACATGACATGAAACTTGTTGTTTTGCAGCAGCAGTACAATGCAAGGACACAAATCTATACAAAATAAATAGTGTGGAAAGAAAGGAATAATGAAGTAGTATTCATGAATTGTTCAGAAATCTGATGGCAGAGGGGAAGAAGCTGTTCCTGAAATGTTGAGTGTGGGTCTTCAGGCTCCTGTACCTCCTCCCTGATAATAGTAATGAGAAGAGGGCATGTCCTGGATGGTGAAGGCCCTTAATGATGTATGCTGTTTTCTTGAGGCACTGCCTCTTTAAGGTGTCTTTGATGGTGGGGAAGGTTGTGCCTGTGATGGAGCTGGTTAAGTCTACAACCCTCTGAAGCCTCTTGCGATCCAGAGGCTCCATACCAGGCTGTGATGCAACCAGTCAGAATGCTCTCCACTGTACATCTGAAGAAACTTTGTCTTTGGTGACATACCAAATCTCCTCAAACTCCTAACAAAGTAGAGCTGCTGGCATGCCTTCTTCGTGATTACAGCAATGTGTTGGGCCCAGGATAGATCATCTGAGATGTTGACACCTAGGAACTTGAAGCTGCTCACCCTTTCCACTGCTGACCCCTTCCTTAATGAGGACTGATGTGTAATCTCCTGACTTCCCCTTCCTGAAGTCCACAATTAGTTCCTTGGTCTTGCTGATGTTGAGTGCGAGGTTGTTGTGACACCAACTGATTTATTTCATTCCTGTAAGCCTCCTCATCACCATCTGAGATTCTACCAACAAAAGTATCATCCAAGGCATGCATGTTAAACTTTGCTTTTGCTTAATTCGTCTTCTGAAAGACTGAAATCTTATGCTTTGAAATAGAAAATATCATTAAATTCAAAGTGGGGTATGAAAAGGGAACTGGTCAGATTGTTCACATATTAAAAGGAAAATCAGTAAATCTAAAAGAAAATTTAGCTCACTCGCTTTTCTTTGTCTTTGTACTTGAAATTGATACTAATTGATAACATGTACAGTTAATGTCTGATAATCTGGCATGCTCCAGGGCTTTGGTGCCTGACTGGAGATATTCCTGACTATTGCATGCTATTCCTATTATTCCCCAATACACTTTTAATTCACCTTTTTGGATGTTGCATAGTAAATATAACTTTACAGCAAACTCAGTGAGATGAAAGGGAGTGTGGGAACAGGGGCCCTGGTGAGTTGAAGGGGATTGTGGTCACCGTCACCTAGTAAGCCTCCTGAGCCATTGGGGTTTTTGAATAATCAGATTATCAAGTTTTACTGTATAACTTTCTATCCTGTATTCTTCTATTGTAGGAACTTCAAAAACTGGAATTAAGTATAAAGGAACTGTAGAGATACCGAATCTCTCGGATGAAAATGACATTGATGAAGTGGATGTAAGTTCCCTATTCTTGGACTAAAGTGGGTAATGTGGGGGTGGGGGGGGGGGGCAAAAAAAAACTAGCATAGATACAGCAAGCCAAATGGTCATCTACCTAGCAAATTTCCATATTTTGATTTTTGCTTTAAGATCATTGATTTTCAAAGTCGGGGTTACTACCCATGGGTGGTCGCAGAATGTTAAAACAATGGGTTGCAATCTCTGCTTCTAAACTAGTCCACAGACTGGGTAGGTTACTTAGTCATGTGGATGAACCATTTGTTCAGCCAAAAAGGAAGTTTGAAAACCACTGCTTTTGACCATAAGAAACAGGAACAGTAATAGGCCATTCAGACCCTCAAGTCTGTTCTGCCATTCAGTAAGATCATAGCTGTTCCAACTTTATCCTTGTCCAATTTCCTGTCCCTACAACTCTCTACCCTCGTTGACTGATTTTTCAATCTCATCTTTGAATATATTCAAGGATTTAGCCTCCACAGCTTTCTGGGGAAGGAATTCTAGATTCACAATCCTTAAAGAAGTTCTTGCTCATATCGGTCTTAAGTAGGTGCCACTTGATTGTGATACTGACTGCTGATCCTGGACTCTTCCATGAATCAGGAATCCCACCCCCCATCCCCACCAACCGAATCATGTACTTCAGTAAGATTGCTGCCATTCATTTGAACAATGAATGCAGATTGATCCTATTTGGCTTTTGCTCATGAGGCAATCCCTCCATACCTGTGAACATCCCAGTGAATAATCACTGAACTACCTCCAATTGTAATATTTTTCTGAAATAAGTGACTAAAACTATGTTATTCTAAATATGGTCGACAGGCCTGTTTCTGTGCTGTGCTGTTTTGTATGCTATGAAATAAAAACCAGCATTCCTAAAACTTTCCAATTACCTGCCACACCTGTATGCTAGTTTGTGTACAAAATCCCTTTGACCTGCAAAATCTTAACTGTTTAAACAAATGTTTTTTTATCATTCTTAATTCCATTGTGAACAACTTTGCATCTCTTGCATAATGCTCCCTTTATTGATTATCTGTATAATCACTCCACTCAGCTTACCTGTTCCCACCTCTTCTTTCCTGCCCACACACCCCCACCACCTCACTTCAATTTTATTTCATCTGAAAATTTGGCTAGTGCTTTTGCTTTCCTTTAACTCAATGTATATTGAAAGCAACTATTGTCCTAGCACTGATTCCTGGAGCACTGGGTTAGTTATTAACCTGAAAATGATCCCCTTTCCCCTACATGCTGCTTCCAGCTGGTTAACCAATCCTCTTAATACCAGTCTATTACTCTCAACATATTGCAAAGTAACCTTTTGTGTGGTCCTTTGAATGCCTTTTGGAAAATCCAAACATGTATCTATGGTTTTTCCCTTATCCACTCTGGCTGATACTTCAAAGAACTCTAATAAATTTGTTAGACGTAGTTTTCCCCTTCAGGGAGCATGCTGACTCTGCTTGATCAGATAACTTTCCAAATGTTCTGCTATTACCTTTATTCTTGAATGCAAGTTAGAATCAATTATTAGAGATTAGGCTAACTGGCTTCAAGTTACTTGCTTTTGGCCTCCCATCCTTGTGAAAGTGCTTTTCCATTGACAATTTTCCACCACTCCTTCAGCATCTCTCCAGAAACAAGAATTTTTGGAAGATTACAACTAATACATCCATTTTCACTGAATCAAGTACTTTTGGGATACTAGGATGTAAACCATAAAAGTATTAGCCTTTGGCACCATTAGTTTGTCTTCGACTAAGTATCTTGTGATCTATTTAATTCCTCCCCTGTATTTTTAACATTCATTGCATGTTTCTTGTATATTCAACAATAAATCTTGCTGCAAAGTATTTAACCCCCTTGCAGTTCTTTGTTCCTCATGACTGTTTACCCAATTTCCTTCTCTATAGGGCTTCTGTTCAGTTTGACCCCTCTTCCCTCTTGTGTATTTGACTTTGTGTCAGTTTTTCTTGTAAGTTCGTTCGCCCCCCCGGTCCTCTTCTGGATTTTGAGTTTATACCAATCTTTGGGTCCATTACTAACTGTCTTTTGTTTTCTCCTTCGATTTATTATCCTTGTAAATGTTCCTGGTTAGCTTAGTTAATTCATTTCCTTCCCCTGGAATCTTTTATCCTCATTGGGATATATTTTTGCTGTATTCTGGGACCCTTTGTCCTAAACTCTTCTAGTCTGTTTAGTTGACGAACCAGTGTCAGAGCCTGCTTTCAGATTTATGGTGCCAGGTGGGTTTCTTCATCTGTTAAGCTGTTCTGGATCCCAAATGGAATTTTTAGGATTATAGTCTGCAAGTATAGGGAATTGAACATGTCTGTCCATCCATGCACTTGAAACTTGCATTGTTGTCTAATGTACAGCTGCAAGTTCAATACATCATTACATTGGTATCTTCTAACTGCAGTTAACTTTGATTTTGAAAACTATATTACATTAACTCTTATAAAATTGCTTGCCATTTAAAAATAGTTTGAGTTTCCAATAGAAAAACTAAATGATACAACTTTCAGCTTTGCAGTTATTATGGTCTGAATGCTAAATGTAGTGTTGCACTTCAATAACAGTTTTTGTAAAGTAAGTCTTACCTACTTTTAAACTTGCATTTTAAAATTGCTCTTTTGATAATATAAGCATAAGATTGGTACTTAAAGTAATTCATTTTGAAGTCTGCAGTTGCCAATTACCCCAGTTGCCTGGTAGAATCCTGCACTCCACACTTCTGTACTTTTCATGGCATTTATACCCTGGGTATGTATGCCCATGACAATAAACTTCCTTCTTCTGTCCTACTAATCCTCAATCATTGCCGTAGTTCTATCCTAGCCTTCTAATTGTACCGTTAATTGTTTCATTACTAGGAGGTTAATACTGCACAACTCCAAAGCAATATGTTGAGTTTATTACAGTTGCAGAAAAAGTATTTGCAAAGTGATAGCAATAAGTAAGGTAAAGTGTGCTTAAAATATTGGAAGATTTTGGTCTGTCTTACATTTGTAACTTGCACAGTATATGGAGTCTAACCAAAAGGCATTTTGTCTTCCAGATTATTGTTGGCCTGGCAAAAGATGAACCTGAGACAAAGCTATTGAATCTAATGAAAACTGCTGGTGCAGATAAGATCAGGAAGGCACTTCTCAACTATGTTGACACACTGAAATTAGGTGAGTATGGAGTTAAGTATTTGAGATAGTAAATCTGTTCAAGTGAAAGGATAATCAGTAATTTGAATGCTGCAAATTAAAAACGGCTATACTGACAGAACTAAACATCCTGCCTTAAATTGCATTATTTGACAATCTCAATATTCTGGGTATTTTATCAAGAATTTTTAAATATTTGAATTTAGAACTTGACCAATTCCAGCTCTGGGGTGACTCTTTACTTGAAACTGCTAATGTATGTCATTTACTGTACACTTGTGTGAAATAATTCATCTTTAAGATGAGAGATCACAATTGGTGCAACAACTGAATCTCAGGTTTAACAAAAGATTACACATCACACAATCTTTAACACTTTCAACGCAGGGTTCAAAGGTGGGTCTTTGATGCAATTGTGGAATAATGGTCAGTGAGGATAGATTGCCCTTGATAATTCACTACGTTTGTTTTTGGCACTTAAAGTTGGTACTTGTTGGTTTGGTTTCTATAAGCGGAAATTCTCCCAAGTTCATCTGAAATTTCAACACTCACATTAGATTGGTTTAGTATAGTAACGTGTACTGAGATAGTGAAAAGCTTTTGTTTTGTGTGCCATCCAGACAGATCATGCCATACATAATTAAGGTAGTTAAAAGAAAACA